>NC_133213.1:15100018-15200018 GCF_958299795.1 Porites lutea | reverse complement strand
TGTTAATAGTGATCATGACGGGTGTGCAATAGCAGGTTTCAGGCCTCCACCGCTAGCTAGGAAGTGTGAGATTTCACATTAGTTTCCCTGTTGTGCAGACGGATGGACGGACGGTCACGTGACTACCGAATAGATAATCTGAATTTTCTCAGCTATGGGGCTCTGCTATTAGGTCTCTAGCGCGTTTATAAGAAAACGAAATTGCTTGTGTCCTCGGAACACCTTATAATAGGATCCAGTGGCCCCGAAGCAAGACACAAAAAGTAGAATTAAAGTCAAAAAGACTACTGAAAACTGATCAAACAACGTGAAAAAGGCTAAGGTATACAACATTTCGACTGGCCACTACCAGGCTTCATCCGTTTTATTACGGAAAACCACGAATATACAGAATATATGCTACTGTAAAATAATAAACGGAAATTACATGGTATGACGTGGTAAGGTGTGGCTGCTAAGAAAAATAGATAAAGAATGATTATAATTCGTCATGTTTGTTCATTCCCAGAGGCTCGATGGTTTTGGCTTTATGAAAAGGGGGCGCCTCACTTGCTTTCCTAAGACAATCGTGTTCATATCTAAATGGCTATTGCTGAGAGAAAGTTCTGAAACTGCGGTTTGGGTGCGACTACCGAAGACCGGTTAAGTATAAGAAGTCTATGTTCATTAAAACGGTCCTGGAGGCGGCGTTTAGGTTTCCCCAATATATTGCAAATTACAAAGGCGGCATTGAATCATGTAGATAACATTGAACACGTTGAAAAGATTACAAGGAATGTGAGATTTGATTTCGTAGGTTTCACCCGTAGAGTAGCAAAAGTATAATTGTCACGGCGGTGGTCAATATAGGGCCATGTGGTGCAGTTCCTACTGTTGCACCGAAAAGAACCGGGAGAGTGGCCCGGGCATTGTTGATATTATCAGTCTCTGGCAATTGAGCTCTAACAAAAATATATCGCTTAAATTGTTAGAGCTAATAAAAAACTTTTTCTACAGAAGCCATTTGCGACCTCATTTGTGTTATCCTCACCATGAACAAATTTACTTTTAATTCTCAGCATGCATTATCTTCAAAAACTCGGCACAGCTACGGGCACTAGAATCGCTCGGTCGTACTCCAACTTATTTCTTGGAAAATTCGAACACGACGCTCTTCTTCGCGCCCCCTATCAACTATTATTCTGGCTCTGATTCATCGTCGATATCTTCATGATCTGGACTGAAGGTCTAGAGAAACTGGAGCTATTTGTCGATTATCTTAACAACTTAAACTCCACCATAAAGTTTACATACTCACACTAGTTTAACAATATCCCTTTCCTTGATGTCATGGTTTCAGTCAAGGATGGCTTCATGGAAACTGACCTATGAATTCTAAACCTACTGACAAACACCAGTATCTTGTCATTTCATCTTGTCATCCTCATCACACTAAACGCTCTATTCCTTACAGCCTTGCACTTCGCCTTCGCCGCATCTTTTCCAGTCATGACAGTTACCACCTGAATGTCGCGCACATTATTCACAAACATTCCCACGTCCTCTACTCCTCAGAACGTTGTAGAAATGTTTTTAAAAACCTTCTAACAGTATCTTACTACCATTCTAACATTTTAAGCGATATTCTTGTTAGAGTCCAATTGCCAGAGACTGGTAATTGTAACAATGCCCGGGCCACTCCCGGTTGTTTTCGGTGTAACAGCAGGAATTGCACCACATGCGCCTATATTGACCATGCACGGCCGTGACAATTATATTTTCTACTCTGCAGGTGAAACCTACAAAATCAAATCTCACATTACTTGCAATATTTTCAATGTTATCTACATGATTCAATGCCACCTTTGTATAAAATTTGCAATATTTTGGGGAAACCAAACGCCGCCTCAAGGACCGTTTTTAGATATAGACGCCCTATACTTTACCCCTCCGGTAGTTACATCCAAACCGCAGTTTCAGAACACTTTCTCAGCAATAGCCACTCTGTTTCCCATATGTTACTTATCCCTAGTATTGAAACACTTAGATATGAACGCGATTGTCTTAGGAAACAAGTGAGGCGCACCTCACTCATAAAGCCAAAACCATCGAGCCTCTGGGAATGAATAAACGTGACGAATTATAATCATTATGTAATCTTTATCTATTTTTCTTAGCAGCCATACCTTACCAAGTCATATCATGTAACTTCTGTTTATTACTTTACAGTAGTATTTATTCTGTATATTCGTGGTTTATATACCTCAGCCTTTTCACGTTTTTTGATCAGTCTTTGCCTGCAGTAGTCTTTTTGACTTTAATTCTATTTTTATCTTTTTCGACTGATCACGTTCTTGTTTGATCCAACGTTACATTGATCGTTCACGGTTTTTGCAGTGGTTTTTGAAGCCCTAGTTTACATAACACAAAAACTGTGTAAAGAAATAAGCAATAATGAGAAATACATTGTTAATTACCGCTTTTTTCTTACGCATCGTTTTTTAAGCCATAACTTCTGACGAACAAAATTTTGGCCTTTTTTACCGTTCTGGTAAAATGCTGGAAATTTTTTGGTGTCAGGAGGAGATAGTAATTGGCTCCTACTGGTGTAGACTGGGGAGAATATTGAAAGAAGCAACGCGCGAGCGCGCAAAGAATTGTTGACTCACTCGCAAGTTCTCTCGCGTGTATCACGGACTTGTTCGCTGTGAAAACCTTGCTCGCAGGCTTCTGCGATTAACAATCATTGTATACAAAACATTTTAAAAAGTGACTGAACGATATACTGACCTAACACCTAGATCCCCTACATCACAATAGCTTAACAATCCCACAGATGCTCTGTTGCTGACCATTAGTATCGCAGCCCCTGAGACAAGCCTTTGCGCGCGCAAAAGAACTTATGGTCAGTTGTCTATGACATCACTCTTTAGCTAAAAACCTCAATTTGGAAAAAGGAAAAGGAAACTGAAACTTAAGGAGAGATTTTACAGAATCAGTGATTTTTATCTAAAAATGATTGTTTTTGTGCATTTCAGAAAAGATTCTCCGTCGACTAACAATGGTAGAGATGTATGTATACAGCTACGAGCATAGCAATAACTGATCCAACAAAATGCTACCATAGCCCAAAAAGGTGTAGTGATTAATAACCTGCGATCAGATCGACAGTAGCTGAAAGAAGATAATCACTTCAGAGAGAGGATTTGTTAAAATTTCAAAAGAACCTCACCGATCTGGAAAGATCGGGAAAATTGAAAGAAAATAATTTGAGAAAAGAGTTACAGCAGCTAAAAGAATAGCAAGAAAAAATCAAGTGGAGGCATAAGAACGCTGTTAGGGAATTAAGCGATGTGAAAGGAAAGAACCTCAAGCTGAAGGCTCATTGCACTTCCCTGTTTATTCAATAAACAATGAAGTGCAATGGGCTTTCAGCTTGAGCTTTTTAAACGATGTGAAAGAATCGAAAAAAACCTCAAGCTGAAAGCTCACTGTACTGCCCTGTTTATTCAATAAACAGTGAAGTGCAATGAGCTTTCAGCTCGAGCCTTTTTTAAACGATGTGAAAGGAAAAAAACCTCAAGCTGAAGGCTAACTGCACTTCCCTGTTAAAGGAGCTTGATCAGAGAGCCCAGGAACTTCGGCAGCGTGGCCGTGTGGTCAGCGCGTCGGACCCGCAATCCGGCGGTCCCGGGTTCGAGTCCCGCTCTGGCCACTTGCTGGATTTGTGCTCGGTCATCCCGAGTTCAATTTCTCGGCCACGCTTGTAAATAGCCAACTGGTTGCCTTCTGCCAGTTGGGGTTTTTAATCCTGTTATGTTGTATTTGAATTATTTGTTTCTAAATATTTGAGTGGAGTGCCTGTAAATTAGCTGACTAGCTAAGTGCACCTTCCACTATAAACATGCCTTTTTTTTTTTTTTTTTTTTTTTTCGGCAGAAACAACAAGAACTTGATCGGGCAGAACAGGAACTCCGGAATTGGTCTACAGCCTAGGCGAAAGTCTGTATCATGCAGCTAGCACCCTAGTGTATATCATTACTGGAGGTATTTTGAACTGCTGTATAAAGTACTTCCAGTGGTCCAGGCCATCGTCTGGAGGAGCGACCATCACAGAGCTCGACACTAATAAAGTAAGAACAGCGGAGGGAAAAACGATTGCACTGCTGTCTCACCATTAGGGAGCTTAGCAAAAAAGTGAATTCGCGCTGCCTCAAACTTTATAGCGCTTATTGCATCTCGTTTAATTTGTCATATGTGGGCAAATTTTTTGGATTTGAATTCTGAAGGACTGTATCAAAGTTCAGGAAAAGAAAAAGAAAGTTGTTGTCTTTTGTTCCCGTCCTCGAAAAAAGGTGAAAGTAGGCACTTTCACTTTGTAGTCGTGCGAACGCATTGACGGCAATGAAATGTAAGAAAAAAAAGCGGGATGCACGTGATGCAAAGTTGTTGTTTTGCTATGATCTAACCTATTGCCTTTTTAGCCGTTCCCGTTCCCGTTCCCATCGTCGTTGCTTAAGCTCCCTATTACAGCGTGACAGGGAGTCCTCGTGTCATCAAAACCATCTTCGGAAGCAGGCATAGTACCTGTATCAAACGCCAACAAAATTCTTGCACCTGTGAACATGGTGAATGAAACGGAAATGGATTCCCGAACAACTCTGGTAGCACAGAATGTTATCCAGTCAGTCAGACGGAACATCATCTGCCCCCAAACAGCTTATAGATCCTGAGCCAAGCTTCCTCCCGTGACCTAAACCCGATCAAGTTCCTGCTGTTCGATAATAACACCACCAATTGGTCAGGCTATCCTCTAAGTTCCTGGCTTTCCGCAATTATCAGCTGTCCACATTGAAGTGCCCTCAAGACCGGGTAACCACCTGCAGCAGCTTGCCATTTGTGCACCTGAGTGGGTTAATGCAGCAAACAAAATACCTGCAGCTGTGAAAGGAAGTGGCCGAACACATGAACAAAATAATTTTAATTATTTTACACATGTTCTCGGCCACTTCCTGAACACTCAATCTTCGTTTTAAGATTGAGTGTTCAATTGCTACATCGTTCACTAAAACAGCGAGAGTTAACATCACCTCTTGCGACAAGCCTTTTGAATCTTCGCCAAAGAAAGGTAAAGAGGAACACGAGAGAGGAAGTGACGAACCAAAAGATGGAAATTACCAGTCGACCACTGTTTCTTCCGAGCATCGGCTCTCCCTCGCGAACAACCGTCAACAAGCTCGAGGGAAAAAAACACAGGCTTTGGTGAGTTGGCTCAAAAATTACAGTTACTCCTCAACATTAAATTGGCCTAAAAGGGTTTAAGTAGATCAAGTTATATGAAAATCGTAGAAGACCTTTGAGAACTTTGTGCACTAATTAATTAGTGCATGGATGACGCTGGGGTTAGGATTTTTAGGTTAGGATTAGGTTCTATTTAAATTTAGGTTAGGTTAGGATTTTTTACCTTTCTGCGAGCATCGCAAAAGCACTTGATTAAATATGGTCCTTTAAATCGTATTCAGTTACAAAAGCGACTGTTTTTATTCACAAATTGTAACTTGCTAGTGTAAATGGGGTTTTATTTTCGATTGACGCGACGTATTGTGCGCATGCTCTCAGTTTTGTCTCTTACTTAATATCTCCAAGTAGCTCCATGTCATGGCCTTTCTGCCGCTTTGCAAAGACTTCGTGACTAAAAATGACAGGCGCCTTTTGGAAATTACAACGCTGTTTTCTCTGGCCAAAAAGGCTTTAAAAGTATCTATTCAGCGTTGGGAACTCTTCGTCGTTCTTGAAGATAGCGTTTTTAATTTAACTTCTTATTTTCGTAGTAAACAATCACCTTTGGTTATATACTTTATCTTTGCAGAAGAAAAGAGTGAACAGATTTATCTCCTGGCTACGACGCCATTCTTGTTTGAATAATACCTATTAATTTATTTTTCGTTATATTTTATTATTTTTTACCCACTTCTTGTGATTGACTGAGACCTTTTAAAGAAAACAACAAAATAGATAAAAACAAAAAAACAAAACAAAACAAACAAAAAGAAATAGCAGAAAGAAAGTTTGAAATGTGAGAAACAAAAAAATAAAGCAGGTAATAATAGAATTGAAAAATAAGAAAATGCCAAAAAGACAGAAAGCTTTTTTTAAAAAAGCTCTCTGGTTATTTGGCATTTTCTTATTTTCATAAATATTGTTATACCCTCACAGAGAACGCTGACGAAATAACTCAGTCCAATTAATTTATAGAGACTGGCACTCCAACTGTTACTTCAACTGGCCGGGCTTCTCCTAGTTTCTGATTTTACTTCATGTAAAGCATGCAAACTTAACAGTTAACTTTTATCCTTTTTCGTGTAATGATTGTGCTCTATTGTCTTACCTAATTAATCTTCATTTTTCTTACCACTGTTTTTTTTTTCTTAAGGAATCTAAATAATTGTTTTTATTTATTTATTTATTATTTACACAACCCGCCACGAACAGCATTTGCTACTTGAGGGTTGTGTTTTAATTCTATTTTCTAACAAGGATTTTGAAATAAAGTTGTTGTAAGTTGTTATTGGTCCCATCATGCCTAGCAGGCTGACTGTGAAGGACAGGATGTACAGACGGTTGCTGTTATCATAGAACATTATAATTAGGTACAATTGTGAAATACAATTCCTCAAACCTTACCCCCGACAGTCAAGTGTCGGAACTTGTTGTTCATGCACAATATACAACCGACAGTCAAATAACCTGCTTTGAAGTATTTGAGGAAAAGATAACAGATAAAGAAGGTAAAAATGGTGGCTTGAGTTGAATCCAGAAATATTCAGCTAGGCACATGGGAGGGTCGAAAAAAGAAGGTAATCAGTGGACTAAACGGAGCCTGCGTGGCAGACGTTTGAAAGCCGAGAAGTAACCATTATTTAACAATTAAGTACCTAAGCAAGGTTCAATCTCAACATCATCGCAAATTAATGAATAACAATGTTATTACAAGCATTCTAAAAAATAAGATTACAAGCAAGTCGCATAAAAAAGGGACTAGTTTACAATAATGATGATAATATGTAATCGAATTACCAACAATTCCAAAACGATTTTTAATATATATATATCTAGTTCCGATTTTTTGAAAAACAACCTAACGAAATTTGCAGTCATTTGAGTAAAAAGGTGTCAAAAGGCAGGTTTCTTAAGCCCGACTGAGAAGCTCCAAAATCATAGTAACGAAAGAAAAGGAAAGGAGAAAGGGCGAGGAGAAGGAAAGGAGGAAAAAAGAAAAAAAGCAATGGTTATAATACGGCTACTTTGGGAGACAGATTTTGGCCGAAAAAACTGTCGGACCCAAAAGCTCCACTTGGCGATAACGTTATCAAAAATCCGGCTAGACCAGCCAAAAAAGACAATTGTCATACATGCAGCTATATGATCTATGCAGACTCGACTATTTAAAGTTAAGATTGCATTTGGAGCGAAACAACGAAGTAGTCTTTCAGTCCTGCATTTGGCCATCGTAATATAGTTCTCTGTATTTCTCGTATAATGGTGATGCACATAAACCCTGGTCTTAGATCTGAAGATGTTTAGAGAGTAGCCCCCTTTTGAAATCTTTTTGAAAGTGCTTACGCATAGTTCACTGCGTCTTTCGTCTAATCTAGGTAAGTTAAGAAAAAGAAGAGCTTCTCATGAAAGCGCAGGTACAGGCACCCAGGGCACTGTACCCTGGTCTGCACACGTGACACTGGACTCCGAACCTAGGACTTACTAAAAATAATAATAATTACTCCGGAATAAAAGGATAGAGCTCTCTTCCCCTCCCCCAAAACAAAATCAACCCTCCCGCGCCACCTTTTAAAATTTCAAGGAAAAAAAATGTGTTTATGTTTATGGTGGAACACGCATGAGGGACATAGTTGGACCGCACCCTACAGTGGCCCTGGACTGGACTCCGGCCTGGACCAGAGAAAGGACTATGGACTTTGGACCCTGGACCATCACAGGGGTGGTCCATGGACCCGGCATCCATGTTTTGTATACATTCGGTAAAAAAGGCGAGCGGGTGGGTTACGGGTGAGAGCGAGGGAACGCCTGAAGTACTTTTAACAAAAGCTTGTTCCAGTATACCAGATTCTGGTACACGCTAGGCCTATGATTGGTCTATTTTGACATCTCTTGTCAGCACTCGGAGGTTCATTACCTTGATTGGAAATGTGATGCGGTAGCAATGAGATGTTACACAGCAAGTTATCTCGAAAGCGTGGTGAAGTGTTTTGAAATAAGCAACATCATCCCCGAAGAACAAGAAAAATCGTTTTGAGGCTGGACTGATCTCGTCAAATAAAAGTAGAGCTTCGAAATTTTACTATTTATTGGCTTTCAAATGAGCTTTTTTTTTTTTCAGTTCTCTTCAGGAATATGAAATACGCGAGTGAATCTTCTATTGATATGAGTCTTTGTTTAGCCTGCGAATACAGCTGTTTCTCCTTGCTCCTCGCCAATAGGGACATTTCTTCTTATGTCGCTACTGAAGTACAACAGTTTAACAGAGTTGGAGTCGCTACAACAGTAGGGAGGCGTAGACGAATTGGCTGTGATTCTGCCGGCAAAATCTTGAAATTCAACATTTTGCCGGCGGAATCCTGAAAATTCAAGATAAACCAGTAAGAAACCACGATAAAAATCGTTAAAATGCGAGAAACTACCGATTTGAACTATGAAAAAGGACAACTTCACTACTCCCATGGGGCGTTTTCAGAAATTGCTTAAGGGAGCTTGTACCTCCCTTGGTTGCCTCGATCATGGCAAAGTTTAAACAAATTGTGGAGCGTTTTGGAAATATTTTGAAACAAAGTTTGAAGGGCCATAAAAACAATGAATAAATATGCTATCGACATGCATAACTGGCTCATATCTAAAGAAAATGATGAGGTCTTGAAATGCAGTTTCGTCTCAGAGCATAGCGATTAATTTCCGAAGATATCTCTAAATTATGCTAAAGTTGGAGATCATGGTAAAGACAACATCTTTAGCGTCACTTTTTCATCATGTGGGAAGCAGAAATAAATCGCTTTGCAATAGTTTATTTGCATTTGTGTTTCCTTTTTGCAATACCTGTTTTCAGTCAACTTATTTAGCTTTATTTTCACTGGTACGGAGACCCCTGAACATGACGGGAAAGTAATTGAGGATCGCTTCTGAATGCAAATTAGAACAGCTATAACCTACTGCAGATCAAGACGGATATTACAAATTATTACAAAATCGTCCACTGCGGTTCTCGAAACTTAGGGCAAAACTACATTAAAACTTGTTTGAAGAAAAAGATGGCTTTTCGCTGCGCCATAGGGATCAATGGGAATCTAAAAAAAAACAATTATCCATGTTGCCTGTATGGATCATACAGATCGTGCTCTAAAGTTTTTAATATTCATTCACACCTGGCATGGACTGAGGTTAATTAACTATCAGTTTTTAAGGAAAGGAAAAAATAATACAATTCTTTTCCTGTACAAAAACAAAAACGTTTACTTCATGCTTCTTTAAATTCTAGGAAACTACTTAACAGAGTGATTACAAAAATTAATGTGGAAAAAAAAAGCCAGGAAAAAGAAATACTTTCCCTTGGTTTGAAACAAAAAGTTTCAATTAGAAATTTCGGTCTACCACTGCCGTTGACGTGGGCTTGATACCTCAGAATCGCCGTTTCAAGAGCAACTGACATATACTGCTAGGAACCTTAATTACGAAACGAAAACGGCGACTGCAAGGAGAACGCCTAAAATACAATAGGCTTCAGTGAGCAAAACAACAGTTCCGGCTGCACGTGTATCACTTTTTTTTGTACATTTCTCCGCTGTCCCTACACAACTACAACGTGGAATAGTCAATTTTTTTTTAGTTGACGAGCTTTAGAACAGGAACGACAAGGTGATAAATTTATTTATTATCCCTCTCTGAACTCGGACGCGGTCTCCTCTCTTCAGTTCCAACCTAACCCATGTTCCGTACTTTTAATTTACTGGGCGACTTGGTATGAGGGCGAAAAAGTTTCATTGGACGCGAAGTCTATTTTTCAACGACGTTTTCATTGGCGTCTCTGTTTTCGGATAGTAAGGTCCCTATTGGATTGTATTCACATCGTCCTTTGGTTCTTGTACCCTCCTTAAACACCAGTGCGTCCAAACTATGATTTGAGACAAACCACCAGGGAATCGCCGGCCCCAAAACTGCCGCCCGCGATGCCTGACACAATCCGCTATCAAAGGCAGTTCTGCCAACCAATATTAAGATCTATGTCCTTCAAAAATGATCAAGTGGAAGGCTCTGCTTGGTTACTTTTCCGCCTAAATTAAACCACCGTACTGATAGGCCTTTTAAACTCTTTCTTTATGTCTCTTTTGAAAAAAGCATAAGACAGTGGGTTAATGGCCGAGTTTAAAACCAATACAGGAATTTTGTATTGTTCATCGTTACATAATGCATTTGTGTCGAATAGTACTAATAGACTACAACGCAAATATATTCCGTAGCACACAACAAACACTCCTATCACAATACCCATCATTATTACTGCAGACTTCTCGTTATGGGTTTTAAAAGGTATCCGATGGTTAAAACGTAACTGTTTTGCTAGGGTGCGTGCTGACCGATCATGTTTCCATACATGAAGTAACATTGACGCAAAACAGAGTACTTGCAGTACGCATGGAACAATTTCCATGAAAATCATTGAAACCACAACTGCAACGATACTGGTCAGAGGGGTGTTACAGCAAAGCCGAAGTGCGGTCTTGAACGCAACCAACGTAAATGACGCTATCCAACAGGAAGTTATCACTTGAATCACACGAGATCAAGTCATAAAAGTTATGTATTTAAAAGGCTTTACGATGGCGATATAACGTTCAAGCACCAGAGAACACAAGTTTAAAACAGACAAGTAGCTAAACAGCCACCTTACGACATCATTCCATGAAGGAAATACCTTAGGCCAGTAGCAGGTGTTTGTAACGTCGCATGCGAACAAAGAAGGAACAACGCTCAAACCAACACAAAAATCCCCTACTGCAAGTGAAACAATAAACGCGTTGGTTTTGGTGCGGAGATTTCGTCTGCTGCAGACGAGGAAGATTACAAATCCATTTCCAGTGATGGCAAGAAAGGAAAGGACCCATCCAAGAATCCAAAACCAGGTCTCCATCCGTACTAATGGCAGGTAAGAGAAGTTCTTATTAACTACACAAATAAAACAAAAATATCCTTTTCGCAAAAATGTCAGGAGGTTGTATGTTGTTCACTGGCAGATGTATGTTACTAGACTAAAGTCCTTTTTGTTGTCCAACTTTGTCATCAATTTGGTAATTTCTAATATGTGTTTCGCATGCGCAGTAGGTAACTGACCGAGCTGCAGACTCGACAAAAGTGCATTAATAAATAAAAAGACTGTCTCTAATATCGCGTACAGCGCGTTACTAAATTTGCCTGGGAACGTTTCTGCCGTTGTCGTTAGCCATTTCTAAGGGAGAAATTAAAACAAGACAGATATGAGCCAGTAATCTGCCTAGTCTGTTCCGTTTAATAAAATATTTCATGCAAACGAAAACGGGCAAAAAATGCTCTAGCCATATTAAATAGAATAATCATGCAAAGGTTTTTAGTTAATAAATAAAGCTGATCACGATGTGAAACAGAAGCACAATGTCGCTAAGTTTGTAAAGGCAGTTCAACTATGGAAAGAACACCCTCTTCACAAATTAAAATTCTCGTCTAACCTTACCTTGTTATTTTATAATCCTTTCAATATATAAATATAAATGGCGTAAGACGCCTGGGGTGTCGATATGATCTTTAACAACTCTTTCACTGCCTCAGTTATCAATCAATTATCAATATTGTTTAGTTAAATGTCTTCTATTGCATTTTTATTTCGTACAGCTAAATTGGAAGGTTTTATTATTCATTTGGCATGCAACGATTTTAATATCGTTACAGCAGCGACAAGCAACTCGTCTCTCCTATTTGCTGTTGGGCTTCCCTAGCAACCAATATTAAAATTTCTTTGTCATGATTTCTACAGAATTTAAACGAAAATTAGCGTTACGCTCGTGTAACCGGGGCGAAAAATCCTTGAGTAAACTGCTTGAAAACCATACCCTTCACAGCGGCACATACCTATATAGCCCATATATGGCAGTACCCCACACGGGGAACATCCTTTTCAGATTGATAAACTATTAAGAATTCATCTTTAATCTGTAGCTTCCGCACTAGCTCCAGTAGCAGTTTCTGTTCCTTCAACAAATCCCCATAAACCGCGTTCCATCAACACAAGCTTAATGTTTCCAAGACTGATAATTCTTTCCATCCAAGCGCTCGATTTTAGTGATTTCCGGCATCTTGGGCAAACGAACTAAGTCAACACAATCCGAACGTGATAGATAGATTCATCTTTCATCCGAACCGAAAGAAGGTTACAACTAGAACTGAATAACATAAGCTACAATCGAAGTGCACGTGTAATACCCTAGAGAGTGTCATATGATCTTAATCAACGAATCACATTACATGATTATTATTTCGCCAACATAAACCAAGGGTCGTAACCGACGAGGCCGCTGTAAAAAGCGCACGGCTATTAAGCCTTGGTTCGAACTGTATCCATGCTTGCTCACGCTATCTTTGTTACTCGATTGATGCAGAGTCTTGCTCGAGTATGCCAAAATCGAGCAAGTGAAGCAAAGCGGGCTTTGGTAGCAGCCGGTGTAAACACAAAATTATACTCTCATGAAGTAAAACTAAAAAGTTCCATCCAAGAAAACGCCACCATCACACCACCTGTGAACCTTGATCTTAAGTCCTTTCCCTAATCTTATAGATTTTCCCTGAGGCTCCAAAGGTTCTTCTTTTCTCTCCTAATGCGCCATTTTTCCAAATTTCAATTCGCTTTGAGTCTAAGCGTCACAGATTTATCAGTCGTAGCTCAATCAAGCCTTTTGGACTCGTTCATATAAGACCTACATTCTACAAGAATGAGTTACGCACGTTAAGTGGTAGGCTTTAGTTAACTTTGTTATTTTCTTTAAAACTCAGCGCCGAAAAGTCTTTTGAACTCTTTCTTTATGTCTCTTTTTAGTCTTTTGAAAAAAGCATAAACCAGCGGGTTCTTGAGAAATTTTACGGGTGGCAATGTGCCGCTGGAACCCTGGAAAACCTAGCCTATACTCCTGGTTCAGCTGAATTTTACTACACTATACTAAACTAAACTTCCCAAATCCCTCCCTATACAAGAGTTGCTCTGACTCTGATTTCTATACCCAATCCCAGACTTAACTACATGCTCGAAAACCATACCCTATAAAACGTCGCATTGTACATCCCATGTGGCAGTACCCTCCCACCCGGGGGTTAGGTTGCCCACCGAGTTCCTTTAAAGAATCCACAGAAAAAATCTTTTCGCTCGTTTGAGTGGGGCGAATACGAGTATGACAAATTTTGATAGCTGTAATAAAAAAATGCATTTTTCCTTTCTCCTTGATAACTAAAAACTTGCTATAGTTATTTTATAGTCCAGACTTTTGACGATTTTACGTTGATTCTCTCCACCTCTTGACCAAGAAAGTAGACTACGAGTAGTCCCCCATTTTTCCTCAGGGATAGTAGAGGGAGCAAAACGCGAGCACGCGTGAAAATCAACCCACGCGAGAAAAGGCGAGACGCGTGTCGCCTTTTCAAACGCGAGGGCCCAAAACTTTTAGCCCCTCTCAGGTTACCACCCCAAAAATCCTGCCCCCTCCAAAATTGTGTGCCCAAAAAATTTTAACCCTCCCCTGTAATAACATTTTGAGTATTCAAATGTTGCATCGTAAGAATCCATATGAGCGTAATTTTGCTCGAGTTCGGCCATATCGCGTGGTCTATGTTGCATATCATTGAAATCATTTTGATCGCGGCTCGTTTTAAGAAGGGCTTTCAAGAAATTATCTGCCATTCAGATGTATTATTATACAGGAAAATCACATGACGATGAAGTTGATTAAACAACAAAGCCAAACTAAAACCGTGCGCTGTTTTCAAAGCCATTTCAAAGTCAAGCAAATTGGAAGCGATTCCGCGTGAAGTCACTGCTCATCTCCAGCCAATCAGAGTAATTTTTAACCGTGTGGTTCAGCATTGAGTATGCAATTCTGTTAATAATATTACTTGCACGGCCATCGTATTTCAAGCAGTGCTTAATATTTCAAACCCATTACGCGCACATCGCCCAAAGGCGCCCAGAAATTGTAACCCTCCCCTAAATGCGAGCCCAGAAAATTTTAGCCCTCCCTAAATGGAAGGCCCTCCCCAAAATTTACCAGCCCTCCCCCCCTCCCCCCAATAGTTAATGACCGCTCCCTTAGTTCATGCGTCAGCGTGCGTATGTAGAGATATCGAGCTTGCAGGAAGTTTGGAGAACACGAAGAGGCGTAAGAGTTGCTTGAGGCGCAGCCGAAAGCATTTCTTGCCTCTTGAGTGCTCTCCAAACTTCTTAAGTGCTCAATATCTCGACATACGCACAGCTGAATCATGAACTAATTGTTTTATAACATTTTCAAAGCTATCAATGCAGTTACCTTACATTTTCATTATTATAGCGTGCACTCAAAGCAGCACGCGTCAATGTCTACGTGAGTACGTTTCTTTACCTCACAGTTATCTTTTTGTCTTGAAACTGAGAGAAAGTTTAATTAAGTCGCTTAAGATAACGGTCAATAAGATTTTAAATCCACATTAAGGTGCCGGAAAAGTATTGGTTCACCAAAAAATTCTTTTTGAAAGAAACACCTTTGCAAAGAATGATTTCCACACGTCATAGCCCATACAGCTCGCACAGACGACAACAACAACAACACTCATATCGATTATTAAATTCAAACGTTTTCTCTTAAATTTTCGTTATAAAACACATGGTTAACAATTTATCGTGTACTGTTGAGCTATGGATGCACTCGGGAGTTGGGAGACGTCTTGGGAGGATTGCTAAGCTCACAAGAACTCGAGGTATATAGTTTACTGAGTAAGAGGTCATCAGCGTGCTCAATAGGAATATGAAGCACGCTCGCGCTATTGAATTTAAATAGGCGAATATTCTAGCTGTTATAAATAGTATTCCCATCGAGCACGCTGATGAGAAAAATAGCTAGTGCATTTCTATGATGTAGTAAAGTACCAGCTGGAGCATTATTGCGTTCGAGGTACGAGAACGCAAGCCCTAATTTGTGTTGGATGTGCGGTGCATTATTGAGATTGCATTTTCGTCGTCGTCGACATACATTTGCCTCGCTTTGAGGCGCTTCCTTACGTTTTGCCTCACTTTGACGCGATAACTCATGTGGTGATTCTTCTGTCCTCGGCGTTCATCTTTCAAAGATTTGCTGAGGTCTAATATTCTGTCTTCGTAAAGCGTTCATCTTTTAAAAAGTTTGCTGAATCTTCGTAAAGCGTACATCGACCTGTGTTTGCCGAATCGCCCAAAGCGTTCATCTTTTAGAAGTTTGCTGTTAAATATTACTTTGGCCGGGATTAAGTCTTCATTTTTTTCAGCATGATTTACCACTGTCTTTGGAAAATGTCTGCGACTCCTGGTACATGCATCAAACCGGGTTTAGTTCTGCGGCCGTTGTGCCACAAAGTAAATTGACCAAGTTGTGTAGCTCGGCGCAGTTGTGTCACAAAGTAAATCTACCGAGTTGTGTCAGTAGCTCGGCAGCCATTGTGCCACAAAGTAGGGAGTTTAAGCAAATCGCTACGGCGACCTCTACTACGGTGGTCGTGGATGCGGTGTCCTGGAGAGAGTACGTCTCGTAGCTCGCCAAATTTCAAGCTCGGTTCTTGCTCACTTGCTTTCGCTATAATTTATCGACAACAGAATTCAATGGTGGTCAAGTAAGAAAACGGCCAATTTAAAAATATCGTTTGCCAAGAATAATATTGATAGTAAACATCATCAGAGGACGATTCGTACACAAAACAGAAAACTACAGATGAAGATCGGAGTAAGCGGCTACTGATGTTTCTTCTTGTGTACCGCATTTAACAACAAATCAACAAATTCAGCGTTTTAGATATTCTAGTCTATTCTTGTTTAAACAACCTTCAGTGACATTTAGCTTTATTGCTAGCAGTCGTGCTTACGGTTTTCGTCTAGCCTTTGTTTGTACTGGCGGATTTTCTGCGGCCATGGCGCGGCATAGAACTCATGGCACACTCGCTTGAGGATCGAAATCTCAAACTGAGAAAACGCAAGGAAAACGTATTCACTGGAAAACCACAAGCCTCGAATACTTTCTTGATAAAGTGAAAAGCAATCTTTGATAGCTTTTAAAAAACCAGTGATCGTCAAAAATAGGAGAAGAGTCGACTTTTATACTCACGTAGTAGCAACTACGCCAGAAGACAGCTCTTCACGTCGTAGGATTTGGCGCTACGGCGAAAGGTCATTTCCAAGCATGCGCACTGCGTCATTTCGGGGCTTTTTTACTTCCGGCCGCCGTAGTAGAGGTCGCCGTAGCGGTTTGCTTAAACTCTCTAAAAAATCAACCGAGATGTGAAGCTCGGCGGCGCCATTTGATCATGACTTGTGATATTTCGGCAACGGACAAACGAACACTTTAACTCTCTGTTATTTATTAGGAAAAACTTATAAACCACTCTCTAGTCACTGAAATCAACACGCGCGACCAAATTACTGGAAAAGTTATTGACGTGAGCCGCACACACATTCCACACAGGGTCCAGAGGAGATGTGTTTGTCGTTAGAACATCAAAACCCGTCGAAAACCTCTGAGAAAACGGGTTATTTTGATCGCGTTACAGTTTCGTTACACATTCTATAGACCGCAAACCAAGAGACTGAGGGCTCGCAAGATCGGCTTACAGTATACACTTCGTGCCTCGGTCGCCCTTCGGGCGACAGCCTTCGGTCACCCTTCGGGCGACGTTCCGTGCGCCAGTGAGGATATGGCTTGAGGGTATTGATTTTCCAAACGGCGAACAACAAAGTCGATCTGGTCAGATAAGAAGCGAAGAAATCGTGTACAGTAGATTCATTAAGATCCCATTGGACTAATTAATCGTGCTAAGCGACAGGTATAGACATTTTTCAAGGTGAGACTTTAAATAAGTAATTCATTTGTTCACACGAAACTCCTCTGGACCCTGTGCATTCCATTGAAGGCTTTGACAGGGTTAGTGCGAAGTTTGAATTCAGATGTGAAAGCTTGTAAAACAGTAAATTCAATGTAATTCATTTTGTCAACAAGTTGATGATTAGATGCTCTTAAAAATAACAGAGGAAATTATCCGAAGAAATGTTTTTGAAGAAAGAAAAAGAATCCCGGGTTAAGCACTAATCGGCCTTAGCAACTGCGCCCTGTAACTCACGCCAGTAAAACAAAATGTTCTATTTACACGCCCGACGCACTCTAGCCAATGTCTCCTCAGATTACAAGCACTTGACACCGAACCATACGACATCTTTTCAAAACCTTCTTATAACGTGATACACAGGTTAAATAGAGGTTTCGCTGTACGCAACCCTTACGTTCAAAATATACCATAATCATATTTATCTATATCGCAACCACCTTTCCCCCTCAACTGTTACCTGTTCGCCTAACAAACATATCGAACGCACTCTCCTAAGCTCCGATTACTCCTTGTAAGAAAAGAAAGGGAAGTATTATTAATGCAGGGGCTATTATAAATGGCCTTGAATATAAAACCAAAAGTTAACCAGAGCGCCTGTGAAGTTTTGTTTGTCGAACCTAAGAAAGTTAGTTTCGTCTACCGAACTCTTCAGTTGATCGCCACAGTATTCATTACGTAACAATGCATGAAAAATAAACCCTAGTAACAGGGCCACTGGGTTAATTACAACAGTCGTCCTAATGGGATGCGGATGTAGTTCAATTCACTTTTTTTTTTCACTTTTTAAACCAGAGGGCGTTTCGTTCACTACAGGTATCGTTTACGTTTTATTTAAATCACTCGTAAAACTTTGTAGAAATAAGAACCCTGAGGGTAGAATAAACCGATGAAATATCCTCACGCAAAGAAATTAAGCCTCGGACTCCACTTGCACTTGCACTTGCACTGCCTTGAGAGAATCGTGACTTGGATACTTATCAGAGTTCAGCTAGAGAAGGGGAAAACGTAGTCCTCGCCTTAAATTGGGAATTGCATTATATTATATTTTGATTTCTACCAAATTATTGACAAATTGACCGGATGAGATAGAACTATGTTATACGGTTTGTTTTTGGACCAATCAGAAAGAATAGAATTTGGATATTTTACATTTAATAATCTAACAAACAAACATAGTCTATACCCTCCTTCCCGCGAGAAAAACTAATATCAATAATTATAAACTCCTCAATACTAGACAAAGGGGATTTTCAAGCATTTTAAGTGACAAAATAAATAGCCCATGTTCGATATATCAACATTTTTTTGTCTGTTAATTGTTACATTCGCAAGACCTGGGTCCCACGTTAAGGCGCCACACTATCCACGGGATTCATGCCGTTTTTGGGCAGTTGTTCTATAAGCTCTAATGTCTTAGTAATATTTGTTTTATTAAGAGTCCCTTATAGTCAACGACTTAAGAAAAGGCAAATACACTTACGTACAAAAAAATCAAAGCAAACTGTCTTGAAACTCGTGGTCCCGGAGAGGACTTTTCTTTGACCTATCATTTTCATCGACGTTACTTCTAAACCGGTGAAACCACAATAAAAATCGATAAAAGCAGAGAAAGTACCGATTTGAACTATAAAAAACGACAATTTCCCTACTTCTATGGTTCGAAATTTTGAAAGGCTATGACTTATGTACCTCCTTTCACTGTGATTTTAAGAAAACTTTTTATTTTATTTTTGCACTATTTAGGAATGGACCAACACTTTAAAACTTGTGGGTGAAAAAGCAAACACCAAATCGAACCAAGCCGGAAAGGAGCTTTGGTTTGAGAGACTCAAACATCAAAAGGCAAACTAGTACAACAGCGCTAGCTAATAAGGAAACTTAAGATGGCTAGACTGGATATTTTAGAAGGGATACTTCTTAAGTTTGATTATTATTATTCATTCAAAATATTTCCCTAATTCTGATTGGCTAAAAGCACACGCATAATTCACTATAACCAGTTACTGATGACCAAATTTGGAAGAATTTTGAGTCTAACGAGGAAATGACGTCAAAAATGCAGCCTTCTACAGGTTAATGCACCGTTAATCGAGAAGACATGGAGACGAGGATGAGTTGTTTTCGTTGTGAAAACTAAAATGGCGGACTCTTCACTCGTATCAAAAGTAAGTACTACAGCTGGAACTAGGCGAAATAATGGCTAAAACATAGCAAAAACAGCAAAAAAGACTACTCGGAGGGCGATACTGGGCTGCTATTTGGAGAATATTCGGGGAGCTGCACAAACCTGAACGTACACTATCGAAGATAAACTTAACATCGATGCAGGTAAGCATGTTTTAGTTATGTTTTTAAACGAGGAATTATTTTGAATGAATAATAAAACAATTAATGAATTCGGCTTTCGTAGGATGTGAAGAATGAAGCAGATCTCGGAGGGTGTTATCTAGACGGCAATAACTTTAGCGTCACTTTTTCATCATGTGGGACGCAGAAATAAATCGCTTTGCAATAGTTTATTTGCATTTAATTATGTTTCCTTTTTGCAATACCTGTTTTCAGTCACGTTATTTAGCTTTATTTTCGTTGGTACGGAGACCCCTGAACACGACAGGAAAGTAATTGAGGATCCTTCTGAATGCAAATTAAAACAGCTATAACCTACTGCAAATCAAGACGGTTATTACACATTATTTACAAAATCGTCCACTGACGTTCTCTAAACTTAAGGCAAAACTGCTTTAAAACTTGTTTGAAGAAAAAGATGGCTTTTCGCCGCGCCATAGGGATCAATTGGAATCTGAAAAAAATTATCCATGTATGGATAAATACCTGTATGGATCATACAGATCGTGCTCTAAAGTTTTTAATATTTCATTCACACCTCGCATGGACTGAGGACTGATAGTTAAAACTATCAGTTTTCAGGGAAAGGAAAGTATAATACAAGTCTTTTCCAGTACAAAAACAAAAATTTTTAATACTTCATGCTTGTTTAAATCCTAGGAAACTACTTAACAGAGTTGATTACAATAATTAATGTGGAAAATGAAGTAAGAAAAAAGAAATACTTTAATTTGGTTTGAAACAAAAAGTTTCAATTAGAAACTTCGTCTACCACTACCGTTGACATGGGCTTGATATCTCGGAATCGCTGTTCCAAGAGCATCTGACATACCGTAAAATTCCGAAAATAAGCCCCTCCATGTATAAGCACCTCCAAATATAAGCCACCGAAACCGGCACCGCAAAAAATCCTCCGTTAAATCGCCCCTCCAAATATAAGCCCCTGGGGGCTTGTCCTCAAAGACAAGGTAAAACAAAGCAAAAGCGATAAATTTACTTCCAACTATAAGGCTAGCCCAATCGATTTAGAAACGCAAATTTCCCTCAGTAGAAAAGCCCCTCAGAATGTAAGCCCCTCCAAAAATAAGCCCCTCAAGAAGGGCCTTTGAAAAATATAAGCCCCGGGGCTTATTTTCGGAATTTTACGGTATGTAGGGACCTTACGAAACTACGACGGCGACGGCAAGGAGAACGCTCAAAATACAATTATAGGCTTCAGTGAGCAAAACAACAGCTCCGGCTGCACGTGCATCACGCTTTTAGTGGAAGGCTCTACTCGGTTACTTTTCCGCTTAAATCAAACCACCTGACTGATAAGCCTTTTAAACTCTTGCTTTATGTCTCTTTTGAAAAAAGCATAACACATTGGGTTAATGGCCGAGTTTAACACAAATACAGGAATTTTGTATTGTTCATCTTTACATGATGCATTTGTGTCGGATAGTACTACTAGACTACAACGTAAGTATATTCCGTAGCACACAACAAACACTCCTATCACAAGACCCATCATTATTACTGCAGACTTTCTCGTTATGGGTTTTAAAAGATATCCGTCCTAGGGTGCATGCTGACCGATCTTGTTTCCTTACATGAATTAACATTGACACAAAACAGAGTATCTGCAGAACGTATGGAACGATTTCCATCGAAATCATTAAAACCACAACTGCAACGATACTGGTCAGAGGGGTCTCACAGCAAAGCCGAAGTGCGGTCTTGAATGTAACCAACGTAAATGACGCTATCCAACAGAAAGTTATCACTTGAATAACACGAGATCGAGTCATAAAAGTTAAGTACTTAAAAGGCTTTACGATGGCGATATAACGGTCGAGCACCAGAGAACACAAGTTTAAAACAGACAAGCAGCTAAACAGCCACCTTACGACGTCTTTCCATGAAAGAAAAACCTGAGGCCAGTCACAGGTGTTTGTAACGTCGCATGCAAACAAAGAAGGAACAACGCTCAAACCAACACAGAAATCCGCTGCTGCAAGTGAAACAATAAACGCGTTGGTTTTGGTGCGGAGATTTCGTCTGCTGCAGACGAGGAAGATTATAAATCCATTTCCAGTGATGGCAAGAAACGAAAGAACCCATCCAAGAATCCAAAACCAGGTCTCCATCCGTACTTATTAACTACAGATAAAAGAAAAATATCCTCATCGCAAAAATGTCAGGAGGTTGTATGTTATTCACTGGCAGATGTATGTTACTAGACTGAAGTCCTTTTTATTGTCCTACTTTGTCATAAACTTGGTAATTCCTAATAATTATGTGTTTCGCATGCGCAGTAGGTAACTGACCGAGCTGTAATAACACAGTTGGTAGGAAAATGAGGATAGTTGCGTGTCATAACCGCTGTAATTCAAAGCCAATGGGCGCTTTCAATACAACAAAAATTCCGGTTAAAATGTTGGAAATTCCACCTGCCCAATGGAACTACATCGAGTTGACCCGACCAAATGGTTACTGTTCCTACAAAAGAGCGGTATTTGAGACAAAAATTTTGTCAAATGGAAAGGGACACTCCAACATTGCCGATCTTAATCTAAATAGCTCTGATCTGGCTGGATCTTTATTTAAATTCTCTTTACAACTAAACCAGTCTGGCCTGTCAGTTCTAACAGTTGGAATTAACCGAGACCCTAGCTGATTAAAA
The DNA here is from genome assembly GCF_958299795.1 of Porites lutea. NCBI lineage: Eukaryota > Metazoa > Cnidaria > Anthozoa > Scleractinia > Poritidae > Porites > Porites lutea. The sequence goes on along the minus strand of NC_133213.1, from coordinate 15,177,847 downwards.
AAAATGTACCTTCTCTTTAGCCTAAATTGCGGCCGACATATTTCTTACAAATTGCGACAGGTCTACAACAAATTACAACAAAGGTGCATTAATAATTAAAAAGACCGTCTCTAATATCACGTATAACGCGTTACTAAATTTGCCTGAGAACATTTCCGCCGTTGTCGTTAACTATTCCTAAGCGAGAAAATGAAACGAGAAGACAGGCATGAACCAGCAGCATCACGGTAATCTGCTTAGTCTGTTCCGTTTAACTCCATTGCTGTACTTAATGAAGTATGCAAAGGTTTTCAGTCAATAAATAGAGCAAGGAAAAAAAAATAAACTGATCGCGATGTGAAACAGAAACACAGTGTCGATAAGTTCAGTTTTAAAAGAAGTTCAACTGTGGAAAAAAACACCCATTTCACAAAAACTTTTTGTCTAACAGTTTATTAATTATTCATAAAGCCTTATTGTTTTATAATCCTTTCAATATATATATATATATACATGGCGCAAGACGCCTGGGGTGTCGATATGATCTTTAACGACTGTTTCACTAGCTGAGTTATTAATCAATTAACAATATTGTTTAGTTAAATGCCTTCTACTTCATTTTTATTTCGTACAGCTAAATTGGAAGGTTTTATAATTCATTGGGCATGCAACGATTTTAATATCGTTCCAGTCACAAGCAACTCGTCGCGTCAATTTGCTGTTGGGCTTCCTTAGCAACCAATATTTATTTCTTTGTCATGATTTCTACGGAATTTAAAGGAAAATTAGCCTTACGTTCGTGTAACCGGGACGAAGAAGGTGACACATTTGATAGCTACCTTTTCTTTCTCCATAACAAGTCATTTTACACTTTACACGATTTTATCATTTTAACTTCAGTCAAACCTTCAGGACTGAGCTGAAATAGACTTGCACGGAAAGATTACAAAACTACTACATTTTCTTGTGTTTTTCTCAACAACGAAATTACTTCATATAACAAGAATATCGAACAGTTAATCGTTCAGTTCGGTTCGGATAAATTCTAGGAATCTATCGCCGTTAACAGAGTTGATTCCGAAGACTATTGAGCGAACAACCTCTGTGCGGAGGAGAATCGGCACCAAGCCTTATGAAGTCACCTAACCTCGAACTTCTGAACTTGTCAATCTTGTTTTCTCTCGTAAAATTGGTATTCAGAGTGTGAGCATCCGTTTCAGACTGAGATTGACAAACTGATGGTCATAACCGATGATTCCGCTGTACAAAGCGCACGGCTATTAAGCCTGGGTTCCAAACTATATCCAAGCAACAAGCAGCACATGCTCACGCTACCTTTGTTACTCGATTGATGCAGCGTCGTGCTCGAGTATGCCAAAATCGAGCAAGTGAAGCAAAGTGGGCTTTGGTAGCAGGCTGTGAACACAAAATTATACTCTCATGATGTGAAACTAAAAAGTTCCATCCAATAAGAACGTGCGTCTCACACCACCTGTGAACCTTGATCCTTAGCAAGTCCTAATGCCCTTGTATTTTGTATTCTCTGAGGGTCCAAAGGTTCTTGTTTTCTCTCCTAATGCGCCATTTTTTCCAAATTTCAATTCGCTTTGAGTCCAAGCCTCACACATTTATCAGTCTTTTCCTAATTGCTCAAGCCTTTCACACTCGTCCATTAAAGACTTGCATCCTACAAGAATGAGTTACGCACGTCAAGTGGTAGAATAGGCTTCAGTTTACTTTGTTATTTTCTTTAAAACACAGCGCCAACGCAGATGCATCCCATAGCAAACAAGAAACACTCCTATCACAAGACCTATCGTTATTACTGCAGACCTATCGTGGAGGATTTTAAACGACATCTGATGGTTAAAACGTAACTGTTTTGCTAAGGTGCGTGCTGACTGATCATGCCTGCGTTCGTGAAATGTCATTGATGCAAAGCAGAGTGTTAATAGAACACATGAAAGAAACTCGGAAATTATTGTCAGCCAAATAAGTGGGACAGGGACAGGTATTGTTTTGAAATAAAACATATAAAGGGTAATCTTTAGCGCGTAAAAACTAACTGGTATAACCCAAGAGAAGAAAATAATTTGGATAATTCGACAGCGAGTCTGAAATTAATGTATTTCAGAGGATGAACGATGGCAATAAAACGATGCAGTACTAAGACGCATAAGTTTATAACAGACTTGTTACTAAGCAACCACATTATAATATTCACCCAAGATGACCAAGATAGCAAATGTTCAGGCCAGTAGCAGGTGTTTGTAATGTCACAGAAGAACAGAGAAGGAATAACGCTCAAACCAACACAGAAATCCGCTACTGCAAGTGAAACAATAAATGCGTTGGGTTTGGTGCGGAGATTTCGTCTGCTACAAACGAGGAAGATTGTAAATCCATTTCCAATGATGGTTAGAAATGAAAGAAACCAACCAAGAATCCAGAGCCAGGTCTCCATCTTAACTGTTAAAGGAAGTTCTTGTCAACTATACTGATTAACTAACAAACTGGGTATTATAATTTATATCTTTGCATGTCCAATGGCCAAGAGGGGACGTTTAATAGAGGGAGGGAGTTTAAAAGAGGAAAGCGTTTGAAGCTCAGTTAAACTAGTATGCTTTGGGCGAAAATTCAGTATCAAGAGATTTAACTGTAAATAGCAGAATATCTGGTCCCTCCATCTATTGATACGTCTAAAGGCCTTCAAGAGCTCCATATCCCTCTTCCAAATCTCCGACTTTGATCGATGTCAGAATGTTTCGGATCATTATATATTGTCATTATTAGTTTATCCTTATTTTGAGCTTGCCATTGAACAAGGTACATTGTTAAGCAAGAAAGTGAACCGGCAAATTGAATGACTTTACTCCTTTTTGCCGTTTCCTAGCGTTTCAGAGTAATTGCCAAGGGGGGGATGTCTATTAGACAGGGGGCGTTATTAGAGAAGGGCGTTCATTAGACAAAAGGCTTAATTTAAGAGTGGGCGCCCATAACATCATTTACGATGTGTGTTTCTATTAGTTCTTTAAATCGTCCTTATGTTATTACTGCACTGTATTATAACTTCTTGCTTCCAATATTTTTTGCGCTATTTGTAATTAGCCATGCTGTTGTTTTTTATTTGTAATTATCAGTTTTTTTAATAAACGGTAGGAAGAGAGAAAATGTGGACTGTCACATGGCAATAGTGCAAAGACATCTTTCAATTAAACGATAGAAAGCGTCAGTCACGTGTGTTACCACTTATCTCAATTCATTGTTAATTTGGCTCGCTTAATATTGCTACGTTAATGTATTCCTAATTGCGACAGTTCTTTATTAGAAACTGCGACAGGTGTTACAAATTACGGCAAAAGTTGGGGGAAAAATTGTTAAAAGATTTTTTGTTTCGTTTCCGTTATCCAGTTAGAAGCGAGAAGGTAAAATTGCAGATCAAAAATTAAAAAGTATACATTTATCAGGAGCGTAGCTACCTGTACGCACGCACGGTACGCACGTGCGTACCTGTAAAAGTCGAGGGTGAAAAAACTAATAATAAAATAAGACACGAAAGCGAATAATGAAAAAAAAGCAAAGGATAAGATAGGTAAAATATAATTATTCACAGTTTGGCTCAATTCTTTTAACAACGGATTGTTTGACTTTTAGTTTTAATTACTTCCAAATGTCGCCTTTCTTTGGTGGACCAAATATTTAATAAATATAAATGATATATTTTAAGCCTTAAGTTAGGAAAAGCGATTGACGTGCTTCAGTCCATGAATACAAAAAGACGATAAAGATTTTTTTCAGTTTACACAGTCACGTCCTTTCATACAGCTATTTCGAGAACGGTTGTTGGAAGTGCACGCGACAATCCCAAAAGGTATTGTGGGTGGCTTTGAGGGCACTGTTCTTCAAAGAAATTTGAAAGAATGGTACGAGAGGCCACGGGCATAAGTTTGTGACTACTAAAGGAAAGCAACAAAAGTAGGTTCGACAGCTTCAGTCGTTACGAACAGTGTATTGATCATATATATATCCCATATTACCTTTCAAGATTGTCGCGTGCGCATTTCTTCCGACAACCTTTCTCGAAACAGCTGTATACAGTAAGAACGCTTCGACTTACAATAATCTCACCCTTTGGAACATTGAGCAGGGGGTTGGGGGATAAGGGCATTTGGAGAATTGTGCGTACCCCCGAAAAAATCCTGGTTACGCCCCTGTTTATGTGAGATGCAACATGAAAACACCTGATGGTTAAAGCGTAACTGTTTTGCCAAGGTGCGTGCTGGCTGATCATGCCCGCGTGCGTCAAAAATATCATTGATACAAAGCAGAGTATTAACAGAACACATGGAAGGAACTCGAAGAGGAAATTACGCTCATAACTCCTAACCTGCCTTCAATAGCACTGAATCCCTGTAAAAAGTACCAAGTAATTTCTGCAAGTGTTCAATTATAGTTACTCGTGTACATCCATGAGTGAACTCGGTGCCACTTGGTAAATCCAGCTAACGTTGTTATGCTTGCTTTCGTGTGTCATTTGCATGAGAAATTGTTCGTGATTGAATAAACCGTCGCAGATTCAGCATTTCATGAATAAAACATGATAATGCGCCTGATGTTCCCTGGAAACACAAATTGCTTCGTGACGTCAACTGCATGATGTCAGGTATATAGTAAGAAATATGACCCGAGATTGCAACACTGAGACCACGCGCAGTTTTCGCGCTGCGTACGCTAGACGCGCACGACAAGATTATATACTTGAAAACTTAACATTTTGCATAAATATCAGGGTTCCAATTATTAACTTGACATATTCCTACGCTAGCAAGAGGTAGAGAAATTGGGGAACGTCACGTGGCAATAGCGCAAAAATATCAGTCAATCAAACCGGACAAAGTCAATCTTGTTTTACTGCAATTTATTGTTAACTTGGTTCACTAAATAATTGCGCTGTCATTGTATTCTTAATTGGACCGTTCTTTATTAGAAACTAAGACGGGTTTTACAAATTACAACAAGAGTTAAGGCAGCTTTTATGAGAAGAAGCTTTTTTCGTTTCTGTTATGCAAAAGGAAGCGAGAAGGTAAAATTGCCTCTTTATAAACGACTTGTAGCGTGCTTGTTTCGGCTCATCGCTTTAAGAACGAGCAGTAATCTCACATGTATAGCGTGTTTGTTTCGACTTTTCGACTCATGTTACACGTTAAGCGCGCCAGTCTCGACTTAGGACTTAACGAACGCGATGTGTTACATGTGCAGACGATGGACTCCATCGGACGACTTTCCAACCCTCCTCAAAGTATTGTTCACACTCCCAGTTTCATCCTATGGCTAGACTCCCGGTAATTCAAGTGGATTCGACTGTACTTCCGGTTTCATTTTTCGAACAGACTCCATTGGACTCCAGGCTTTGCCCACTGGAATCTAATCGAGAGTATTGAACATGTGTGGGGACCCTCAACCATGAGGGTCCCCACTGTAGGGTTCTTCAATCCTGTCATCCCGACCCAAAATTTCGTGTAATCCCGTAGCCGAGGGTTATTTTCGCCATTCTAACTCTCACGCATACTTTCCATCCCGAATCTTGTCCGATTTTGCTTTAAAATCCCGAATCCCGAGCAAATAAGGGAAATCCCGGATCCCAAAAAACCTATCAGAGACCCTCAACAATGATCTTACTCGATTCATGCAGAGTATTCCTTTTTAACAGTGCGCCAAAACAAAGGCTCTGCTAGCAGGATGTGGACATAAATTGAATTATACTCTTACAATGTGATACTAAAAAGTTCCATGTGATGTGACTTTCGCCTCCCACTACTGTGTGAATCTTGATCCTTTCCCTAGTATTTTAAATTCTCTCAGCGTACAAATGTTCTTCTTTTCTCTCCTCATACGCCATTTTTCCAAATTTCAATTCGCTTTCAGTCCAAGAGTCACAGATTTATCAGTCTCTTCTAAAGCCTTTCACCGTCTTAAAAGACCTACATCCTACAACAACGAGTTACGCGTACGTTCGTAAAGTGGTAGGCTTTCGTTAACATTACTAATATTTTCTTTAAATTAAAACGCAGCTCCAAGAAGTCTTTTAAACTCTTTCTTTATGTCTCTTTTGAAAAAGGCATAAACCAGAGGGTTAATGGCCGAGTTTAAAACCAAGAAAGGAATTTTGTAGTTTTCATCTTTACATGAGGTGGTGTGGAATATTATTGTAAAACTGCAACGCAGATACATCCCATAGCAAACAAGAAACACTCCTATCACAAGACCCATCATTATTACTGCAGACCTCTCGTGATGGATTTTAAACGACATCTGATGGTTAAAGCGTAACTGCTCTGCTACGATGCGTGCTAACCGACCATGCCTGCGTACGTGAAATATCATTGACACAAAGAAGAGCATTAAGACAACACTTGGTAGGAACTCGAAGAAAATAATACTCAGCCAAATAAAAACGGGGGCAGGAATTGTTTTGAAATAAAACGTATAAAGGATAACTTTTAGCACATTAAAACTAACTGGTAGAACCCAAGAGAAGGAAATAACTTGAATAATTCGAGGGCGAGTCATCAAAGTAATGTATCTTAGAGGATGGATGATGGCAGTAAAACGATCCAGTACTAAGCCGCATAAGTTTACAGCACTTACAGTCACTTAATTTTCGCGTCATGTTATGTTCGCGACACTCATTGTTCGCGTCACTTTATTTCGCGATTTTTTTGTATCGCGAACTTCTAGAAATTAGCGTGTCGCGTAAATTTCATGTAATAAGGTGTACAAAGCATGCAAGGACCACCTCTGTGGACCTAGTCCATGGGCCTGTTTGTGCACCCAGTCAATGAGTTACCCCCGTGGACCACACCTAATTTTTGAAAATGAATTTTTACCAGAGGTCCTAACGAAAATGGACGAAATTTTGTCAATTTACATTCTCAGGATTAAATGCTCCGATCCTCATATTATACACGTGCTCAATATTTTTATGAATTCCATTCGATTCATGGGTTCGGTTTAGTCTGGAAAGAGAAATTATTTAAAGGGGACATGAGGAAAAGTACAGAGGAAGTATTCACTTACGCAGCTTTTTTTTGGTCTCGTTGCGTGAAGTCAATGTGAAGATCGATACAAAAACGGCTGCGTAGGAGACTAGAGAGGAAGAGGTAACTGTGCATGATGATTGAGTACCCACCCCAGATTAAAAATCGCCTCATTTCTTAACAGTTGCAGTTCCTTTGTACTGTCCTTTTCTTGTTAAAATCTGTAAGAGCTAAACTCCTCTATTAAGAAAAGTAACAAATTTCAAAATATTGGCGAAACCGTCCTAACGACCCCTAACATAAACATAAAGTTAACATAAAGTGGCAAAGTTTAAAGACATTTCACCGAGGGAAATAGGAAATATTAAGAAAAAATGATCAAAAATGACAAAATAACTGCCTGTTTAGGAATGCGATGTTGCCATGGCAACGGCCTTAATCCAGAAAATAAAACTTGATAAAGGAGCCTTTTTACAAGGGTAAAGTTAGCGGTGAATTCGTGAACCAAATCGCAAAGACAAAAGAACTGGATTTCCTTCCGTATCGTTTGCTAGATAGCTGGGGTTATTAGTAAATACTCTAGGGAGCCACCTTAAGCTTCCTCCGTAGCGTCATACGTAGCCGTTTTTATGCCTATTTTGACGCAACTCGAAGACAAAAAAAAGAGCTGCGCAGGAGATTATTTACTTTCTCCCTACCACTCCCCCTGTTCCCTTCAAATATGGATACTTTTTCACCAGACTAAATAAATTTGAACAACCGTCAAAAATTCTTATATAGTAAAACTATGAATTGTACTAAAACTTATGGCCCATTTAATTGCATTAATATTGTCTGGGCAATAATTTTTCGGTTAAGTGACTTTAAGTCAGTGCCCGATCTTAGATAAATGTAAGAAAATTGGACGGTTTTAACATTATCTTATTAACCTCTGTAACTCCAGACGCTGAGATAGCCATAACGTATGAAAGACACCAATAAAATTAGGGGTAACCGTTCTCGCGCAACCGCCCTGATGGTCTCCTGTCTGGCGTCATTGCAAAACACGGTGGGCCCACGTCACGTCAAGCTCTTTCAAAATTATTTATTTGTTTTGCCAAAACTTGAACTTTAAATTTTGCTGTCAATCTTGTGACGTCATTTTCCCGCCAAAAAGCTTTAAAATTGAAAAAGAAGAAACATAGTATTTTTGGAATACAGAGTTCTACTATCCTGCAAAATTTGAGCTTAAAATAACGAATAAAAAATGCAAAAGTAGTTCCAATGTTACAGCTTTTTGCGTCCTATGAGCCCAGCGTGAAAAGACAACAAAGGAACAAATACATTTGGGATTTAAAAGATCATTTTACGCGAAGAGACTGGGAAAAGTTTTGAGACCAACATCTTTCCTAGCCGGGAAGGATTAAAAATGGGGCCTTTGTTACCTTTCTTTAATTAGGCGACCCGTAATAAAATCCCCGCTACCTTTGATGTCGTCATACTATGCGCAGTAGGTGATGTGCAGTGAAAATGAAAGGCGATCAGGGCTAAATAAACGTTGTATTACCTTAGCAACGACAAAATTTCTGGATGACAACAAAGCGAAAACGTCACTTAAAACGTAAATTCGCACTGTTTCAAACTTCGTCGATCTTATTCCATTTCATTTAATTTGTAAAATCGTGGCGAAATTGTGTTGGATTGAATCCGAAAGGACCGTATCTGAGTTTGGAAAAGAAAAGAAAATTCTTGTGTTGGGTTCACCAACTCCATAAGGCGGGAGCGTGAAATTAGGACGTTTCAAGTTACAGACTTGCAACGACGGCTAAGAAATGTACAAAAAAAAAAAAAACGTGATGCACGTGCAAAGGTGTTGCTTTGCTAAATGTAAATCGATTGCTTTTTTGCCGTTCTCGTTGCCGTCGCCGACGTTGTTCCTTAAGCTCCCCATTGTTGTGATCCAGAAATGTTGCTACCTTGTTGTTCTTCCACACGCCCAACTTAAAAAGCAACTTCATGATCTTTTGGAGAGAACTTTTAATACGAAAAGAAAAAGCTTCATTGCTACCAATAATTTTCCCACCTGGGCGAATGATCAGACGTCAACGAGGTACACGCACTTCTCCTGTCGAGAGCTTGGTCTCCCTATTGACTTTTTTATCGACAACATCTACGTTTGTTTTGGAAGCTCGGTTTTCCGGCAGGTTATTGGTATACCCATGGGCACCAACAGTGCACCTTAAGCTTTGTTGGCTGATCTCTTCCTTCATACCTTTGAGTACGATTTTATGGTCAAAACAATGAAACAAGAAATTACAAAAGCCATCCAGTTCAGCAACACCTTTCAATATATCTACGACTTATTCAGTATAACAATGTGAACTTTGGAAATTGCATCAGCGCAATTTACCCGTCGCAATTGGAACTTAAGGACACATCCACGTCATCTACTGAAGTGTGTTATCTCGACACAGTTATCAAGACTGGCCACGTAACCACACCTTTCCATATCAGCATCTACGATAAGAGAGATGACTTTGCATTCCGGATTTTCAACTTTTCTCATATGGACAGCAACATTCCCGCCAATCCAGCTTACGGTGTTTACATATCTCAACTGGTGAGATATGCTAGAATTTGCACGTCTAAAGTTGACTTCATAAATAGACTCCGCGGACTTTCATTACGTCTCAGACAACAAGGCTTTGAAACCAATCGACTTCAGAATTCATTTTTTATTAAATTCGTCAATCGCCATGGTCTTATCGTCGAGAAGTATGGTGCAGCCCTGCGAGAGATGAGATTAGCAATCCAGGCTTAAATTGCACCATCGTATCTTTACATTGCTTATTTATTACTTGGATCTTTATTTCAGTTGTATCTTGGTACGTGTGGGCGCGCAATTTAATTTTGGGCGCGTGCATTATGTATTTATTTAAGTTGCGTGTACATTTAGTTCGTTTAATAACGTCTTAGTTTTGCTTTGCATTATTTTCCTCACTTATACATGTTGCCCGCGACTGTGCTCACACGGTGGGTCGCTCCTCCTAAAATATTCTGCAATTGGTATAGGATTTAATGGAGCCGAAACCAATTGTGGAATTGCACGCATTTTAGGCATCCTACCGATGAACAGTTGGGTCACGTAGATATATTTTTTAGCAACTACTATAATTTTCAGTCTGTCTACTTTGAATTGAATGGTAACGAGACGTCACACTTCTCCTCTCAATAGCTGTTAATAGTGATCATGACGGGTGCGCAATAGCAGGTTGCAGGCTTCAACACTAGCTAGAAAGTGTGAGATTTTAAATTGGTTGCCCTGTTGTGCGGACAGACGGAGGGACGGTCACGTGAGTACCAAATAGATAAACTGAATTTTCTCAGCTATGGGGCTCTGCTATTAGGTCTCTAGCGCGCGTTTATAAGAAAAAGAACTTGCTTGTGTCCTCGGAACACCTTATAATAGGATCCAGTGGCCTCGAAGCAAGACACAAAAAGTAGAATTAAAGTCAAAAAGACTACTGAAAAGACTGATCAAACAACGTGAAAAAGGTTGAGGTCACAGTATTTTGACTGGCCACTACCAGTCTTTATAAGTTTTATGAGGGAAAACCACGAAATCAATGTACAGAATATACGCTACTGTAAAATAATAACGGAAGTTACATGGTACCTTTATTCTCCTTAATTTTCGCGGGTTCTTAAATTCGCGATTTTTGCGATTTTAAAAAATTCGCGAACTTAAAGACCCGCGAAAAATAACGACCGCGAACTTTGATCTCGCGAAATTTAATGGACATAGGAAAATCATGTATTTGTGTTTTCAAGGGTCCTAAACAATTTTTAACACAAGGTGTTAGTACAAGGAGCTATCATCTATCAACTTTAGATGTTTAAAATCAGTGTCAGGATTCGCCTCAAGTTCTTCTTCGACATCTGAGTAATCATCTTCACACAGTTCCTCCAATATATCCTTTGTACAGTCGTCACATTGACCATCCTGTTCCGGATCCTTGTAGTGTGTAGTTACGAGTGTCTTGTATCTTTTCGTTATTGCCCTGTTCCTTGGTGTATCGTCCATTTCACATATCACCTCAACAGGAATTCCCAGACTTCCCTGAATCAATGGGGATCGACGATAGTTTTCATCAGTAACTTTAAAGGTGAACCATCCCACCTCTCAATAAGAAAAAGCGAGTATCTCTAGAAATCTCTCTAGGCAAATGGCCTATAATCGAATCGGCCAGGCGACCACGGAGCCGTTTGTTAGCTGCGATTGCGTAACGATCGTAGATTGTTTCGTTCGTGAGAACATCTCAAAAGCTAGAATGGTTCCGTCGTATGCCAACTTATTTCTTGGAAAATTCGAACACGACGCTCTTCTTCGCGCTCCCTATCAACTATATTTATGGCTCTGATTCATCGTCCATATCTTCATGATCTGGACTGAAGGTCTAGAGAAACTGTAGCTATTTGTCGATTATCTTAACAACTTAAACTCCACCATAAAGTTTACATGCTCACACTCATCCCTTTCCTTGATGTTGGTTTCAGTCAAGGATGGCTTCATAGATAGTGACCTATGATTTCTAAACCTACTGACAAACACCAGTATCTTGTCATTTCATCTTGTCATCCTCATCACACTAAACGCTCTATTCCTTACAGTCTTGCACTTCGCCTTCGCCGCATCTTTTCCAGCCAGGAGGGTTACATACAGCGTACTAATGAACTAATGAACTACCTTACCAATCGTGGTTACGACAAAGCCTTACTCACGACACAAATACAGCGTGCCTCAGACTGTTCCTCGTGCTGACGCACTTAAAGACAAACCTCCTACACGGACTGAAACTACTCCTTTTGTTATTACATATAACCCTACATTGCCTTATGTCGCGCACATTATTCACAAACATTCCCACGTCCTCTACTCCTCAGAACGTTGTAGAAATGTTTTTAAGAAACCTTCCAATAGTATCTTACCGTCGTTCTAACAATTTGAGCCATATTCTTGTTAGAGTCCAATTGCCAGAGACTGATAATTGTAAAAATGCCCGGGCCACTTCCGGTTCTTTTGGGTGCAACAGCAGGAACTGCACCACATGCGCCTATATTGACCATGCACGGCCGTGACAATTATACTTTCTACTCTACGGGTGAAACCTAAAAAATCAAATTTCACATTACTTGCAATATTTTCAATGTTATCTACATAATTCGATGCCACCTTTGTATAAAATTTGCAATATTTTGGGGAAACTAAAACGCCACCTCCAGGACCGTTTTAATGAATATAGACTCCCTATACCTAACCCCATCCGGTAGTTACATCCAAACCGCAGTTTCAGAACACTTTCTCATGATCAGCAATAGCTACTCTGTTTTCCATATGTTACTTATCCCTATTGAAACACATAGATATGAACGCGATTGTCTTAGGAAAGCAAGTGAGGCACACCTCATTCATAAAGCCAAAACCATCGAGCCTCTGGGAATGAATAAATATGACGAATTATAATCATTATGTAATCTTTATCTATTTTTTTTAGCAGCCACACCTTACCAAGTCATATCATGTAACTTCTGTTTATTACTTTACAGTAGTATTTATTCTGTATATTCGTGGCCAGTCAAAATACTGTATACCTCAGCCTTTTTCACGTTTTTTGATCAGTCTTTGCCTGAAGTAGTCTTTTTGACTTTAATTCTATTTTTATCTTTTTCTACTGATCACGTTCTTGTTTGATCCAACGTTACATTGATCGTTCACGGTTTTTGCAGTGGTCTTTGAAGCCCTAGTTTACATAACACAAAAACTGTGTAAAGAAATAAGCAATAATGACAAATACATTGTTAATTACCGTTTTTTTACGCATCGTTTTTTAAGCCATAACTTCTGACGAACAAAATTTTGGCCTTTTTTACCGTTCTGGTAAAATGCTAGAAATTATTTGGTGTCAGGAGCCGACAGTAATTGGCTCCTACCGCTGTAGACTGTGGAGCATATTGAAAGAAGCAACGCGCAAGCGCAAAGAATTGTTGACTCACTCGCAAGTTCTCTCCCGTGTATCACGGACTCGTTCGCTGTGAAAAGCTTGTTCGCAGGGTTCAAAACATTTTAAAAAGTGGCTGAACGATATACTGACCTAACACCTAGATCCTACATCACAATAGCTTAACAATCCCATAGATGTTCTGTTGCTGACCATTAGTATCGCAGCTCTAGACAAGCCTTTGCGCGCGCAAAAGAACTTATGGTCAACTGTCTATGACATCACTCTTTAGCTAAAAACCTCACTTTTGGAAAAAGAAAAACGAAACTAAAACTTACGGAGAGATTTTACAGAATCAGTGATTATTATCTAAAAATTATTGTTTTTGTGCATTTCACAAAAAATTCCCTGTCGACTAAGGATGGTAGAGATGTATGTGTACAGCTACGAGCATAGCAGTAATTGATCCAACAAAATGCTACCATAACCCAAAAGGCTGTTAGTGATTAATAACCTGCGATCAGAGCGACAGTTGCTGAAAGAAGATAATCACTTCAGAGAAAGGGTTTGGTAAAATCTCAAAAGAACCTCACCTATCTGGAAAGATCAGAAAAATTAAAAGAAAATAATTTGAGAAAAAAGTTACAGCAGCCAAAAGAATAACAAAAGACATCAAGTGGAGGCATAAGAACGTTGTTAGGGAATTAAACGATGTGAAAGGAAAAAAACCTCAAGCTGAAGGCTTATTTCACTTCCCCGTTTATTCAGTAAACAGTGAAGTGCAGTGAGCTTTCAGCTTGAGTTCTTTTTAAACGATGTGAAAGGAAAAAACCTCAAGCTGAAAGCTCATTGCACTTCCCTGTTTATTCAGTAAACAATGAAGTGCAATGGGCTTTTAGCTTGAGTTTTTTTAAACGATGTGAAAGGAAAAAACCTCAAGCTGAAAGCTCACTGTAATGCCCTGTTTATTCAGTAAACAGTGAAGTGCAGTGAGCTTTCAGCTTGAGCCTTTTTTAAACGTTGTGAAAGGAAAAAACCTCAAGCTGAAGGCTCACTGTACTGCCCTGTTTATTCAGTAAACAGTGAAGTGCAGTGAGCTTTCAGCTTGAGCCTTTTTTAAACGATGTGAAAGGAAAAAACCTCAAGCTGAAGGCTCACTGTACTGCCCTGTTTATTCAGTAAACAGTGAAGTGCAATGAGCTTTCAGCTTGAGCCTTTTTTAAACGATGTGAAAGGAAAAAACCTCAAGCTGAAAGCTCACTGTAATGCCCTGTTTATTCAGTAAACAGTGAAGTGCAGTGAGCTTTCAGCTTGAGCCACAGTTATAAACGATGTGAAAGGAAAAAACCTCAAGCTGAAGGCTCACTGTACTGCCCTGTTTATTCAGTAAACAGTGAAGTGCAATGAGCTTTCAGCTTGAGCCTTTTTTAAACGATGTGAAAGGAAAAAACCTCAAGCTGAAAGCTCACTGTAATGCCCTGTTTATTCAGTAAACAGTGAAGTGCAGTGAGCTTTCAGCTTGAGCCACAGTTATAAACGATGTGAAAGGAAAAAACCTCAAGCTGAAGGCTCACTGTACTGCCCTGTTTATTCAGTAAACAGTGAAGTGCAATGAGCTTTCAGCTTGAGCCTTTTTTAAACGATTTGAAAGGAAAAAACCTCAAGCTGAAGGCTCACTGTACTGCCCTGTTTATTCAGTAAACAGTGAAGTGCAATGAGCTTTCAGCTTGAGCCTTTTTTAAACGATGTGAAAGGAAAAAACCTCAAGCTGAAGGCTCACTGTACTGCCCTGTTTATTCAGTAAACAGTGAAGTGCAGTGAGCTTTCAGCTTGAGCCACAGTTTTAAACGATGTGAAAGGAAAAAACCTCAAGCTGAAGGCTCACTGTACTGCCCTGTTTATTCAGTAAACAGTGAAGTGCAATGAGCTTTCAGCTTGAGCCTTTTTTAAACGATTTGAAAGGAAAAAACCTCAAGCTGAAGGCTCACTGTACTGCCCTTTTAAAGGGGCTTGATCAGAGAGCCCAGGAACTTCGGCAGAAACAACAAAAACTTGATCGGGTAGAACAGTAACTCGATTTGGTCTACAGCCTAGGCGAAAATCTGAATCATGCAGCTAGCTCTCTAGCGTATATTATTACTAATGAACTGCTGTATAAAGTACTTCCAGTGGCCCGGGCCATCGTCTGGAGGAGCGACCATCACAGAGCTCGACACTAATGAAGTAACAACAGCGGAGAGAAACACGATCGTACTGCTGTCTCACCATTAGGAAGCTTAGCAATAACGACGGCGATTGCTACGGAGTCATTTAAGAAGTGAATTCGCGCTGCCTCAAACTTTATCGCGTTTATTGCATCTCTTTTAATTTGTCATATGTGGGCAAATTTTTTGGAGTTGAATTCTGAAGGACTGTATCAAAGTTCAGGAAAAGAAAAAGAAAGTTGTTGTCTTGTGTTCCCGTAAACGAAAAATAGTGAAATTAGGCACTGTTACGTTGCAGTCGTGCGTACGTATTGACGGCAAAGAAATGTAAGAAAAAAAAGCGTGATGCACGTGATGCAAAGTTGTTGTTTTGCTAATATAATCTAACCTGTTGCCTTTTTAGCCGTTCCCATTCCCGTTGTCGTTGCTTAAAGCTCCCTATTATAACGTGACAGGGAGTCCTCGTGTCATCAAAACCATCTTCGGAAGCAGTCATAGTACCTGTATCAGACGCCAACAAAATTCTTGCACCTGTGAACATGGTGAATGAAACGGAAATGGATTCCCGAACAACTCTGGTAGCGCAGAATGTTATCCAGTCTGTCAGACGGAACATCATCGGTCCCCAAACAGCTTATACATCCTGAGCCAAGCTTCCTTCCGTGACCTAAACCCGATCAAGTTCCTGCTGTTCGATAATAACACCACCAGTTGGTCAGGCTATCCTTTAAGTTCCTGGCTTTCCACATTGAAGTGCCCTCAAGACCGGGTAACCACCTGCAGCAGCTTGCCGTTTGTGCACCTGAGTGGGTTAATGCAGCAAACAAAACACCTGCAGCTGTGAAAGGAAGTGGCCGAACACATGCATAAAATAATTTTAATTATTTTACACATGTTCTCGGCCACTTCCTGAACACTCAATCTTCGTTTTAAGATTGAGTGTTCAATTGCTACATCGTTCACTAAAACAGCGAGAGTTAACATCACCTATTGCGACAAGCCTTTTGAATCTTCGCCAAAGAAAGGTAAAGAGGAACACGAGAGAGGAAGTGACGAACCAAAAGATGGAAATTACCAGTCGACCACTGTTTCTTCCGAGCATCGGCTCTCCCTCGCGAACAACCGTCAACGAGCTCGAGGGAAAAAAACACAGACTTTGGTGAGTTGGCTCAAAAATTACAGTTACTCCTCAAAATTTAATTGACCTAAAAGGGTTTCAGTAGATCAAGTTATATGAAAATCGTAGAAGAACTTTGAGAACTTTGTGCACTAATTAATTAATGCATGGATGACGCTGGGGTTAGGATTTTTAGGTTAGGATTAGGTTCTATTTAAATTTAGGTTAGGTTAGGATTTTTTACCTTTCTGCGAGCATCGCAAAAGCACTTAATTAAATACGGTCCTTTAAATCGTATTCAGTTACAAAAGCGACTGTTTTTATTCACAAACTGTAACTTGCTAGTGTAAATGGGGTTTTGTTTTCGATTGACGCGACGTATTGTGCGCATGCTCTCAGTTGTGTCTCTTACTTAATATCTCCAAGTAGCTCCATGTCATGGCCTTTCTGCCGCTTTGCAAAGACTTCGTGACTAAAAATGACAGGCGCCTTTTGGAAATTACAACGCTGTTTTCTCTGGCCAAAAAGGCTTTAAAAGTATCTATTCAGCGTTGGGAACTCTTCGTCGTTCTTGAAGATAGCGTTTTTAATTTAACTTCTTATTTTCGTAGTAAACAATCACCTTTGGTTATATACTTTATCTTTGCAGAAGAAAAGAGTGAACAGATTTATCTCCTGGCTACGACGCCATTCTTGTTTGAATAATACCTATTAATTTATTTTTCGTTATATTTTATTATTTTTTACCCACTTCTTGTGATTGACTGAGACCTTTTAAAGAAAACAACAAAATAGATAAAAACAAAAAAACAAAACAAAACAAACAAAAAGAAATAGCAGAAAGAAAGTTTGAAATGTGAGAAACAAAAAAATAAAGCAGGTAATAATAGAATTGAAAAATAAGAAAATGCCAAAAAGACAGAAAGCTTTTTTAAAAAAGCTCTCTGGTTATTTGGCATTTTCTTATTTTCATAAATATTGTTATACCCTCACAAAGAACGCTGACGAAATAACTCAGTCCAATTAATTTATAGAGACTGGCACTCCAACTGTTACTTCAACTGGCCGGGCTTCTCCTAGTTTCTGATTTTACTTCATGTAAAGCATGCAAACTTAACAGTTAACTTTTATCCTTTTTCGTGTAATGATTGTGCTCCATTGTCTTACCAAATTAATCTTCATTTTTCTTACCACTGTTTTTTTTTTCTTAAGGAATCTAAATAATTATTTTTATTTATTTATTTATTATTTACACAACCCGCCACGAATAGCCTTTGCTACTTGAGGGTTGTGTTTTAATTCTATTTTCTAACAAGGATTTTGAAATAAAGTTGTTGTAAGTTGTTATTGGTCCCATCATGCCTAGCAGGCTGACTGTGAAGGACAGGATGTACAGACGGTTGCTGTTATCATAGAACATTATAATTAGGTACAATTGTGAAATACAATTCCTCAAACCTTACCCCCGACAGTCAAGTGTCGGAACTTGTTGTTCATGCACAATATACAACCGTCAGTCAAATAACCTGCCTTGAAGTATTTGAGATAAAGAGGGTAAAAATGGTGGCTTGAGTTGAATCCAGAAATATTCAGCTAGGCACATGGGAGGGTCGAAAAAAGAAGGTAATCAGTGGACTAAACGGAGCCTGCGTGGCAGACGTTCGAAAGCCGAGAAGTAACCATTAATTAACAATTAAGTAAGTAAGCAAGGTTCAATCTCAACATCATCGCAAATTAATGAATTACAATGTTGTTACAAGCATTCTAAAAAAATAAGATTACAAGCAAGTCGCATAAAAAAGGGACTGGTTTACAATAATGATGATAATATGTAATCGAATTACCAACAATTCCAAAACGATTTTTAATATATATATCCAACCGATTTTTTGAAAAACAACCTAACGAAATTTGCAGTCATTTGAGTGAAAAGGCGGTTTTCTTAAGCCCGACTGAGAAGTTCCAAAATCATAGTAACGAAAGAAAAGGAAAGGAGAAAGGGCGAGGAGAAAGAAAGGAGGAAAAAAGAAAAAAGCAATGGTTATAATACGGCTACTTTGGGAGACAGATTTTGGCCGAAAAAACTGTCGGACCCAAAAGCTCCACTTGGCGATAACGCTATCAAAAATCCGAGGCTAGACCGGTAAAAAAAGAAAATTGTCATACATGCAACTATATGATCTATGCAGACTCGGCTATTTAAAGTTAAGATTGTACTTGGAACGAAACAACGAAGTAGTCTTTCAGTCCTGGACTTGGCCATCGTAATATAGTTCTCTGTATTTCTCGTATAATGGTGATGCACATAAACCCTGGTCTTAGATCTGAAGATGTTTAGAGAGTAGCCCCTCTTGAAATCTTTTTGAAAGTGCGTACGCATAGTTCACTACGTCTTTCGTCTAATCTAGGTAAGTTAAGAAAAAGAAGAGCTTCTCATGAAAGAGCAGGTACCGGCACCCAGGGCACTGCACACTGGTCTGAACACGTGACACTGGACTCCGAACTTAGGACTTACTAAAAATAATAATAATTACTCCGGAATCACCTTCCCAAAGAGAGGATAAAGCTCTCTTTCCCTCCCCCAAAACAAAATCAACCCTCCCGCGCCACCTTTTAAAATTTCGTGGAAAAAAAAAATGTGTTTATGTTTATGGTGGAACACGCATGAGGGACATAGTTGGACCGCACCCTACAGTGGCCCTGGACTGGACTCCGGACTGGACCAGAGAAAAGACGCTGGACTCTGGACCCTGGACCATCACAGGGGTGGTCCATGGACCCGGCATCCATGTGTTGTATACATCCGGGGAAAAAGGCGAGTAGGTGGGTTACGGGTGAGAGCGAGGGAACGTCTGAAGTACTTTTAACAAAAGCTCGTTCCGGTATACCAGATTCTGGTACACCCTAGGCCTATGATTGGTCTATTTTGACATCTCTTGTCAGCACTCGGAGGTTCATTACCTTGATTGGAAATGTGATGCGGTAGCAATGAGATGTTACACAGCAAGTTATCTCGAAAGCGTGGTGAAGTATTTCGAAATAAGCTACATCATCCCCGAAGAAAAAGAAAAATCGTTTTGAGGCTGGACTGATCTCGTCAAATGAAAGTGGGGCTTCGAAATTTTACCATTTATTTTCTTTCAAATGAGCTCTTTTCTTTCAGTTCTCTTCAGGAATATGAAATACGCGAGTGAATCTTCTATTGATATGAGTCTTTGTTTAGCCTGCGAATACAGCTGTTTCTCCTTGCTCCTCGCCAATAGGGACATTTCTTCTTATGTCGCTACTCAAGTACAACAGTTTAACAGAGTTGGAGTCGCTACAACAGTAGGGAGGCGTGGACGAATTGGCTGTGATTCTGCCGGCAAAATCTTGAAATTCAACATTTTGCCGGCGGGATCTTGAAAATTCAAGATAAACCAGTAAGAAACCACGATAAAAATCGTTAAAATGCGAGGAACTACCGATTTGAACAATGAAAAAGGACAATTTCACTATTCCCATGGGGTGTTTTCAGAAATTGCTTTAAGGGAGCTTGTACCTCCCTTGGTTGCCTCGATCATGGCAAAGTTTGAACAAATTATGGAGCGTTTTGGAAATATTTTGAAACAAAGTTTAAAGAGCAAAGAAAACATTGAATAAAAATGCTATCGACATGCATAACCGGCTCATATCTAAAGAAAATGATGAAGTCTTGAAATGCAGTTTCGTCTCATAGCATGGCGATTAATTTCCGAATATATCTCCGAATTATGCTGATGTAGGAGATCATGGTAAAGACATCATCTTTAGCGTCACTTTTTCATCATGTGGGACACAGAAATAAATCGCTTTGCAATAGTTTATTTGAATTTATTTTTCCTTTTTGCAATATCTGTTTTCAGTCAACTTATTTAGCTTTATTTTCATTGCTACGAAGACCCCTGAACATGACAGGAAAGTAATTGAGGATCCATCTGAATGCAAATTAGAACAGCTACGTACTGCAAATCAAGACGGATATTACAAATTATTACAAAATCGTCCACTGACGTTCTCTAAAATTAAGGCAAAACAGCTTTAAAACTTGTTTGAAGAAAAAGATGGCTTTTCGCTGCGCCATAGGGATCAATGGGAATCTGAAAAAAATTATCCATGTTGCCTGTTTGGATCATACAGATCGTGCTCTAGAGTTTTTAATATTTCATTCACACCTGGCATGGACTGAGGTTAATTAACTATAAGTTTTTAAGGAAAGGAAAAAATAATACAATTCTTTTCTTGTACAAAAAAAAACGTTTACTTCATGCTTGTTTAAATTCTAGGAAACTACTTAACAGAGTGATTACAATGATTAGTATGGAAAATAAAGCCAGGAAAAAGAAATACTTTCCCTTGGTTTGAAACAAAAAATTTCAATTAGAAATTTCGTTTACCAGTACCGTTGACGTGGACTTGATACCTCAGAATCGCCGTTTCAAGAGCATCTGACATATACTTGGAACCTTACGACGAAAACTAGGAAAACTACGACGGCGACGGCAAGGAGAACGCCTAAAATACAATAGGCTTCAGTTAGCAAAACAACAGCTCCGCCTGCACGTGCATCACGCTTTTTTGTACATTTCTCCGCTGTCCCTACACAACTACAACGTGGAATAATCAATTTTTTTTAGTTGACGGGCTTAATTAAGAACTGGAACGACAAGGTGATAAATTTATTTACTATTTCTCTCTGAACTCGGACCCGGTCTCCTCTCTTCAGTTCCAACATAACACATGTTTCGTACTTTCAATTTACTGGGCGACTTGGTATGAGGGCGAAAAAGTTTCAATGGACACGAAGTCTATTTTTCAGCGACGTTTTCATTGGCGTCTCTGTTTTCGGATAAGGTCCCTTTTGGATTGTATTCTTATCGTCCTTTGGTTCAGTCTTTACCCTCCTTAAACACCAGTGCTTCTAAACTATGATTTGAGACAAACCGCCAGAGAATAGCCGGCCCCAAAAACTGCCGCCCGCGATGCCTGACACAATCTGCTATCAAAGGCAGTTCTGCCAACTAATATTAAGATCTATGTCCTTCAAAAATGATCAAGTGGAAGGCTCTCCTTGGTTACTTTTCCGCCTAAATTAAACCACCTGACTGATAAGCCTTTTTAACTCTTTCTTTATGTCTCTTTTGAAAAAAGCATAAGACAGTGGGTTAATGGCCGAGTTTAAAACCAATACAGGAATTTTGTATTGTTCATCATTACATGATGCATTTGTGTCGAATACTACTAATAGACTACAACGCAAATATATTCCGTAGCACACAACAAACACTCCTATCACAATACCTATCATTATTACTGCAGACTTCTCGTGATGGGTTTTAAAAGATATCCGATGGTTAAAACGTAACTGTTTTGCTAGGGTGCGTGTTGACCGATCATGTTTCCATACATAAAGTAACATTGACGCAAAACAGAGTACTTGCAGTACGCATGGAGCGATTTCCATGAAAATCATTAAAACCACAACTGCAACGATACTGGTCAGAGGGGTCTCACAGCAAAGCCGAAGTGCGGTCTTGAACGCAACCAGCGTAAATGACGCTATCCAACAGGAAGTTATCACTTGAATCACACGAGATCGAGTCATAAAAGTTATGTATTTAAAAGGCTTTACGATGGCGATATAACGGTCGAGCACCAGAGAACACAAGTTTAAAACAGACAAGTAGCTAAACAGCCACCTTACGACATCTTTCCATGAAGGAAATACCTTAGGCCAGTAGCAAGTGTTTGTAACGTCGCATGCAAACAAAGAAGGAACAACGCTCAAACCAACACAAAAATCCGCTACTGCAAGTGAAACAATAAACGCGTTGGTTTTGGTGCGGAGATTTCGTCTGCTGCAGACGAGGAAGATTACAAATCCATTTCCAGTGATGGCAAGAAAGGAAAGGACCCATCCAAGAATCCAAAACCAGGTCTCCATCCGTAGTAACGGCAGGTAAGAGAAGTTCTTATTAACTACAAATAAAACAAAAATATCCTCTTCGCAAAAATGTCAGGAGGTTGTATGTTATTCACTGGCAGATGTATGTTACTAGACTGAAGTCCTTCTTATTGGTCCTACTTTGTCATAAACTTGGTAATTTCTAATAATTATGTGTTTCGCATGCGCAGTAGGTAACTGACCGAGCTGTAATAGCACAGTTGGTAGGAAAATGAGAATAGTTGCGTGTCATAACCGCTGTAATTCAAAGCCAATGGGCGCTTTCAATACAACAAAAATTCCGGTTGAAATGTTGGAAATTCCACTTGCCCTATGGAACTACATGGACCCGTGCAAAGCCTCGGCGCGTTTGGTTACTGTTCCTACAAATGGAAAGGGACACTCCAACATTGCCGATCTTAATCTAAATAGCTCTGATCTGGCTGGATCTTATTCTCTTTACAACTAAACCAGTCTGGTCTGTCAGTTCTAACACATGGAATTAACCGCGACCTGATGAAAAATGATAAAATTAAAGGAACCTTCACTTTAGTCTAAATTGCGGCAAATGTTTCTTACAAATTGTGACAGGTCTACTACAAATTACGACAAAAGTGCATTAATAAATAAAAAGACTGTGTCTAATATCGCGTACCGCGCGTTACTAAATTTGCCTGAGAACGTTTCCGCCGTTTTCGTTAACCATTCCTAAGGGAGAAAAAAAAAGAAGACAGATATAGGCCAGCGACATCACGGTAATCTGCCTAGTCTGTCCCGTTTAATAAAATATTTCATGCAAAGGAAATTAAAACAGGTAAAAAAAGCTCTAGCCATACTAAACAGAATAATTATGGAAAGGTTTTCAGTTAATAAATAAAGCTGATCACGATGTGCAATAGAAACACAATGTCACTACGTTTTTAAACGCAGTTCAACTGTGGAAAAAACACCCTCTTCACAAAATTCTTGTCTAACCTTTATTAATTATTTATAAAACCTTGTTTTTTTTATAATCCTTTCAATATATATATATATATATATACATGACGAAAATTAGCCTTACGTTTGTGTAACCGGGGCGAAAAAGGTGATAAATTTGATAGCTACAGTCCTTTTTCCATATGATAAGTCATAATTATTGTACATTATTTTTATTTCAAGTCACACCTGCAGACTAAGCTGAAATGAACTTGCACGGAATGATTACAAAACTCTTACATTTCTTTATGTTTTTGTCACAAGGAAATTATTTCATATAACAAGAATATCGTACAGTTAATCTTTCAGTTCGGTTCAGTAAATTCTGGGAATCTATCGCCGTTAACAGAGTTGATTACGAAGACTATTTAACGAACAACCTCAGTGCGGAGGAAAATTGGCGCCAAGCCTTTTATTAAAGTCACCAAACCTCGAACTTCTGAACTTGTCAATTTTGTTTTCTCTCGTCAAACTGGTATTCAGAGTGCGAACATCCGTTTCAGATTGAAAAATCGATGGTAGTAACCGATGAGGCCGCTGTACAAAGCGCACGGCTATTAAGCCTGGGTTCGAACTGTATCCATGCATGCTCACACTATCTTTGTTACTCGATTGATGTAGAGTCTTGCTCGAGTATGCCAAAATCAAGCAAATGAAGCAAAGCGGGCTTTGGTAGCAGCCAGTGTGCGGGCTTTCGTAGCAGCCGGTGCGAACACAAAATTATACTCCCATGATGTAAAACTAAAAAGTGCCACTAAAAACTTGCGTCTCAAACCACCTGTGAACCTTGATATTAAGTCCTTTCCCTAATCTTATAGATATTCTCTGAGGCTCCAAATAAAGGTTCTTGTTTTCTCTCCTTATGCGCCATTTTTCCAAATTTCAATTCGCTTTGAGTCTAAGAATCACAGATTTATCAGTCGTAGCTCAAGCCTTTTGCACTCGTTCATATAAGACCTACATCCTACAAGAATGAGTTACGCACGTCAAGTGGTAGGCTTTAGTTAACTTTGTTACTTTCTTGAAAACTCAGCGGCGAAAAGTCTTTTGAACTCTTTCTTTTTGTCTCTTTTTTAGTCTTTTTTTAAAAAAGCATAAACCAGCGGGTTCTTTAGAAAATTTTCGGGTGGTAATGTGACGGTGGGACCCTGGAAAACCTAGTCTATACTCCTGGTTCAGCTGAATTTTGCTACACTATACTACACTAAACTTCCCAAATCCCACTCTATACAAGAATTGCTCTCTGATTTCTATACCCAATCCCCGGTCTTAACTGCATGCTCGAAAACCATACCCTATAAAACGTCACATTATATATCCCATGTGGCAGTACCCTTCGCCCGGGGATTAGGTTGTCCACCGAGTTCCTTTATCACAAAGTTTAAAGAATCCAGAGAAAAAATCTTTTCGCTCGTTTGAGTGGGGCGAATATGAGTATGACAAATTTTGATAGCTGTAATAAAAAAATACACGCCCCAGGATGAAGAGTGCACGCATCAAGCTCTGCCCGAATCTTTGCAATCTTACGGTCGAAAAACCGCCCGATATCGTTGGCTAAGATTGAGTTGTCCGTGTATTCTGGAAAACACAACTCATTCCTCGGAAGTAACAATGATCGAGTGGCCCTGAATAGCTTTCCTTGGTCTTCACTATTGTCATTCACAAAGTCTGAGTAGAAAGCACGCTTAGCCCGTGTGCTTAAATAAGTAACGCGGTTCTTGAGTTTCTTGAATGCCAACAAATCTTCCTGTGATCGTGTTCTTCTCGATCTCCGTTCTGCTTTCCGGCGTCGCCTTTTTGCCTCAGCTATCTCACTGGTATACCAGGGTACCTTGGGCCTAGCCCGCACTGTTTTGGTTTTTAAAGGTGCATGACAATCAAGAACTTGAGAGAGTGTGGTCGTGTAATCCTCTACAAGTACATCCAAGTCCAGTGGGGTGATGGGATCGCTATTACCTCGATCACATAGCCCTGTAAGTACTACATCGGTCGATAGGCTCTCAGCGTCCAAGGATTTAGTTTTCCTAAACTTTATTATCCTAGTCTGAAATGAAGGCTTACTTATGGCAACATCACAATGTACAGCTGCATGATCGGAGAAATAGCGACAGGCGCGTGGTGGACTCGCCAGAATATCCTCAATCTTTCTTGTTATAAGAAGATCCAGGGTGTGACCACGTATGTGCGTTGGCTCTGTCACATGCTGCTCCAAACCGAGACAGACCTCTGACGATTTTATGTTGATTCTCTCCGCCTCTTGACCAATAAAGAGGACAACTGTTTGCATATTTAGATAATTTACACAATTAAACAAATAATTATAAAAAAAAATGGCGAAAAATTTTTGGCACGTTTTGCGAAGAAAATGAAATAGCCAGAACTAATTACTGCCCAAGACTATAAAACACGACGGATAACAATTTAACAATTAGGGAGCGCTCATTAACTATAGGGGGGGGGGGGGGGAGGGCCGGTATTATTTCAAAAACGAGGGCCCAAAAATTTTACCCCCTCTTAGGTTAACAGCCCAAAAATCCTGCCCCCTCCAAAAATGTGTGGCCAAAAAATTGTAACCCTCCCCTGTAATAACATTTCGAGTATTCAAATTGCATCGTGGGAATCCATATGAGCGTAACTTTGAGACAATTTTTTCATTGGAATAAAAAAAAAAAGTGTTAGTATTCACAATATTTACAAAACTCATTTATGCTTCACCAAATAAAGAAAACCATTGACAGGCCCACTGTCAATTATTGAACTCCAGTCTTCTACTCAACTTGAAGAGTGAATAAATTGTGCATAATAACTTATGAGCGAATAGCAAGAGGAAAATTGTCTCTATTCACGGAAAGTCCGCCGCTCTTACTCTACCCGTCTAGGTCCTGCAAGCTCGGCCATATCGCGTGGTCTATGTTGCATTTGTTGAAAAAGAAAAACATTCTGTTCCTTTTACTGTTTAAGACTTACTGAGTTTTGTAAAAGGATTAGTATAAACTGGACCACTATGAGTTAAAAAACAAACAAACAAACAAACAAATACAGATCGAGTACCAGTCATAACATGAAAAAATACATTTTCAGTTATTATAACATATCATCAACTATCCGTGCACTTGTGATCGCGCCTCGTTTTAAGAAGGGCTTTCATGAAATTATCTGCCATTCAGATGTATTATAATACAGGAAAATCACATGGCGATGACGTTGATTAAACAACAAAGCCAAACTAAAACCGTGCGCTGTTTTCAAAGCCATTTCAAAGTCAAGCAAATTGGAAGCGATTTCGCGAGAAGTCAATGCCCATCTCCAGACTCTGAATGCTTTTTAACCGTGTGATTCAGTATTGAGTGTGCAAATCTGTTAATATTACTTGCACGCCTACCGTCAGTTCAAGCAGTGCTTAATATTTCAGTAGCACAAAGGCCATTTAATTATACGCGCACATCGCCCAAAGGCGCCCAGAAATTGTAACCCTCCCCTTAATGAGGGCTCAGAAAATTTTAGCCCTCCATAAATGGCCGGCCCTCCCCCCGCCCCCAGTAGTTAATGACCACTCCCTTAGTTCATGCGTCAGCGTGCGTATGCAGCGTATTGATTCACCAAAAAATTCTTTTTGAAAGAAACAACTTTGCAAAGAATGATTTGCACACGTCATAGCCCGCACAGCTCGCACAGATGACAACAACAACAACACTCACCTCTTTTCCTTATTATCGATTATCAAATTCAAAAGTTTTCTCTTAAATTTTCGTTATAAAACACATGGTTAACACTTTATCGTGTACTGCTGAGTTATGGATGCACTTGAGAGACGTCTTGGGAGGATTGCTAAGCCCACAAGAACTCGAGGTATATAGTTTACTGAGTAAGACGTCATCAGCGTGCTCAATAGGAATATGAAGCACGCTCGCGCTATTGAATTTAAATAGACCAATATTCTAGCTGTTATAAATAGTATTCCCATCGAGCACGCTGATGAGAAAAATAGCTAGTGCATTTCTATGATGTAGTAAAGTACCAGCTGGAGCATTATTGCGTTCGAGGTACGAAAACGCAAGCCCTAATTTGTGTTGGGTGTTCTATGCATTATTGAGATTGCATTTTCGTCGTCGTCGACACACATTTGCCTCGCTTTGACGCGCTTGCTACGTTTTGCCTCACTTTGACGCGCTAACTCGTGTGGTGATTCTTGTGTCCTCGGCGTTCATCTTTCAAAGATTTGCTGAGGTCTGATATTGTCTTCGTAAAGCGTTCATCTTTTAAAAAGTTTGCTGAATCTTCGTAAAGCGTACATCGATCTGTGTTTGCTGAATCGTCCAAAACGTTCATCTTTCAGAAGTTTGCTGTTGAATTTTACTTTGGATTAAGCCTTCATATTTTTCGGCATGGTTCACCACTGTCTTTGGAAAATGTCTGCGACTCCTGGTGCATGCATCAAACCGGGTTTAGTTCGGCGGCCGTTATGCCAGAAAGTAAATTGACCAAGTTGTGTAGCTCGGCGGCCGCTGTGTCACAAAGTAAATCTACCGAGTTGTGTCAGTAGCTCGGCAGCCGTTGTGTCACAAAGTAGGGAGTTTAAGCAAATCGCTACAGCGACCTCTAATACTGCGGTCGTGGATGCGGTGTCCTAGGGAGAGTACGTCTCGTAGCTCGCCAATATTCAAGCTCGGTTCTTGAATTGCTCACTTGCTTTTTCGCTATAATTTATCAACAACAGAATTCAATGGTGCACGTGGTCAAGTAAGAAAACGGCCAATTTAAAAATTTCGTTTTGGACCATTGGGAATTAGCGCTCTGTAAATATTGTATATTATTGTATTGTATATTATTAAGAGGAATATTGATAGTAAACATCATCAGAGGGCGATTAGTACGCCAAACAGAAAACTACAGATGAAGATCGGAGCAAGCTGCTAGTGATGTTTCTTCTTGTGTACCGCATTTAACAACAAATCAACAAATTCAGCGTTTAAGATATTCTATTCTATTCTTGTTTAAACAACCTTCAGTGACATTTAGCTTTATTACTAACAGTCGTGCTTACGGTTTTCGTCTAGCCTTTGTTTGTACTGGCGGATTTTCTGCGGCCATGGCGCGGCATGGAACTCATGGCACACTCGCTTGAGGATCGAAATCTCAAACTGAGAAAACGCAAGGAAAACGTTCACTGGAAAAAACCAGAAGCCTCGAATACTTTCTTGATAAAGTGAAAAACAATCTTTGATAGATATTAAAACCAGTGATCGTAAAAATAGGAGAAGAGTCGACTTTTATACTCACATAGTAGCGACTACGCCAGAAGACAGCTCTTCGCTTCGTTGGATTTGGCGCTACGGCGAAAGGTCATTTCCAAGCATGCACACTGCGTCATTTCGGGGCTTTTTCACTTTCGGCCGCCGTAGTAGAGGTCGCCGTAGCGATTTTCTTAAACTCCCTAGTAAATCAATGGCTCAGCGGCGCCATTTGATCATGACTTGTGATATTTCGGCACCGGACAAACTAGCACTTTAAATCTCTGTTATTTATTAGGAAAAACTTATAAACCACTCTCGAGTCACTGAAATCAACACGCTCAACCAAATTACTGGAAAAGTTATTGACGTGAGCCGCACACACATTCCATTGAAGGCTTTGACAGGGTTAGTGCGAAGTTTGAATTCAGATGTGAAAGCTTTTAAAACAGTAGATTCAATGTAATTCATTCATTTTGTCAACAAGTTGATGATTAGATGCCGTTAAAAATAACAGAGGAAATTATCCGAAGAAATGTTTTTGAAGAAAGAAAAAGAATCTCGGGTTAAGCACTAATCGGCCTTTGAGCAACTGCGCCCTGTAACTCGCGACAGTAAAACAAAATGTTCTATTTACACGCCCGACGCACTCTAGCCAATGTCTCCTCCGATTACAAGCACTTGACACCGAACCATACGACATCTTTTCAAAACCTTCTTATAACGTGATACACAGTTTAAATAGAGGTTTCGATGTACGCAACCCTTACGTTCAAAATATACCATATATTTATCTATATCGCAACCACCCTTCCCCCTCAACTGTTACCTGTACGCCTAAAAAACATATCGAACGCACTCTCCTAAGCTCCGATTACTCCCAGTAAGAAAAGAAAGGGAAGTATTATTAATGCAGGGGCTATTATAAATGGCCTTGAATATAAAACCAATAGTGAACTACAGCGGTTGTGAAATTTTGCTTGTCGAAGCCACGAAAGTGTTACGTAACATTATTTCAATATACAAAAGAAAAAGACCCAATTTGTTTCCACTTTCAACACACTGTTAAATTTATAAGGCGACTCACAAAACTAGTTTCGTCTAACGAACTCTTCAGGTGATCGCCACAGTATTCATTACGTAACAGTGCATGAAAAATAAACCCTAGTAACAACTGAGGGCCACTGGGTTAATTACAACAGTCGTCCTAATGGGATGCAGACGTAGTTCCATTCACATTTTTTTCCCTTATAACCAGAGGGCGTTTCATTAACTACCGGTATCGTTTACGTTTTATTTAACTCGCTCGTAAAACTTTGTAGAAATGAGAACCCTGAGGGTAGAATAAACCGATGAAATATCCTCACGGAAAGAAATTAAGCCTCAGACTGCTCTTTGTTGCAATGCCTTGAGAGAATCGTGACTTGGATACTTATCAGAGTTTCAGCTAGAGCAGAAGAAAACGTAGTGCTCGCCTTAAATTCGGATTGCAATATTATATTTTGATTTCACCAAATTATTGACAAATTGACCGGATGAGATGGAACAATGTTATACGGTTTGATTTTGCACCAATCAGATACAATTTGGATATTTTACATATAATAATCTAACAAACAAATATAGTATATACCCTCCTTCCAGCGAGAATAACTAATATCAATAATTATTAACTTCTCACTACGGACAAAGAGGATTTTCAAGCATTTTAAGTGACAAAATAAATAGCCCATGTTCGATATATCAACATTTTTTTCAGTCTGTTAATTGTCACATTCGCAAGACCTGGGTCCCTCATTAAGGTCCCACACTATCCACAGGGCTCATGCCGTTTTTGCGCAGTTTTTCTATAGGCTCTAATGTCTTAGTAATATTTGTTTTATTAGGAGTCCTTTATAGTCAACGACTTAAGAACACTTAAGTACAAAAAAATCAAAGCAAACTGTTTTGAAACTCGCGGTCTCGGAGAGGACTTTTCTTTGACCTATCATTTTATCGACGTTACTTCTAAACCGCGAAACCACAATAAAAATCGATAAAAGCCGAGAAAGTACGGATCTGAACTATGAAAAAGGACAATTTCGCTACTCCTATGGTTCTAAATTTTGAAAGGCTATGACTTTTGTACGTCCTTTCACTGTGATTTTACGAAAACTTTCATTTTATTTTTGCCCTATTTACGAATGGACAACAATTTAAAACTTATGGGTGAAAAAGCAAACACCAAGTCGACTCAAGCCGGAAAGGAACTTTGAGGGTCTGCATGTGGGGGTCCACTTGTCGGTTGTCGGTTAAAATTCAGTCACTTTGTCGGGAGTCGGTTAAAATTTCAATCTTTGTCGGTTGCCGGTAAATCTCAGTTAATAATTAAAAATGCATGTTAATTATTATTGTTTGTTTTAAAATTTACCTAGTTTTAAGACTTTGAGCCCCATATAACGTGTAAAACTTGTAACTTGAAAGATTTGTCTGATGTTTCTTAAATTCGAATACTCTTGTGTGTTTATTTTTGTCGACCTGAACACGGCTACGGTGGCGTTCGATTGTGACTTTTTCGCCCTTTTGGAAAAAACTCACTATCACTTTTATGATTCCACTCATGGCTGGACAAACAACGTGGTTGAAATATTACAGCGGGAGGTTTCGTGGGCTCGAGTACCGGAAATTGTTCTGCAAAATGATCCAGCGCTCTTCCGGCCAAAAAGTAAGAAGATGACAGGAAACTCTATAATTACAGTCCACTCCCGATAACTCGAACCCTCGCTAACTCGAACCTCGCGCTAACTCGAACCAAAATCGATTTCCCCTGGATTTCCGTCATACAGTCACTGTAATTTTACCCTCGGTAACTCGAACCCTCGATAACTTGAACTCCTGCTAACTCGAAACAATTTCCGTTTCCTCTCCGGTCATTTTCTATATTATACTACTACATCAGAAATTTCTGCAATTTGATTGGCTTAGAGCAGTGGTATTTCCGCTTAATTTGAAATACCTATATGTGAAAATTACAAACCTTTTGTGGCTAGTAGTATAAACAAATAATAGCATGATTTGTACGTGATATTTGGCATAAATACCACTTGTGATATTTCAAAATTGTCTCAAATTTAACTCGCCTAACGGCTCGTGAAATTACGTATAACAATTTCGAAATATCACTCGTGGTATTTATGCCAAATATCACTACAAATCATGCTATTTCCTATACTAATTTTACCATCGATAACTGGAACCATGTTTTGAGCCCTTAAGAGGTCGGGGAAAAGCCATCTACGGGCGTCCGAAACATTGAATTTTGGATTTCCTATTGACTTGTTGTAGGAGTATAGTTAACTTGTGGAGGCTGCTGTTGATTGTCACAGGCTAACGTGAATCAGCTTTTCTTCTCAAAACAGTAAAACGTATGCTCTATTTAGGCTATGTTTTGTTACGTTACGTTACGTTCTGATTTATAATCTAGAAGTATCTTTCAATTTTCACTTGACATTTCTACAATTAAATGTGATTAAAATGTTCGCTGTGCAGTAAAAACTGCTTTTTACCTTACTCTAGGCTATTTTCTTTGGGATCCCGATAACTAGAACTCCTGATAACTCGAACCTTTTTTCGATTTCCCTTGAAGGTTCGAGTTACCGGGAGTCGACTGTACCTTTTATGTGGTTACTTCGTAAGCAAGAAAAAATACCAAAAGCTCTTCTGATCTCTTCTTTCTGAAAACAAATATCGATAATGGCGGTCCATGTTAGTAGTCGGTTAATTTTTTTTTCTGTCAGTAGTCAGTAATTTTTTTTCTCGTTTTGTCGGTAGTCCGTAGTATATTTCGCCCTTTATCGCTAGTCGGTTAACCCCATTCACATTCTCAACTTTGGTTTGAGAGACTCAAACATCAAAAGCAAACTAGTACGACAGCGTTAGCTAATAAGGAAACTTAAGATGGCTAGACTGGATATTTTTTAGAAGGGATACTTCTTAAGTTTGATTATTATTCATTCAAAATATTTCCCCAATTCTGATTGGCTAAAAGCACACACATAATTCACCATAACCAGTTACTGATGACCAAATTTGGAAGAATTTTGAGTCTAACGAGGAAATGACGTCAAAAATGCAGCCCTCTACAGGTTAATACACCGTTAACCGAGAAGACCTGGGGACGAGGTTGAGTTGTTTTCGTTGTGAAAACTAAAATGGCGGACCGTTCACTTTTTTCAAGAGTAAGAACTACAGCTGGAACTAGGCGAAATAATGGCTGAAACATAGCAAAAACAGCAAGAAGACGACTCGGAGGGCGACACTGGGCTGCTATTTGGAGAATATTCGCGGAGCTGGAGAAACCTGAACGCACACTATCGAAGATAAACTTAACATCGATGCAGGTAAGCATGTTTTAGCTATGTTTTTAAACTAGGAATTATTTTGAATGAATAATAAAGCAATTAATGAATTCGGCTTTCGTGGGATATGAAGAATTAAGCAGATCTCGGAGGGTGTTATCCAGACGGCAATAACTTTAGCGTCACTTTTTCATCATGTGGGACGCAGAAATAAATCGCTTTGCAATAGTTTATTTGCATTTATGTTTCGTTTTTGCAATACCTGTTTTCAGTCAACTTATTTAGCTTTATTTTCATTGGTACGGAGACCCCTGAACATGACAGGAAAGTAATTGAGGATCCTTCTGAATGCAAATTAGAAAAGCTACTACGTACTGCAAATCAAGACGGATATTACAAATTGTTACAAAATCGTCCACAGACGTTCTCTAAACTTAAAGGGGCTATGTCACCCCACACGCATGCGCAAGCCAATGAAAACAAACTTGAAAAAGACGGCCCAACTTTTTCAAGTTCTGTCGGAGATTTTGGAAGGCTG
Organism: Porites lutea; assembly: GCF_958299795.1. Lineage (NCBI taxonomy): Eukaryota > Metazoa > Cnidaria > Anthozoa > Scleractinia > Poritidae > Porites > Porites lutea. The sequence goes on along the minus strand of NC_133213.1, from coordinate 15,144,486 downwards.
TTTTTATCTGTCTAAATCTCAGCCATCGTTCGATAGATAGCGAAGTTTTGTATTAAGAATCGTTCTATGGTGATTACAGAATAATTTTTTGGCGTTATTTTGAAATTGTTTGCCTGTGGAATGTTTTTACGTGGATTTACTGTGACCTCTTATCAGCGGCCGTTGTAATGGCAGAGTTAATGACGGCTACTCCACAATGAGCGATGGAATCTTTGATGGAATCTTCACTATAGTTCACAGAACCTTTCTATTGAGTTATTTTAGAGGCTGCTGGCTCTTGGATTTTTCTTGTGCTCAAAGTATGTGGACATATAATGAAGCGGCTATCGAGTTGGCGGCGGCCGTTTTTTGTAAACGATTACAAGAGCATCAGGCCATGAGTTTCGTGACGAAACTAAACTCCTGGCGAAGGAAAAATTATAAAATTCGGCTAGATTCCTTCTTGTATTTATCTGGATTCACAGCAAAGATAAACACGACCGTTTGCTCGTCCAGATTTTTCTCAACGGACTTAGAGAGGCATGTTAGTACGAGCTAGATCCTGTAAATGTTATGTTTTTGAACTGTTTGTGTTCGAGCATATTTTTGGAAAATAGCAGAGTTTACTTTCCCTTTTTATCAACGGACTGCTTATAGTGGAGTAGTATACCAATGATGCTTAGTTCTGTTTTTCTCGACGTCGCAGTGATTCGGCATGATCGAACAATTTTGCGCGATAATGTATGTTTCCCTAAGATCAAAACAAAGACTTGATGTCTCTTGTTCTATCAGCATCTAAATTATAAAATCACTAGCGACAGACAAGTCTAATTGTTAATGATTTGAAACAGTCTTGGTCTTTATCTTCGGTCTAGCGTCTTTTGTAGTTCGTTTGTAAAATACAACTTCGATCAGCCCGTTCGATTTATTTTGTTGAATAAGACAATATGTTGTTGTTGAATTTTTGTTTGCGCTCTATTTTATAAATGGCATGCGTTTTTACTTCAAAACTACAAGTAAAATTGTCGTCACAATTTTATTCTTGATCTAGCATAACCAGAGAAAAAACGTTCCGTGAATTCTATCGAAATATCCTTATCTAAACCCATTTCGCTTGTTAACCTCTCTAAATTCGGAGCCTTGGACGTGACAGAGAAGATGGAGAAAGTCACGCGTTAAAAACAATAGAATTTTGACAGTTGAAAGTAATTTGCATAACCTCAGAGCGGACATGGAGAAAGTCACGCGTTAAAAACAATAGAATTTTGACAGTTGAAAGTAATTTGCATAATCTCAGAGCGCATGCTCTCCAGCTGACATAGCCCCTTTAAGGCAAAACTACGTTAAAACTTGTTTGAAGAAAAAGATGGCTTTTCACCGCACCATAGGGATCAATGGGAATCTGAAAAAATTATCCATGTTACCTGTATGGATCACACAGATCGTGCTCTAAAGTTTTTAATATTTCATTCACACCTGGCATGGACTGAGGACTGATAGTTAAAACTATCAGTTTTCAGGGAAAGGAAAAAATAATACAATTCTTTTCCAATACAAAAAAAAACGTTTAATACTTCATGCTTGTTTAAATTCTTGGAAACTACTTAACAGAGTTTTTTTTTTTTTTTTTCTTTTTTCTTTTTTTTTTTTTTTTTTTTTTTATTTGCTTTACTTAACCCAATAATTACAATATTGAACACTGCTTACACTGCTTACATTATTTACAACATTCATACCATACTTACAATACTGACAATACTTATTGCTTACATTGCTAACAATACTACTGTTTTCAAACATTATTACATTTCGTATGCTTCAAGTACACAGTTGCATCGGAAGAAACTTATTTAAGGATAGTTGGCGTTATTGAGGCAGGATAAGCTACGGATGAAAGACATAGAGAATATCAGGGGGCGTTGGGAATAGCGCCATGGTAGAAACGATAGTTTCTACGTGATGTCGTGTAGGAATGACCATTGTTTGGGCAGAACATTGTTTGCTTCTGCTTGTGCTTGTATGTTGTAAATTGTCTTTAGGTGTTTGAGAAATCCTTGCAATAGAGGTATAGCTTCTTTTGTTTTGCAGAGCCAGATATAGTGCCTGGCAATAAGAAAACAAAAGTTGATCTGGCGTTGAAGTTTAGAAGAGTCTGATCTCAGGCCTAGTGAAACAGTCATGTCTGCAGAGTAACTATCGGGAATAATTTGGCAAAGTTTTAATCGCGTTATGATGCTCTCCCAGAAGAGCGCCGTTTTGGGGCAGGACCAGAAAAGGTGTACGAGTTTTTCTGGTTCTTTTTTACAAAAGGAGCAGTTGGAGTTTTCTTTTACTCTTATCTTAGTTAAGAAAGCGTTTGTTGGTATTCTTCTGTGCAGCAATTTAAATTGAAATTCCCTGAGTTTTATGCTTTTTGTGATTTTATGAGCTAGCTGGTAGGTCGCACCCCACGTTATTTCGTTTTGACCTAAGTTGCAGTCTTGATTCCATTTTTGCTGGCTTGTAGTAGGGGGGGCACTTTTCTTTGTAATTAATTTGTCATACACCAACTTGCTTGCTTTTTGGGCTTTCATTAGTTTTGTCGAAAAGCTTTCGTAACTATTACCTTCGTTTGTGTGGTCACCTTGGTTGAATGTGTTGCATAGCTTTTTAAGAGCAGAAATTATTCCACAGTATGCCAAGGGTTGGACCTTGATGTCGTATTTGTTTAAAAGTTCTGGTGGAGTGAGGAATTTTCCTTCTCTGTTCCTTAAGTGCTTAACTTTTGTGATGCCTTTACGATACCATTCTTTAAAGAAAATAGGGCTGTCGTTAATCCTTACAAGTGAGTTGTACCATATGCCTTGTTCTGAAAGCTGGCTCTCTGATGTTATCCTCTCTTCAAAATTGATTTCTGACCAGATTAGGAGAATTTCCTTTAAGAAACTGTCTTGCGTTTTGAAGATATTAGCTATGTCTATCTTATTAAGGTTGCTTGTGAACGGTAGGGTACACTCAAACTTTTTCAGTTCAAGATCTAGAAAAAGTTTCCATTTACCCTGATTATCTGTATCCAGGTACTTTTTTATCCAAGTGGTTTTTAGCGCTTTATTGAAAGATAGTATGTCAATCATTTTGAGGCCACCTGCTGGGTAATTGTTAATCATAATATCTCGCTTTATTTTATCGCCCTTTCCGTTCCAAAGGAACAAGTAAAAGAGCTTGTTAATCTCGCTAATTATTTTTTTGTTTGTGCACAAGGGTGCCAAGACGTACACAATTTGAGAAGCTACTAAGCTTTTCAGAACAGTGATCTTCCCACTTAAGGTTAATCTACGGTATTTCCAGTTGCTTAGAATATTGTTAATTTTTTCCAGTTTTTCCTTATAATTTAGAAGTACAGTGTTTTCAGGGTCTGTCGTAAACCAAACGCCTAAAGATTTTACTTTGTTTGTTTGCCATCTGAAATTTCTTTCTGGAAGAAGAATTTCTGTTTTTCCACTATATGTTCCGATCCAAATTGCTTCTGTTTTTTTACTGTTGAGTTTGAGACCCGAGGCTTCTCCAAAATCGTCAAGTGTGTTGAGAGCAGCTGAGAGCGACGTTTGTGAACCATTCAATATTAAGGTTGTATCGTCTGCGTATTGACTTATTTTAATTTCCTCTTGGTTAACGTGTATTCCTCTGATATTGCTGTTTCTTTTAAAAGCCTTGGCTAAGACTTCGACTGAAAGAACAAATAGATATGGAGACAACGGGCACCCCTGCCTGACCCCTCTTTCAATTTTAAAGAAATTGCTTGTCCAGCCGTTGTTTAAGAAGCAGCTCTCTATGTTGCTGTAAAGGCATTTGACCCAGTTTACAACACTTGGGCCGAAACCGAAGTATTGAAGAGAATTTATGATAAAAGGCCATTCAATCGTGTCAAACGCCTTTTCGAAATCAAGAAATAATAATAGCCCTGGGATATTTTTTTCTTTGGTAAAACGAATAACATAGTCTATTAATCGTATGTTCTCGCCAATAAACCTGCCTTTCATAAAGCCAGTTTGATCACAGCTGATGAGATCGGGAAGAACCTTTTTCAGCCTGTTAGCCACAGCCTTTGCTGCAATTTTGTAGTCGCAGTTGAGAAGAGTAAGCGGTCTCCAGTTTTTAATAAAATACGGCTCAGCGTCTTTCTTGGGAATGAGTTTGATTACTCCTCTTCTTTGTGTGATGGAAAGCTGACTCGTTTCGTGCGCATAATTAAGAGCATTAATCAATAAGTTTGATATGTTTGTCCAAAATACTCTATAAAATTCTGAAGGTAGCCCATCAGATCCAGGGGTTTTTCCCTGTTCCATGGTTTTCAGGGCTGCAAGGCATTCCCTTTCAGTTAGCAGGCCTTCACAGTTGTTCCGTTGTTCGTCATTCAGGACGGTGTCGTTTTCGTGTTTAAAAAAATCATATGTGTCAATTAAATTGTGTATATTTCTGTTGGATGTATATAGATTCATAAAAAAAGATTCCCCTTCTGCTAATATTTCCTGATCCGAAGTAATAAAGTTATTTTCGTCCACTTTAAGTTGGCTTATAATGCCTTGCTTATAGTGTCTCTTTTCTAGGTTGAGGAAATATTTCGTATTTTTTTCTCCTTCATTATGCCATTTAATTTTAGCTCTCAATATGGAACCTTTCGTACGAGTCTCAATAATTCTTTCTAACTCACTCTTTAGATCATTCAGTTGTTCTGCAAGTTCAGAATTTTCTGTTACGCTAGAGTCTCCGTTCTCCATTTTCGATTCTAGTTTGGAAATTGCATGCTCTAGTTCTGCCTCACGGCCCTTTGTTTTCTTAGTTTTATTCATTGCGTATTTGAGCGATTTTTCCCGTATTTTAAGCTTAATCATGTCCCACAATAGAGCAGAGTTTACCATGTCATCATTTTCATATTCGTCTTGAACTTCCTTAATCGTTGTCTTAATAAGATTAACATAAGCAGTTTCGGTTAAAAGAGAGGTATTTAATTTCCAAAGGCCGGGTCCTCTGCTATTTGCATGAAGAGACAGATCTAAAGTAATCATGGAATGGTCTGTTTTATATCCTGGCACTATATCGGTGTTAGTGACGTCCCCAATAACGCTTTGGCTTATTAAAAAGAAATCAAGTCTACAGTAAACCTTAGGTTGTCGTTGTCTCCAAGTGTACCTTTTGTCATCTGGATTGTGAATTCTCCAGACATCGAGAAGATCTAGGTTCTCTGAAATTTCTTGAACGGTCTTCAAGCTATTTTGGTGAGTTTTGGCAATGCCACCTTTTTTGTCATTTTCGATGTTAAGAACAAGGTTGAAGTCACCGCCAATTATTATGTCTTCACAATTAAAATTTAAAAGATGATCGTAAAAGTTTTGAAAGAATGAAGGTTTATCCTCGTTGGGAGCATAGATGTTAGCGAGGGTCAAAAGCTTTTCGTTAGCTTTTAAGTCACAGATAATAAATCTCCCTGCAGGGTCGGTGTAAAGTCTTTGGAGCTGAAGGTTAAAATTATTGTTAAAAAGAATACATACCCCTGCTTTGTTGCTTTCAAAAGAGGTGAAGTAAGCTTGATAGCCCCATTCTGCTTTCCACAAGTGATTTGTTTTTTCTATACAGTGTACTTCTTGGAGCATGCATATTGATGGCCTTTTGGCGCGAAGCCAATTAAATACTTCTCTTCTTTTAGCGTCATCCCTAAGTCCCCTGACATTCAATGAAGTTATTTTCAAAGTCACGATTTGTTCAAGTCTTTTGTAATAAACGTTGTCTCGACGGGAAAAAAACATGTGCGCCTCAATAAAGGATTTGCATTCTTTCTATTAGGTGTAAAATGATTGATGCAAAAGGTACTCGATATTTTAAACAAATAATGAAGACTAAAACGTGCATATAATATTAGACTGAAGCAAATGATCACAAAAGGTAAATTAAACAAAATAACACTTTGAATAAATAAAAAAGAGTAGCGCAAAAACAAAGAACAGAGCATAGACAAATTTGTAGTTAGTAAAATTAAATTACTTTGGCAGCGAGAAATTTGAATGGTTGATAAGACGTCCCTCTCCAGACTTAACGTAGATTATTTTGCCTGTTCAGTTTATAATTGATCTAAGTCCTCTTCGGAAAAAATTCTAACAGGGGAGCCATAGGGTGATGTCTTAACAAAAATCTTACCATCCAAAGACCAAACACTGAGTAGAGTACCCTCTTGTCTTCTCTTGTTCGCTTCTTTCATGATTCTACGCCTATAAGCCGTGAGGTTCTCGTTTATAAAAATACGTTGTCGTTCCTGTGCATTTGAAGGGTAGCTGGGAAATAGATCTTTGATTTTGACATCCTTTAGTTTGGTGCGTTCTTTGTAAAGTTTCGATTTCACTTTATGATTGCAAAATTTCACTATAATGGATTTGCCCCGATTCAGCTTGTGTGAAATCTCTATTTCTTCAGGCTCTATGGTGATATTTAGGGCTTCAGCAACCTTGATGACCGCGGCCTCCGTACTGGGATACGCATCTTCTGGAATTCCATGGATTTCCAGCGAGTTCTTTCGAGTGTATTGTTCCAAATCATCATGGTGTTCCCACAGTCGATCGGATTCTTCTTTTTGCTTTCCTAGATTCTCCTTTGTTGTTTTAAGCTCGTTCCTTGTTGAGGCTAGCATGTGTTTTAATTCTTTGTATTCGTCCTTGGTCTTTTGCAAGGACTCTTTCAAATCTTTAAGCTCCTTCTCGTAGAAGTTGGCAGATTCTTTTAATTCTTCGATTTCCTTCTTCAGCGTTCGATTTTCGCTAAGAACTGCAGCTATTTGGATTTGTATGTCGACCAGTAGAGCCTTGATTTCAAGAAGGCTAGGCTCTTCTTGTTCCTTGCCCGCTTCAATCGGTTCTTCAACATCAATGTTTTCCTCGGCCGCCATGTTGGATTTCTTCGGATTTCTTGGTTCGTCTTCGGTTGAGCCACGATCACCTCTTTTATTCTTTCTGGGAGGCATTTACATTGAAGAAGGTAGATTACATCGTCAGGGAGCCAGATAGTGTATTTTCATAGGAGTAGGTGCCAGAGAGGGGTCATCTTTGGCAATGTTAGGCAGACACGATGAATACACGTCCGACCGCTGCGATTTCCCGCCAAAAGTCCTACTTAACAGAGTTGACTACAATAATTAATGTGGAAAATGAAGTAAGAAAAAAGAAATACTTTAATTTGGTTTGAAACAAAAAGTTTCAATTAGAAATTTCGTCTACCACTACCGTTGACGTGGGCTTGATACCTCGGAATCGCCGTTTCAAGAGCATCTGACATACCGTAAAATTCCGAAAATAAGCCCCTCCAAATATAAGCCCCCGAAACCGGTAACGCAAAAAACCCTCCGTTAAATCGCCCCTCCAGATATAAGCCCCCCGGGGGCTCGTCCTCAAATACAAAGGTGAAACAAAGCAAAAACGATAAATTTACTTCCAACTATAAGGCTACCCCAATAGATTTTGAAACGCAAATTACCCTCCGTAGATAAGCCCCTCCGAATGTAAACCCCTCCAAAAATAAGCCCCTCAAAAAGGGCCTTTGAAAAATGTAAGCCCCGGGGCTTATTTTCGGAATTTTACGGTATGTAGGGACCTTACGAAACTACGACGGCGACGGCAAGGAGAACGCTCAAAATACAATTATAGGCTTCAGTAAGCAAACCAACAGCTCTGGCTGCACGTGCATCAGGCTTTTCTTTACATTTCTACGCTGTCCCTACACAACTACAACGTGGAATAGTCAATTGAGTTGACGGGCTTAAGAACAGGAACGACAAGGCGATAAATTTATTTACTATTTCTCTCTGAACTCGGACGCGGCTTCCTCTATTTAGTTCCAACCTAACACATGTTCCGTACTTTCAATTCACTGGGCGACCTGGTATGAGGGCGAAAAAGTTTCAATGGACGCGAAGTCTATTTTTCAGCGACGTTTTCATTGGCGTCTCTGTTTTCGGATAGTGAAGGTCCCTATTGGATTGTATTCTCATCGTCCTTTGGTTATCGTACCCTCCTTAAACACCAGTGCTTCCAAACTATGATTTGAGACAAACCACCAGGGATTTGCCAGCCCCAAAACTACCGCCTGCAATGCCTGACACAATCCGCTATCAAAGGCTTAACATCTATGTCCTTCAAAAATGATCTAATGTTTAAGTGGAAGGCTCTACTCGGTTACTTTTCCGCTTAAAAAATACCACCTGACTGATAAGCCTTTTAAACTCTTGCTTTATGTCTCTTTTGAAAAAAGCATAACACATTGGGTTAATGGCCGAGTTTAAAACCAATACAGGAATTTTGTATTGTTCATCTTTACATGATGCATTTGTGTCGCATAGTACTACTAGACTACAACGTAAGTATATTCCGTAGCACACAACAAACACTCCTATCACAAGACCCATCATTATTACTGCAGACTTCTCGTTATGGGTTTTAAAAGATATCCGTCCTAAGGTGCATGCTGACCGATCTTGTTTCCTTACATGAATTAACATTGACACAAAAAGGAGTATCTGCAGAACGCATGGAACGATTTCCATGGAAATCATTAAAACCACAACTGCAACGATACTGGTCAGAGGGGTCTCACAGCAAAGCCGAAGTGCGGTCTTGAATGTAACCAACGTAAATGACGCTATCCAAGAGAAAGTTATCACTTGAATAACACGAGATCGAGTCATAAAAGTTAAGTACTTAAAAGGCTTTACGATGGCGATATAACGGTCGAGCACCAGAGAACACAAGTTTAAAACAGACAAGTAGCTAAACAGCCACCTTACGACATCTTTCCATGAAAGAAAAACCTGAGGCCAGTAGCAGGTGTTTGTAACGTCGCATGCGAACAAAGAAGGAACAACGCTCAAACCAACACAGAAATCCGCTGCTGTTAGTGAAACAATAAACGCGTTGGTTTTGGTGCGGAGATTTCGTCTGCTGCAGACGAGGAAGATTATAAATCCATTTCCAGTGATGGCAAGAAACGAAAGAACCCATCCAAGAATCCAAAACCAGGTCTCCATCCGTACTTATTAACTACAGATAAAAGAAAAATATCCTCATTGCAATAATGTCAGGAGGTTGTATGTTATTCACTGGCAGATGTATGTTAATAGACTGAAGTTCTTTTTATTGTCCTACTTTGTCATAAACTTGGTAATTTCTAATAATTATGTGTTTCGCATGCGCAGTAGGTAACTGAGCGAGCTGTAATAACACAGTTGGTAGGAAAATGAGGATAGTTGCGTGTCATAACCGCTGTAATTCAAAGCCAATGGGCGCTTTCAATACAACAAAAATTCCGGTTAAAATGTTGGAAATTCCACCTGCCCAATGGAACTACATCGAGTTGACCCGACCAAATGGTTATTGTTCCTACAAAAGAGCGGTATTTGAGACAACAATTTTGTCAAATGGAAAGGGACACTCCAACATTGCCGATCTTAATCTAAATAGCTCTGATCTGGCTGGATCTTTATTTAAATTCTCTTTACAACTAAACCAGTCTGGCCTGTCAGTTCTAACAGTTGGAATTAACCGAGACCTTAGCTGATTAAAACAAATGTACCTTCTCTTTAGCCTAAATTGCGGCCGACATATTTCTTACAAATTGCGACAGGTCTACAACAAATTACAACAAAGGTGCATTAATAATTACAAAGGCCGTCTCTAATATCACGTATAACGCGTTACTAAATTTGCCTGAGAACATTTCCGCCGTTGTCGTTAACTATTCCTAAGCGAGAAAATGAAACGAGAAGACAGGCATGAACCAGCAGCATCACGGTAATCTGCCTAGTCTGTTCCGTTTAACTCCACTGCTGTACTAAATAGAGTATGCAAAGATTTTCAGTTAATAAATATAGCAAGGAAAAAAAATAAACTGATCGCGATGTGAAACAGAAACACAGTGTCGATAAGTTCAGTTTTAAAAGCAGTTCAACTGTGGAAAAAAACACCCTCTTCACAAAAACTTTTCGTCTAACAGTTTATTAATTATTCATAAAGCCCTGTTGTTTTATAATCCTTTCAATATATATATATATATATCACGAGGAGCCGCAAGCAGTAAAATTTCTGTCCCGTAATTTAATAAGTTAAATCATCAAAGTTGACAGGTCTTTCTGATGATCAAAGCGACCGTTCGGTTTACCATTTACACCTTCAGTGCGAAGACTGTCACGGGAACATTAACACCTTCAGGATAATAGCCTACCATAACAGTGGTAGGTCGCGCGCGTCTGGTCGGTTTCGAAGAACGTGATCGTGACTGTTGTTTTCATTCAGTGACTGTGCGCGTTGATATGTCAACGTTTAAAACAGACTGCAACATTAAATTTTTGTTATAAAAGCAAAGAAGCTGCTGAGTAGAAACTAAACCGTCCCAGACTTATTCCGTTTCATTCGTGTACTTTCATTTTGATGGAGTCTGTATGATGAATTTACCTCTGCCTTCTAATCAGGCACGTAAATAACATAGAGATAAAACATTTCATTTTGCTTTTGTGGAGTAAATTCATCTTAAAAAAGTTAAACTAGTGGACCACTTTCTCCGCGTACTTGTAAAAATAGGCATTTAATATGTCGCGCTACAGTGCGAAAATCTTCTTGTCATGGATTAGATTTCAGCATACATATTGTTAATCTTCATTTCGAGCCAGAATAAATTAGTTTGCGCGCAAAGGGCTTCTAAAAAAAAATCACAAGGTTTGTCCCACTTCGAGTCCACCTTCTGGAGATACGCCGGCATGGTAGCTGGAATACATTGCCGAGGCGAAGATTTGGCATTTTTTCCTCCTCGTCTTTTTTTTCCCCGCGACGTTTGTTTATATTTGTAGTGAGAATGCCGTGCATATCGGTGGATTTTACTTCAGTCAAGCGGCTTCAGTTTCTGCGGCTTGCTACTCATCGTAAAGAAGAGTGCCGGAATCGCTTTGTTCGCCTTTAACAGATTTGTTGTCGAATGCAAGGTAAAAGAGCGGACTACTGTAAGGTAAGAATTGAAGTTTAAATTTGTTTCTCGGCGAAAAATAATGCATACAACTCGTGAAACCCGTGAGTATTACCTCTGTTTAATGTACCGGATGTCGTGCGATGACCCCTCGCTTTTACGATGGATAAGACGGATACAAACAATAATTTCTTCCGTAACGTTTAGCATAATTCACTTCATCTGGAGATCATCTGCGGACGATTTTTCGTTACATATGCTTCATTTCTTGGCTTATTCCGGCTACGTGCGAAAAATTAGATGACAATGTTTGCGTGCTATAATTATACTGATAATTTCTTGCACCTTGAAACTCATAAAAGCCAAACTTGTTTAACCCTAGCAAAAGAATCTTTTAATGGAGAAACTCAACCTGATAGTTGCACGAAAATCTAATAATTGTTACTGCATTTGCATGCTCTCTGTAACCTCGTGGGTAGAACATACCTGATGGTTACATTAAAGGAACAGTATCCCGTTACTGCGCATGCACCAAACTTTGATTTTTGGACAGGATGTCGCGAAATCAAAAGATGCGTGGAGAGTAAGAGAACCTTGAAAAATCCGTTTGCATCGCGCTTGGCCGAGTTCGATACTCCACTAAACCTTCTCAGGGCTACAGATCAATGATATATTGTCCCCGCTGAGTTTCGATTTGGGCGAAATCGGGATTTTTTGGCGTTTCTTTTATTGCCGCTCCCGAAGGACCACAAGATGGGAAACGCTTTGATGCCGATTGAAAGCTTATTTCTTCTGCCAGCTTCCATACAAGCTCAGATAATTGTGAAAGGAATACGCAGAAATGAAACAGCAACAATAGAGACTGTAAGAAAGAAACCATTGAGACATGGATGTGACTGAGGAGATCTAGCTTGTGGAATTAAGCTTCGTGTAGCGGAATGTTTTGCAACGACGCGTTAGTAAACTTTTAAATGAACCTCCCTACGGCCGACAAAATCAAACAAACAGACGCTACATGCCTAGTGCAATGAGATCATGATATAATTTTTGACTAACCTTTGCGATAATTCATCGCGTTGAGATTGCATTTTTATTTATATCTTTCAAACGTTTGAGGCTAGAACGCGAGCAAATCAGGCAAATATTACTGGACGTGAATCAATTGACCTCTGACACGAGTTTCACATTAGAAAAGGTGTTTTTAAAGGGAGCAGAACGAGATTTTCGGGTCGCGAGGCGGCCCTGCTAGCGACAAAATCGCGATGAGTCTTCGTGCTGCCAGCCAAATTTTAAATAAGACGAAAAACTTCTTCGAAAGTCTAAAATTTTACTTGAGAATGTAAACAACAAATCTCTGTCGGAGGTGCGGTCCGGAAGGAAATCTTGTCGAGTCAATATGACAGTTCTATTGTCTTTTGAAGAAAAAACAGATGACGCTCGCGCGTGCGCACAATTGGGACACTGTCCTTTTAATAATAATCACTGCATTTGCTCTCTGTAACTTCGAGGGTATAACATACCTGAAGGTTACGTCAATAATAATCATTGCATTTTCTCTTTGCAATCTCGTGGGTAGAACATACCTGATGGTTACATTTATAATAATAATCGCTGCATTTTCTCTCTGTAACGTCGTGGGTAGAACATACCTGAAGGTTACGTTAATAATAATCATTGCACTTTCTCTTTGTAACCTCGTGGGTAGAACATACCTGATGGTTACATTAATAATATCACTGCATTAGCTCTCCGTAACCTCGTGGGTAGAATATACCTGACGGTTACATTTAATAATAATCACTGCATTTGCTCTCTGTAACCTCATGGGTAGAACATACCTGAAGGTTACGTTAATAATAATCATTGCATTTTCTCTTTGTAACCTCGTGGGTAGAATAAACCTGACGGTTACATTTAATAATAATCACTACATGTGCTCTCTGTAACCTCGTGGGTAGAACATACCTGAAGGTTACGTTAATAATAATCATTGCATTTTCTCTTTGTAACCTCGTGGGTAGAATATACCTGACGGTTACATTTAATAGTAATCACTGCATTTGCTCACTGTAACCTCGTGGGTAGAACATACCTGAAGGTTACGTTAATAATAATCATTGCATTTTCTCTTTGTAACCTCGTGGGTAGAACATACCTGATGGTTACATTAATAATAATCACTGCATTTGCTGTCCATAAACTCGTGGGTAGAGTATACCTGATGGTTACATTAATAATAATCATTGCATTTTCTCTTTGTAACCTCGTGGGAAAAAAATTAATGCCTCTCTCCTGGGAATTTTGCCCTGTCCTTTGAGCATAGTGATCTTTGGGTAGCGAATTCGCGAAAACAGGTAAAACGCTTTTTTATAACAACAGCATTTATATTATTTGGCTTTTTGAGGGAGGTTAAACATTAATGGAATAGAATATAAAAAAAGCTGATAAAGCGGAAAAAGTTATCTTTACAAAATGCGCTTTGACAATGTCAAGGAGTGAAATAAGCTAAAGTTTTGTAGTTAGCCCGAAGAAAACCTGTTCCTGCATGAAAAGCAGTTCTGATTCCCTTCTCTTAACTAGAAGAGATGCATATCCCTGTGAACCAGTTTTTTAAACCAGGAGCGATTCCCACTCACTTCTGATACTTTATTGACACGAGTTCCTATTTCAATATATGTCTAATTCAAGCTTAGCTGCGTGATAGCTCTTCATTAGCGAAAAGGTCCAAGTGATATTTTGATTGACGTGTTGTTTTGAATCCTGAGGTTTTTTAACACCTTTTCTCTAGCTTAACTGGCGAAGATATTCTAGGAATTTGCTCTTCAATTCCAAATTCTTTGATGTGCCGCCAGATGCCGTGCAAAAATATCACCGCTTGCGGGTCCTCGTGTATATATAAATGGCGCAAGACGCCTGGGGTATCGATATGATCTTTAACAACTGTTTCACTATCTCAGTTATCAATTAATTAACAATATTGTTTAGTTAAATACCTTCAACTTCATTTTTATTTCGTACAGCTAATTTGGAAGGTTTTATAATTCATTGGGCATGCAACGATTTTAATATCGTTCCAGCCACAAGCAACTCGTCGCTCCAATTTGCTGTTGGGCTTCCTTAGCAATCAATATTAATTTCTTTGTCATGATTTCTACGGAATTTAACGGAAAATTAGCCTTACGTTCGTGTAACCGGGGCGAAAAAGGTGACACATTTGATAGCTACCTTTTCTTTCCCCATAACAAGTCATTTTACACTTTATACGATTTTATCATTTTAATTTCTGTCACACCTTCAGGACTGAGCTGAAATAGACTTGCACGGAAAGATTACAAAACTACTACATTTCCTTATGTTATTCTCAACAAGGAAATTACTTCATATAGCAAGAATATCGAACAGTTAATCTTTCAGTTCGGTTCGGGTAAATTCTAGGAATCTATCGCCGTTAACAGAGTTGATTACGAAGACTATTGAGCGAACAACCTCAGTGCCGAGGAAAATTGGCGCCAAGCCTTATGAAGTCACCGAACCTCGAACTTCTGAACTTGTCAATTTTGTTTTCTCTCGTCAAATTGGTATTCAGAGTGTGAGCATCCGTTTCAGACTGAGATTGACAAACTGATGGTCATAACCGATGATTCCGCTGTACAAAGCGCACGGCTATTAAGCCTGGGTTCCAAACTATATCCAAGCAACAAGCAGCACATGCTCACGCTACCTTTGTTACTCGATTGATGCAGCGTCGTGCTCGAGTATGCCAAAATTGAGCCAGTGAAGCAAAGCGGGCTTTGGTAGTAGGGTGTGAACACAAAATTATACTCTCATGATGTGAAACTAAAAAGTTCCATCCAATAAGAACGTACGTCTCACACCACCTGTGAAACTTGATCTTAAGTCCTTTCCATTGTATTTTGTATTCTCTGAGGGTCCAAAAGTTCTTGTTTTCTCTCCTAATGCACCATTTTTTCCAAATTTCAATTCGCTTTGCGTCCAAGCCTCACACATTTAATAGTCTTTTACTGAATTGCTCAAGCCTTTCACACTCGTTCATTAAAGACTTGCATCCTACAAGAATGAGTTACGCACGTCAAGTGGTAGGCTTTAGTTTACTTTGTTATTTTCTTTAAAACACAGCGCCAACGCAGATGCATCCCATAGCAAACAAGAAACACTCCTATCACAAGACCCATCATTATTACTGCAGACCTATCGTGGAGGATTTTAAACGACATCTGATGGTTAAAACGTAACTGTTTTGCTATGGTGTGTGCGGACTGATAATGCCTGCGTACGTGAAATGTCATTGATGCAAAGCAGAGTGTTAACAGAACACATGGAAGAAACTCGGAAATTATTGTCAGCCAAATAAGTGGGACAGGGACAAGTATTGTTTTGAAATAAAATATATACAGGGTAATCTTTAGCGCGTAAAAACTAACTGGTATAACCCAAGAGAAGAAAATAATTGGGATAATTCGACAGCGAGTCTGAAATTAATGTATTTCAGAGGATGAACGATGGCAATAAAACGATCCAGTACTAAGACGCATAAGTTTACAGCAGACTTGTTACTAAGCAACCACCTTATAATATTCACCAAAGATGACCAAGATAGCAAATGTTGAGGCCAGTAGCAGGTGTTTGAAATGTCGCAGAAGAACAGAGAAGGGAAAACGCTCAAACCAACACAGAAATCCGCTACTGCAAGTGAAACAATAAATGCGTTGGTTTTGGTGCGGAGATTTCGTCTGCTGCAAACGAGGAAGATTGTAAATCCATTTCCAATGATGGTTTGAAATGAAAGAAACCAACCAAGAATCCAGAACCAGGTCTCCATCTTAACTGTTAAAGGAAGTTCTTGTCAACTATACTGATTAATTAAAAAGTTGAGTATTATAATTTACATCTTTGCATGAATTTGAGGGTCACATTTGCTAATACCCGTAAATGGTTTTATAGACGCCCGCGGCGTTTATTTAATTTTAGGAGTCCAATGGCCAAGAGGGGACGTTTAATAGAGGGAGGGATTTTAAAAGAGGAAAGCGTTTGAAGCTCAGTTAAACTAGTATGCTTTGGGCGAAAATTCAGTATCAAGAGAGTTAACTGTAAATAGCAGTATTTCTGGTCCCTCCATCTATTGATACGTCTAAAGGCCTTCAAGAGATCCATATCCCTCTTCCAAATCTCCGACTTTGATCGATGTCAGAATGTTTCGGATCATATGTTGTCATTATTAGTTTATCCTTATTTTGAGCTTGCCATTGAACAAGATGCATTGTTAAGCAAGAAACTGAACCGGCAAATTGAATGAGGGGGGGGGGGGGGGGGATGTCTATTAGACAGGTGGCGTTATTAGAGAGGGGCGTCTAATACAAACTGCTTGACATCTTAAGAGTGGAGTTCATTAGACAAAAGGCTTTATTTAAGAGTGGGCGGCCATAACATCATTTACGATGCGTGTTTCTTTTAGTTCTTTAAATCGTCCTTATTTTAATAACTGCACTGTATTATAACTTCCTGCTTCCAATATTTTTTGCGCTATTTGTAATTAGCCATGCTGTCGTATTTTATTTATAATTATTTGTTTTTTTTAATAAACGGTAGGAAGAGAGAAAATGTGGACTGTCACATGGCAATAGTGCAAAGACATCTTTCAATTAAACGATAGAAAGCGTCAGTCACGTGTGTTACCACTTATCTCAATTTATTGTTAATTTGGCTCCCTTAATATTGCTACGTTAATGTATTCCTAATTGCGGCAGTTCTTTATTAGAAACTGCGACAGGTGTTACAAATTACGGCAAAAGTTGAGCATAAAATTGTTAAAAGATTTTTTTTTTTCGTTTCCGTAAAACTGCATATCAAAAATTAAAAAGTATACATTTATCAGGAGCGTAGCAAGCGTAGCTACCTGTACGCACGCACGGTACGCACGTGCGTACCTGTAAAAGTCGAGGGTGAAAAAATAATAATAAAATAAGATACGAAAGCGAATAATGAAAAAAAAAGCAAAGGATAAGATAGGTAAAATATAATTATTCACAGTTTGGCTCAATTCATTTAACAACGGATTGTTTAACTTTTAGTTTTAATTACTTCCAAATGTCGGCTTCCTTTGGTGGACCAAATATTTAATAAATATAAATGATATATTTTAAGCCTTAAGGTAGGAAAAGCGATTGACGTGCTTCAGTCCATGAATACAAAAAGACGATAAAGATTTTTTTCAGTTTACACAGTCACGTCATTTCATACATCTATTTCGAGAACGCTTGTCGGAAGTGCACGCGACAATCCCGAAAGGTATTGTGGGTGGCTTTGAGGGCAATGTTCTTCAAATAAATTTGAAAGAATGGTACGGGAGGCCACGGACATATGTTTGCGAGTATTAAAGGAAAGCAACAAAAGTAGGTTCGAAAGCTTCAGTCGTTACGAACAGTGTATTGATCATATCCCATATTACCTTTCGGGATTGTCGCGTGCGCATTTCTTCCGACAACCTTTCTCGAAACAGCTGGGATGTATACAGTAAGAACGCTTCGACTTACAATAATCTCACCTTTTGTGACATTGAGCAGGGGGTTGGGGGATAAGGGCATTTGGAGAATTGTGCGTACCCCCGAAAAAATCCTGGTTACGCCCCTGTTTATGTGAGATGCAACATGAAAACACCTGATGGTTAAAGCGTAACTGTTTTGCCAAGGTGTGTGCTGGCTGATCATACCCGCGTGCGTCAAAAATATCATTGATACAAAGCAGAGTATTAACAGAACACATGGAAGGAACTCGAAGAGGAAATTACACTCATAACTCATGACTCATGACTTATGATTATTGAATATGCCTGCCTTCAATAGCACTGAATCCCTGTAAAAAGCACCAAACAATTTCTGCAAGTGTTCAATTATAGTTATTCGTGTACATGCATGAGTGAACTCTGTGCCACTTGGTGAAACCAGCTGACGTTGTTATGCTTGCTTTCGTGTGTCATTTGCATGAGAAATTGTTCGTGATTGAATAAACCGTCGCAGAAGGAGGTTACTAAAACAGGGAGCGGGGAGCGGGGAACGGGGAACGGGGAACGGAAGTCTGGAAACGAGTTGTCAGCGGAAACCTCCACAACAATCCAAAATGGCGGTCCAAAAAACGAGAGAGAGAAAGAAGAAGACGAAGAAAGGAATTCGTGCCTTGGTTGAAATCAGGTGGGGACGAAATCGCAAATCAGACTCACATTTTACGTTTACGTTTTGAGCAGCTGGTATGTTTTTTCGATATTCAACCTGTTTCATTTACAATATGATAAGGTCTTTGGTCCTAGTTTTCGAGACACCTGGCACACTGATATTACTCCTGGATTACTCCGTTTACTTTAGACCGTCGCTTAATCCTGCCTTTTTATCCCCCTGAATGTTCTTTTTCCCACTCAGACAAACTCTTGGAGAGTAAAGGTTTTATCCAAGCCCATTATATGCCCTGTTTTGAGAATGCTTGGTAAATAACTCGCAGGCATTAACAGGGCATATAATAAAACAGGGCATATAATGGGCTTGGATAAAACCTTTACTCTCCAAGAGTTTGTCTGAGAGGGAAAAAGAACATTCAGGGGGATAAACAGGCAGGATTAAGCGACGGTCTAAAGTAAACGGAGTAATCCAGGAGTAATATCAGTGTGCCAGGTGTCTCGAAAACTAAGACCTAAGACCTTATCATATTGTAAATGAAACAGGTTGAATATCGAAAAAACATACCAGCTGCTCAAAACGTAAACGTAAAATGTGAGTCTGATTTGCAATTTCGTCCCCACCTGATTTCAACCAAGGCACGAATTCCTTTCTTCGTCTTCTTCTTTCTCTCTCTCGTTTTTTGGACCGCCATTTTGGATTGTTGTGGAGGTTTCCGCTGACAACTCGTTTCCAGACTTCCGTTCCCCGTTCCCCGTTCTCCGCTCCCCGTTCCCCGTTTTAGTAACATCCGTCGCAGAATCAGCATTTCATGAATAAAACACGCCTGATGATGCCTGGAAACACAAATTGCTTCGTGACGTCAACTACTTGATGTCAGGTATATAGTAAGAAATATGGAGCACCCGAGATTGCAACACTGAGACCACGCACAGTTTTCGCTGTGCGTACGCTAGACGCACACGACGAGATTATATACTCGAAAACTTAACGTTTTGCATAAATATCAGGGTCCCAGATATTAACTTGACGTATTCCTACGCTAGCAAGAGATAGAGAAATTGGGGAACGTCACGTGGCAATAGCGCAAAAATATCAGTCAATCAAACGGGACAAAGTCAGTCACGTGAGTTATCCCTTTACTGCAATTTGTTGTCAACTTGGTTCACTAAATAATTGCGAGGTCATTGTATTCTTATTTGCGACAGTTCTTCAGTAGAAACTGCGACAGGTGTTACAAATTACGGCAAGAGTTAAGGCAGCTTTTATTAGAAGAAGCTTTTTTCGTTTCTGTTTTGCAAAAAAAAGCGAGAAAGGTAAAATTGCCTTTTAATAAACGACTTGTAGCGTGCTTATTTCGGCTCATCGCTTTGAGAACGAGTAATCTCACATGTGTAGCGTGTTTGTTTCGACTTTCCGACTCATGTTACACGTTAAGCGTGCCAGTCTCGACTTAGACTTAAAGAACGCGTTGTGTTACATGTGCAGACGATGGACTCCATCGGACGACTTTCCAACCCTCCTCAAAGTATTGTTTACACTCCCAGTTTCATCTTATGGCTAGACTTCCGGTAATTCAAGTGGACTCGACTGTACTTCCGGTTTCATTTTTGGAACAGACTCCATTGGACTCCAGGCTTTGCCCACTGGAATATAATCGAGAGTATTGAACATGTGTGGGGACCCTCAACCATGAGGGTCCCCACTGTAGGGTTCTTCAATCCTGTAATCCCGACCCAAAATTTCGTGTTATCCCGTAGCCGAGGGTTATTTTCGGCATTCTAACTCTCAATCCCCAATTCCCAATCCCGAGAAAATAAGGGAAATCCCGGATCCCAAAAAACCTATCAGAGACCCTCAACAATGATCCTACTCGATTCATGCAGAGTATTCCTTTTTGAACAGTGCGCCAAAACAAAGGCTCTGCTAGCAGGATGTGGACATAAATTGAAATATACTCTTACAATGTGATACTAAAAAGTTCTATGTTATGTGACTTTCGCCTCCCACTACTGTGTGAATCTTGATCCTAAGTCCTTTCCCTAGTATTTTAAATTCTCTTAGCGTACAAATGTTCTTGTTTTCTCTCCTCATACGCCATTTTTCCAAATTTCAATTCGCTTTCAGTCCAAGAGTCACAGATTTATCAGTCTCTTCTCAAGTCTTTCATTGTCTTAAAAGACCTACATCCTACAACAACGAGTTACACATACGTTCGTAAAGTGATAGGCTTTCGTTAACATTACTAATATTTTCTTTAAATTAAAACACAGCTCCAAGAAGTCTTTTAAACTCTTTCTTTATGTCTCTTTTGAAAAAGGCATAAACCAGAGGGTTAATGGCTATAAGTTTAAAACCAAGAAAGGAATTTTGTAGTTTTCATCTTTACATGAGGTGGTGTGGAATAGTATTGTAAAACTGCAACGCAGATACATCCCATAGCAAACAAGAAACACTCCTATCACAAGACCCATCATTGTTACCGCAGACCTCTCGTGATGGATTTTAAACGACATCTGATGGTTAAAACGTAACTGCTATGCTACCATGCGTGCTAACCAACCATGCCTGCGTACGTGAAATATCATTGATACAAAGAAGAGCATTAAGATAACACTTGGTAGGAACTCGAAGAAAATGATACTCATCCAAATAAAAACGGGGGCTGGAATTGTTTTGAAATAAAACGTATAAAGGATAACTTTTAGCACATTAAAACTAACTGGTAGAACCCAAGAGAAGGAAATAACTTGAATAATTCGAGGGCGAGTCATCAAAGTAATGTATCTTAGAGGATGGATGATGACAGTAAAACGATCCAGTACTAAGCCGCATAAGTTTACAGCACTTACAGTCACTTAATTTTCGCGTCATGTTATGTTCGCGTCACTTTATATCGCGATTTTTTTTGTATCGCGAACTTCTAGAAATTAGCGTGTCGCGAAAATTTCATGTAATAAGGTGTACAAAGCATGCAAGGACCACCTCCGTGGACCTAGTCCATGGGCCTGTTTGTGGACCCAGTCAATGAGTTACCCCCGTGGACCACACCTAATTTTTGAAAATGAATTTTTTCCAGAGGTACTAACGAAAATGGACGAAATTTTGTCAATTTATATTCTCAGGATTAAATGCTCCGATCCTCATATTATACACGTGCTCAATATTTTTATAAATTCCATTCGATTCATGGGTTCGGTTTAGTCTGGAAAGAGAAATTATTTAAAGCGGACATGAGGAGAAGTACAGAGGAAGTATTCACTCACCCAGCTTTTTTTTTTCGTCTCGTTGCGTGAAGTCAATGTGAAGATCGATACAAAAACGGCTGCGTCGGAGACTAGAGAGGAAGAGGTAATGCATGATGATTGAGTCCCCACCCCAGATTAAAAATCGCCTCATTTCTTAACAGTTGCAGTTCCTTTCTACTGTTCTTTTCTTGTTAAAATGTGTAAGAGCTAAACTCCTCTATTAACAAAAGTAACAAATTTCAAAATATTGGCGAAACCGTCCTAACGACCCCTTGTTTTTTCCACTTGAATTAAGCAATATCGTTAACATAAAGTGGCAAAGTTTAAAGACATTTCACGGAGGGAAATAGGAAATATTAAGAAAAAATGATCAAAAATGACAAAATAACTGCCTGTTTAGGGATGCGATGTTGCCATGGCAACGGCCTTAATCCAGAAAATAAAACTTGATAAAGGAGCCTTTTTACAAGGGTAAAGTTAGCGGTGAATTTCGTGAGCCAAATCGCAAAGACAAAGTAACTGGATTTCCTTCCGTATCGTGCAGACTTCTCGTTACGGGTTTTAAAAGATATCCGTCCTAGGGTGCGTGCTGACCGATCTTGTTTCCATATATGAATTAACATTGACACAAAACAGAGTATCTGCAGAACGCATGGAAAGATTTCCATGGAAATCATTAAAACCACAACTGCAACGATACTGGTCAGAGGGTTCTCACAGCAAAGCCGAAGTGCGGTCTTGAACGCCTCCAACGTAAATGACACTATCCAACAGAAAGTTATCACTTGAATAACACGAGATCGAGTCATGAAAGTTATGTATTTAAAAGGCTTTACGATGGCAATATAACGGTCGAGCACCAGAGAACACAAGTTTAAAACAGACAGGTAGCTAAACAGCCACCTTACGACATCTTTCCATGAAGGAAAAGCCTGAGGCCAATAGCAGGTGCTTGTAACGTCGCATACAAACAAAGAAGGAATAATGCTCAAACCAACACAGAAATCCGCTACTGCAAGTGAAACAATGAACGAGTTGGTTTTGGTGTGGAGATTTCGTCTGCTGCAGACGAGGAAGATTATAAATCCATTTCCAGTGATGGCAAGAAACGAAAGAACCCATCCAAGAATCCAAAACCAGGTCTCCATCCGTACTAACGGCAGTTAAGAGAAGTTCTTATTAACTACGGACAAAAGAAAAATATCGTCTTCGCAAAAATGTCAGGAGGTTGTATGTTATTCACTGGCAGATGTATGTTACTAGACTGAAGTCCTTCTTATTGTCCTACTTTGTCATAAACTTGGTAATTTCTAATAATTATGTGTTTCGCATGCGCAGTAGGTAACTGACCGAGCTGTAATAACACAGTTGGTAGGAAAATGAGGATAGTTACGTGCCTTAACCGCTGTAATTCAAAGCCAATGGGCCCTTTCAATACAAAAATTCCGGTTGAAATGTTGGAGATTCCACTCGCCCAATGGAACTATACATCGACCCGACCAAAGCCACGGCGCGTTTGGTTATTGTTCCTACAAAAGAGCCATATTTGAGCCAACAATTTTGTCAAGTGGAAAAGGACACTCCAACATTGCCGATCTTAATCTAAATAGCTCTGCTCTGGCGGGATCTTAATTATTCACTTTACAACAAAACCAGTCTGGTCTGTCAGTTATAACAGATTGAATTAACGGAGACCTTAGCTGATTACAAAAAAAAAAATGCGTTCACTTTAGTCTAAATTGCAGCCGACATCATGTGTTTCTTACAAATTGCGACAGGTCTACTACAAATTACTACAAAAGAGCATTAATAATTAAAAAGGCAGTCTTTAATATCACTAAATTTGCCTGAGAACGTTTCCGCCGTTGTCGTTAACAATTCCTAAGCGAGAAAATAAAACAAGAGGGACATTAGCCAGCAGCATCACGGTAATTTGCCCAGTCTGTTCCGTTTAATTCCACTGCTGTGAAATAGAGTATGTAAAGGTTTTCAGTTAATAAAAAGAGCAAGAAAAAAAAAAAAAAAACTGATCAGGATGTGAAACAGAAACACAATGTCGATAAGTTTTTAAAGGCAGTTCAACTGTGGAAAAAAAACACCCTCTTCACAAAAACGTTTTGTCTAACTGTTTATTAATTATTTATAAAACCTTGTTATTTTATAATCCTTTCACTATATATATATATACATGGCGCAAGACGCCTGGGGTGTCGATATGATCTTTAACTACTGTTTCACTAGCTCAGTTATCAATCAAT
This sequence comes from Porites lutea, assembly GCF_958299795.1. Lineage (NCBI taxonomy): Eukaryota > Metazoa > Cnidaria > Anthozoa > Scleractinia > Poritidae > Porites > Porites lutea. Next base: position 15,120,846 of record NC_133213.1, on the reverse strand, counting down.
TAACAATATTCTTTAGTTAAATGCCTTTTACTGCATTTTCATTTCGTACAGCTAAATTGGAAGGTGTTATTATTCATTCGGCATGCAACGATTTTAATATCGTTCCAGCCACAAGCAACTCGTCTCTCCAATTTGCTGTTGGGCTTCCTTAGCAAGCAATATTAATTTCTTTGTCATGATTTCCACAGAATTTTAAGGAAAATTAGTCTTACTTTCGTGTAATGTTTGATAGCTACCTTTTTTTTCTCCATAACAAGTCATTTTACACTTTACACGATTTTATCATTTTGGTCACACCTGCAGGACTGAGCTGAAATAAACTTGCGCGGAAAGATTACAAAACAACTCCATTTCTTTGTGTTTTTCTCAACAAGGAAATTACTTCATATAACAAGAATATCGTACAGTTAATCTTTCAGTTCGGTTCGGTAAATTCTAGGAATATATCGCCGTTAACAGAGTTGATTACGAAGACTATTGAACAAACAACCTCAGTGTGGAGGAAAATTGGCGCCAAGCCTTATGAAGTCACCGAACCTCGAACTTCTGAACTTGTAAATCTTCTTTTCTCTTGTCAAACTGGTATTCAGAGTGTTAGCATCCGTTTCAGACTGAGATTGACAAACTGATGGTCATAACCGATGATTCCGCTGTACAAAGCGCACGGCTATTAAGCCTGGGTTCCAAACTATATCCAAGCAACAAGCAGCACATGCTCACGCTATCTTTGTTACTCGATTGACACAGAGTCATGCTCGAGTATGCCAAAATCGAGCAAGTGAAGCAAAGCGGGCTTTGGTAGCCGGGTGTGAAATTGTACTCTCATGATGTGAAACTAAAAAGTTCCATCCAATAAGAACTTGCGTCTCACACCACCTGTGAAGTCCTTTCCCTTGTATTTTCTGTTAGGGTCAAAAGGTTCTTGTTTTCTTTCCTAATCGGCTCCATTGTTTCCAAATTTCAATTCGCTTTGAGTCCAAGCCTCACGCATTCATCAGTCTTTTACTGAATTGCTCAAGCCTTTCACACTCGTTCATTCAAGACTTACATCCTACAAGAATGAGTTACGCACGTCAAGTGGTAGGTTTTAGTTAACTTTGTTATTTTCTATAAAACACAGCGCCAACGAGTCTTTTAAACTCTTTCTTTATGTCTCTTTTAAAAAAGGCATAAGCCAGTGGGTTAATAGCTGAGTTTAAAACCAAGAAAGTAATTTTGTAGTTTTCATCATTACATGGTGATGAGGATAGTATTAGAAAACTACAACGTAGATACATACCATAGCAAACAAGAAACACTCCTATCACAAGACCCATCATTATTAGTGCGGACTTCTCGTGATGGGTTTTAAACGATACCTGATGGTTAAAACGTAACTGTTTTGCTAAGGTACGTGCTGACTGATCATGCCTGCATACATGAAGTATCATTGATACAAAGCAGAGTATTAATACAACACATGGAAGAAACTCGGAAATTATGGTCGGCCAAATAAAAGCACACTCGGAGGTATCGTTTTGAAATAAGACAATACAAAGGGTATTTTTTAGCGCATTGTAACTAACTGGTAGAGCCCAAGAGAAGAAAATAACTTGGGTAATTCGACGGCGAGTCATCAAAGTAATATATTTTAGAGGATAGACGATGGCAATAAAACGATCCAGTACTAAGCTGCATAAGTTTACAACAGACGAGTGACTAAACAACAATCTTATAATATTCACCCACGATAACCAATAATCAGGCCAGTGGCAGGTGTTTGTAATGTCGCAAGCTAACAGAGAAGGAATAACGCTCAAACCAACACAGAAATCCGCTACCGCAAGTGAAACAATAAACGCGTTGGTTTTGGTGCGAAGATTTCGTCTGCTGCAAACGAGGAAGATTGTAAATCCATTTCCAATGATAGCCAGAAATGAAAGAACCCAGCCAAGAATCCAAAACCAGGTCTCCATTCTTAACAGTTAAAGGAAGTTCTTATCAACTGCAGAATATAACCAACATCTTTCATAAATATCAGGGACACTGAACTCTTTTCTTATGTAAACGCTCTCTTTTGTTCCAATAAATTTGCATAGGTGCTGGCCACGTGAATGAAAATGCCCTATTTGTTCTTTAGATCGTCCGTCTTAATTTGCTAATTAATGTCATTAAATAATAATTTGTATTGGGCTGTGTTATCACAAAAATGTGCATCAAGACAATAATACATTAATACTAAATGTTTCTTTGTGTGTTTGATGATAAAATAGCAACAAAATGTTGCAATAAATTCGTGGAATATAATACATTGTTAAAGGTGAAAGTGTTCTCTATCGCTTAATGTCGAAAATGTTGTTATGTAGCGTTTTTTTAATGTACCGTTCCAGCTGTGGACATCTCGTCTACTCTTGTTAGGGTTTCCGAGGAGGGGTTCCTTAGAAATTTTTCGGGGGGTAATGTGCCGCTGGGACACTGGGACACCTAGTCTTTACTCCTGGTTCAGCTGAATTTTGCTACCCTATACTAAACTCATCTTCCCAAATCCCTTCCTATCAAAAAGTTGCTCTCTGATTTCTATACCGCATCTAAGACTTAGCTGCTTGAAAACTATACCCTCTAAAGCGGCACAGCATATCCCATCTGGCAATACCCCCCCCCCCCCCCCCCCCCCCCGGGGGGATTGGGCTACCTGAACAACCAACCCACACTGAGTTCTTTTACCACAAATTTTAAAGAGTCTAAAGAAAAAAAACTTTTCGTTCGTTTGAGTGGGGCGAATAAGAATATGACAAATTTTGAAAGGTCTAATAAAAATGCATTTTTCCTTTCTCCTTGGTAAGTAATGGCCTGCTAGTTATTTTATAGTTCAGACTTTCTGACAATTTTATGCTGATTCTCTCCACCTCTTGACCAGTGAAGAGGACAACCATCTGTTTGCATATTCGTAGACATAATTTACACATTTACACAAATAAAAAATGGCGGAAAATTTCTGACAAGTTTAGTGAAGAAAATGAAAAAGCCAGTACTAATTACTGCCCAAGACTATAAAACACTACGGATGAGATAACTACTTTTTAAACAACATCTGATGGACTAACTGAAGCATCTCTGAAATCGCCCCTGTTTATGGTATCGTTCGAGTTAATAAGCATATCGGTAGTTTAGATACGAATGATTTGGAGGGAATGAAAAAACATTATTGAATTCGGCTTATTATGATTTGAAGAATTTTACAGATCTATTCAGCCGCATTCAGTACTTGTTATTATATGTCACCTGTCAGTAAAAATTTTTAACCAATTTCCAGCTGTCATTTAATCCATCCCATGGCCTTATATTTTTTTCAAGGGTCGTTGCCTTTGCTGTGCTAAGCGATGTTCTCTCCGCTTCGCAGTTGTCTTCTTCGATCCGCTGGCCGATGAACTTTAACCGGCGTTCCCCAGAGGAGTTTCAATGGAAAATCTTCCTCGGCGAGGATTTGCAGGCACTTGCTGTGCTTCTTGTTCGTGATTCAACGATTGCAAACACTGTTTCACAGACGATGAATAAACACAACAGCATTTCATGAATAATAAATGAAAATGCGCTTTGGTCATCGGCGGCAAAGTTTATGTTGCCTGGAAAGGCAAAGTGCTCCATGACGTCATTGTCGGACACCAAGCATATATTCATGAAAAGATTGATTTGAATTTCTATCAGGACGAATTGGATCTAGCCTCCCACGCAGGCGTTTTTAGGGGAGCTCGTTTTTCATCCCTCCCCACAAAGGATGAAGGGAGGGATGAAAAACGAGCTCCCCTAAAAACGCCTGCGTGGGAGGCTAAATTGGATCCAGCGGAGCACACAAAAGAACGCTGGTGACAAGGAAAGAAGAGCTGAACTTCGAAGATCTGCAAGAAGGCAACAATTTATTATTAAAGTAAGTTCCTGGCGGTTTTATAACCGGCAAGAAGAAGTCCTCAACCAAAAATCGCCAAAAATTATAGATCGCTTCGTTTTCAATTATCTTGCCGTTGAAAAGGCGGGTCAAACAGCAGATAACAAGCACACAGGCAGCATGATTTTTCCTTTCTTTCTTCTGGCGAGTAGAACCGACAAGCCGTTGGGAGATAATACTTTTCGGAACCAGTCAGTAAAACTCATCTGCTGACAGGCTTTTTCCTTCATACGGTTCTTTAACTGAAATTGGTACCTTCTAACCATGAATTCCCGTAGAGAAATCTCATCACGCTTCACTAACAACACATGTTTAGTTTCTCAAATAGCGTGATGTTTATTTTAAACAATCGGAAAAAGGTATTAAGTCGAAGATTGACATTTAATTAATTCTGAATTGTGAGCGTGAAAAATGGAGAAAACAATGGCATCCTTCCAGGCGTTCCTTTCCTTTCTTTCTCGCGCGCCCCACGCGCTCTCGCGCACCCAAAAACAACAACAATAACAACAACAAATACAAAAACCAAGAAATAGATCAAGATAAAAACAAAAAAACAAAACAAGCAAAATGTAACAGATTTTAAAGAAAGTTTGAAATGCGAGAAACAAAAAAGAAAGCAGGTAATAATAGGACTGAAAAATAAGAAAATGCCAAAAAAAAAAAAAAAACAGAAAGCTTTTTTAAAAACCTTTCTGCTTCGCGTGAATTCCGCGTTCGCCTCGCGCTTCGCGCGAATGCCGCGTTATTGCCTCGCTAGTCATAAGCGCTTGATATACAGGCTAGAATCCAACTTGAGATTTCAAGCAACTTCAATTGCGACCTGGATACCGTTTAAAAAGGTGGACAGATAAGAGACTGAGTTCTTAATCTTGTTCTTTATTCAGTCCTAAAACCTTATTAGATGATTAGAAAGCTGAATAGTTCCGATTAAAACTTAAAAGTATAAAAATGATTTTTAAAAACCTCTTCACGATTTATTGTCTAAAGTACTCATTGCAGTCTGTCAATGGACAATCAAAATGACTGCCGCAAATTTTTGAAGCACTATAAATGTTCCAGATACACGCTGTTGTCACGGACGGCAGCCTGCAAAATAGTTAAAACACATCTTTTACGCAAGCCAGGGCACAAATCATGGTAAGTAAGAAATGTTCTTGATGAGGAGCCCATCTGTCTTGATGTTATCTTTGCGAAGAGTTTCATTCTAGAGTGCTTTTGATTCTTGATGTTAGTGAAAGACAAACGCCATGTATCTAACTAAAATCTTCCTCTCTTGTGTGTTTCGTTCCACTGGAGACTTATCACTTTGCCTTGTTTCTTTTATCTGTGAAATAATTGTAAAAGAATATAGCAATTTGGGATAAAAAATACAGTCATAGTGTTTTAAATAAATTTTTCGGCCCCACTCCCTTTTTACTATCGCTCCTTTTCTGCGGAAAATCCCCCTTTCTCTTTACCTTTATCAAAACTTAAAGACCCGATTAAAAATGTGTAGCGAACCTAATGCTTTTGAATGGGAACATTACATTTCGTGTACATGCATTGTCATTAAGTTCGTCATTTGTGAAATTTGACGTTTGAGTCGAGCCTTATTATCACTTAATTAAGTACAGGAAAATTCAATCAAAATTTCCCTCTACGCCTAAAGCTTAAAATTAAGCTAGAGAAACACTTTATATTATACCTAGCCTGCATAACAAGCGTTTCCAGTAGGAGTTATTGCGCGAGTTAGTCCCTCCCGGCCCCTCCTTCTTCTTTTTTTGCCCAAAACTCGCGCGAAAAAGCTTGCTACGCAGGCTATTTTTAAAGTTATTGTCCAGTCACAATAAAGAAGGGACAGCTCGATATGTTTGAATGATTATTATTAAATGTTGAAACATACCTAGCTGCCACTGTGGTGGTACAAAAATCAATGGAATATTTTAAAAATTATGCAGCCTGAGCCCCATTACGTATAGAGCCCAGAAAAATCAATAGGAAGAGATACTCACGTTTGTAAAACATCCGAAGTCTTCAAATAACCACACTTCTTTGTTTGATAAACTGCACTGAATCCTGTTCGAATAAACTTATGTACTTGCTTCAGTACTATGCCCATCAAAGTCTGGTACAGATATTTTTATTGAAGTACACTGTCCATGAAAAAAATATATATGTAAGTCTTATTTTATTTCGTAGTTAAGCATAACTGTTAGAAAAACTAGAATTGGTTAATCTTGATGTTAGTAGGTTCTCTCATGGAGTTTTGACTTGAATTGCATTGTGAAATATAAGTCAGCTATTACTTTTGCAGAAATGCACTAACCCTATTAAGAAGAAAGGGCTTGATCTAATGTATTCTCTACTGTGATATAGAAAATTTTTTAAAGTTTACTGAACCAGATTTAACAATCAGAAAAGCTCCCAAGCACGACATACACGCCTGTTCGGAGTTGGTTTCCATAAGCAAAACTATGAAGTTTGAAGAACAACTATTGTATGCACACATAGAAAAGAATGACACGTACCTTTTGAACAAGGTTGTGGTCTAAACTCTGTAAACTCTATCAAAGATAAGGGTGAAAATATTTGTTAACAAAAGCTGGACTGCTTCGTACAAAAAAGCAGCTTTTGTTTTCTTCAGATCTGCGTAGTTTGTTTGTTTGCGCGGGCGGAGAGAGTTTGCAGCCGCGACAATTTCGCGTCAAAAACAGGGTGTCTTGCTTGGGTTCAGTCTTCCATCGTCCAATTGTTGAGTCATTGTTTTGCGTCGCTGTCATTACATGGTATATTGATCGATCAAGGAGAAAAATGATCCACTCAAGATAAGACAAAAAAAAATCACTTCGAAAAAGTACATATTCTAGAACATTTTCAAAAACAATTATAGAACAGCAATTACAATGATTACCCGCCCGTGTTCGGTATTATCGTATAAATATCTTTAAAACAGTATTCAAATACAGCTTTTTAATTTCCTTTCTTAATATCAGTTTCGACATAAGTGTTTGTAGACGTAATTCATCACCTTTCAGCACCATTCGAAAGTGTTGTAAAAGTGTAGCGGTCGTATTTGACTTCATGTTTGACTAGTATCAAAGGTGTGGTCACAGCCACTACATTTTTGACTTCATCTTTGACGTGCGTCAAAGGTAAAGTCAAAGTTACCAGCATATTTGACAACGACTTTGATAAGGGTTAAAGGAATAGCAAAGCATTGATTCATTTGACTTCATCTTTGACGCGCGTCAAAGAAACAGTCAAAGTTGTTACCAATTTGACTTTACCTTTACCGAGGTCAAAGGAGTAAGCAAAGAGGTTATATATTTGGCGACATCTTTGACGCGCGTCAAAGGTGAAGTCAAAGCCAAAACCATATTTGACTTAACTTTTGACGCGTGTCAAAAGTGCAGTAAATCCAATTTTTCGTCCCGTGTCATAAATATTGTTCTACACTCACAAGAACTCTGTGAAATACTACTGAACTCAGCCCAATTTATAGAGACTGTCACTTCAACTGTTACTTCAACTGGCCGGCTTCTGTTAGTATCTTATTTTGCTTGTAAAGCATGCATACTAGCCTGTGAACAGGCTCTCTGTTTGGGGAAAAAAATAGCGTTTTCCCTCTTCCCACCTCGCTCGACCAAAGGCCTGTTCACAGGCTACATGCATAGTTAACTTTCATCCTTTTTCGTGTAATTTATTGTTCTCTATTGTCTTACCTAATTAATCTTTCTTTTTCTTATCCCTCTTTTTTCTTGACACTCTATTCTTACGAATCTAACTAATTATTTTTATTTATTTATTCTTTACACAACCCGCCACGAAAAGCCTTTGCTACTTGAGGGTTGTGTTTTGATTCTATTTTGTAACAAGGATTTTGAAATAAAGTTGTTGTAAGTTGTTGTTGGTCCCATCATGCTTAGCAGGCCTAGCAAGGATAAAGAATAAACTGACCGACACACTGATCCGGATCATGTAGCTGATGTGAAGGACAGGATGTACAGACGGTTGCTGTTATCATAGACCATTATAGATACAATTGTGAAATACAATTTCCCAAACCTTACCCCCGACATTCAGGTGTCAGAACTTGTTGTTCACAATGGCCGACAGCCAAATAACCCGCTTTGAAGACAGTTCAAGGAAAAGATAAAAGGGAGACAATAATATATTTATTGGTTTTATGAGCAAAACAACTGCTCTGCACGAGTAAGTTAAGAAAAAGAAGAGCTTCTTATGAAAGCGCAGGTACAGTCACCCAGGGTGCAGGCACTGCCGGCCCTGGTCTGCACACTGGGCACTGGACTCTGGACCCTGGGCTTAGGACTTACTAAAAAATAATAATAATTACTCCGGAATCACCCTCCCAAAGAGAGGATAAAGCTCTCTTGCTCTCCCCCAAAACAAAATCAACCCCCCCCCCGCCTCCTTTTAAAATTTCGTAGAAAAAGAAAGAGAAAATGTGAATATGGTCGTACAGGCATGAGGGACATAGTTGGACCGCACCCTCGAGTGGCCCTGGACTGGACTCCAGACTGGACCAGAGAAAGGACTCTGGACTCTGGACCCTGGACCATCACAGGGTCCATGGTCCATGGTCCATTTTGACATCTCTTGTCAGCACTCGGAGGTTCATTACCTTGACTGGAAATGTGATGCGGTAGCAATGAGATATTACACAGCAGGTTTTCTCGAAAGCTTGGTAAAGTGTTTCTAAATAAGCAACATCATCCTCGAAGAACAAGAAAAATCGTTTTGAGGCTGGACTGATCTCGTCAAATAAAAGTAGGGCTTCGAAATTTTACCATTTATTGGCTTTCAAATGAGCTCTTTTCTTTCAGTTCTCTTCAGGAGTATGAAATACGCGAGTGAATCTCCTATTGATACGAGTCTTTGTTTAGCCTGCGAATACAGCTGTTTCTCCTTGCTCCTCGCCAATAGGGACATTTCTTCTTATGTCGCTACTTAAGTACAACAGTTTAACAGAGTTGGAGTCGCTACAACAGTAGAGTAGGGAGGCGTGGACGAATTGGCTGTGACTCTGCCGGCAAAATCTTGAAATTCAATATTTTTCCTGCGGAATCTTGAAAACTCAAGATAAACCAGTAAGAAACCACGATAAAAAGCGTTAAAATGCGAGGAACAACCGATTTGAACTATGAAAAAGGACAATTTCACTACTCCCATGGATCGTTTTCAAAAATCGCTTAAGGGAGCTTGTACCTCCCTTCGTTGCCTCGATCATGGCAAAGTTTGAACAAATTATGGAGCGTTTTGGAAATATTTTGAAACAAAGTTTCAACGGCCATAAAAACATTGAATAAATATGCTATCGACTTGCATAACTGGCTCATATCTAAAGAAAAAAAATGATGAGGTCTTGAAATGCAGTTTCGTCTCATGGCATAGCGATTAATTTCCGAAGATACCTCCGAATTATGCTAATGTAGCAGATCATGGTAAAGACAACATCTTTAGCGCCACTTTTTCATCATGTGGGATGCAGAAATAAATCGCTTTGCAATAGTTTATTTGAATTTATATATTTTTTTTTGCAATACCTGTCTTCAGTCAACTAATTTAGCTTTATTTTCATTGGTACGGAGACCCCTGAACATGACAGGAAAGTAATTGAGGATCCATCTGAATGTAAATTAGAACAGCTACGTACTGCAAATCAAGACGGATATTACAAATTATTACAAAATCGTCCACTGACGTTCTCTAAAATTAAGGCAAAACTGCTTTAAAACTTGTTTGAAGAAAAAGATGGCTTTTCGGCGGGCCATAGGGATCAAAGGGAATCTGAGAAAAATTATCCATGTTGCCTGTATGGATCATACAGATCGTGCTCCAAAATTTTTAATATTTCATTCACACCTGGCATGGACTGAGGTTAATTAACTATCAGTTTTCAGGGAAAGGAAAAAATAATACAATTCTTTTCCTGTACAAAAACAAAAACGTTTACTTCATGCTTGTTTAAATTCTAGGAAACTACTTACCAGAGTTGATTACAATAATTAATGTGGAAAATAAAGTCAGGAAAAAGAAATACTTTCCCTTGGTTTGAAACAGAAAGTTTCGATTAGAAATTCGGTCTACCACTACCGTTGACGTGGGCTTGATACCTCACAATCGCCGTTTCAAGAGCAACTGACATATACTGCTAGGAACCTTACGAAACTACATCGGCGACGGCAAGGAGAACGCCTAAAACACAATAGGCTTCAGTGAGCAAAACAGTAGCTCCGGCTGCACGTACATCATGCTTTTTTGTACATTTCTCCGCTGTCCCTACACAACTACAACGTGGAGTAATCAATTTTTTTAGTTGACGGGCTTAATTAAGATTTGGAACGACAAGGTGATAAATTTATTTACTATCTCTCTCTGAACTCGGACGCGGTCTCCTCTCTTCAGTTCCAACCTAACACATGTCACCGTACTTTCAATTAACTGGGCGACTTGGTGTGAGGGCGAAAAAGAACGCGAAGTCTATTTTCAGCGACGTTTTCATTGGCGTCTCTGTTTTCGGATAGTAAGGTCCCTTTTGGATTGTATTCTTATCGTCCTTTGGTTCTTGTACCCTCCTTAAACACCAGTGCTTCCAAACTATGATTTGAGACAAACCGCTAGGGAATTGCCGGCCCCAATACTGCTGCCCGCGATGCCTGACACAATCCGCTATCAAAGGCAGTTCTGCCAACTAATATTAAGATCTATGTCCTTCAAAAAATGATCAAGTGGAAGGCTCTACACGGTTACTTTTCCGCCTAAATTAAACAACCTGACTAATAAGCCTTTTAAACTCTTTCTTTATGTCTCTTTTGAAAAAAGCATAAGACAGTGGGTTAATGGCCGAGTTTAAAACCAATACAGGAATTTTGTATTGTTCATCTTTACATGATGCATTTGTGTCGAATAGTACCACTATACTACAACGCAAATATATTCCGTAGCACACAACAAACACTCCTATCACAATACCCATCATTATTACTGCAGACTTCTCGTTACGGGTTTTAAAAGATATCCGTCCTAGGGTGCGCGCTGACCGATCTTGTTTCCAGATATGAATTAACATTGACACAAAACAGAGTATCTGCAGAACGCATGGAACGATTTCCATGGAAGTCATTAAAACCACAACTGCAACGATACTGGTCAGAGGGGTCTCACAGCAAAGCCGAAGTGCGGTCTTGAACGCCACCAACGTAAATGACACTATCCAACAGAAAGTTATCACTTGAATAACACGAGATCGAGTCATGAAAGTTATGTATTTAAAAGGCTTTACGATGGCGATATAACGGTCGAGCACCAGAGAACACAAGTTTAAAACAGACAAGTAGCTAAACAGCCACCTTACGACATCTTTCCATGAAGGAAAAGCCTGAGGCCAGTCACAGGTGTTTGTAACGTCGCATGCGAACAAAGAAGGAATAATGCTCAAACCAACACAGAAATCCGCTACTGCAAGTGAAACAATGAACGAGTTGGTTTTGGTGTGAAGACTTCGTCTGCTGCAGACGAGGAAGATTATAAATCCATTTCCAGTGATGGCAAGAAACGAAAGAACCCATCCAAGAATCCAAAACCAAGTCTCCATCGGTACTTTCGGCAGTTAAGAGAAGTTCTTATTAACTACAGATAAAAGAAAAATATCCTCTTCGCAAAAAATGTCAGAAGGTTGTATGTTATTCACTGGCAGATGTATGTTACTAGACTGAAGTCCTTTTTATTGTCCTAATTTGTCATAAACTTGGTAATTTCTAATAATTATGTTTTTCGCATGCGCAGTAGGTAACTGACCGAGCTGTAATAGCACAGTTGGTAGGAAAATGAGGATAGTTGGGTGCTGTAATTCAAAGCCAGTGGGCGCTTTCAATACAACAAAAATTCCCGTTGAAATGTTGGAAATTCCACTCACCCAATGGAACTATACATCGACCCGACCAAAGCCTCGGCGCGTTTGGTTATTGTTCCTACAAAAGAGCGGTATTTGAGACAACAATTTTGTCAAATGGAAAGGGACACTCCAACATTGCCGATCTTAATCTAAATAGCTCTTATCTGGCTGGATCTTAATTATTCTCTTTACAACTAAACCAGTCTGGTCTGTCAGTTATAACAGATGGAATTAACGGAGACCTTAGCTGATTAAAAAAAATATGCCTTCACTTTAGTCTAAATTGCAGCCGACATCATATATTTCTTACAAATTGCGACAGTTCTACTACAAAAGGTTTTATTATTCATTCGGTATGCAACGATTTTACTATCGTTCCAGCCACAAGCAACTCGTCGCTCCAATTTGCTGTTGGGCTTCCTTAGCAACCAATATTAATTTCTTTGTCATGATTTCTACAGAATTTAAAGGAAAATTAGCCTTACGCTCGTGTAACCGGGGCGAAAAAGGTGACACATTTGATAGCTATACCTTTTTTCTCCATAGCAAGTCATTTTACACTTTACACGATTTTATCATTTCAGTCACACCTGCAAGACTAACCTGAAAGAAACTTGCACGGAAAGATTACAAAACTACTACATTTCTTTGTGTTTTTCTCAACAAGGAAATTACTTCATATTACAAGAATATCGTACAGTTTATCTTTCAGTTCGGTTCGGTAGATTCTAAGAATCTATCGCCGTTAACAGAGTTGATTGATTACGAAAACTGTTGAACGAACAAAATTAACCTCGGTGCGGAGGAAAATTGGCGCCAAGCCTTATAAAGTCACCGAACCTCGAACTTCTGAACTTGTCAATCTTGTTTTCTCCCGTCAAACTGGTATTCAGAGTGCGAACATCCGTTTCAGTTTGATAAATTGATGGTCATAACCGATGAGCCCGCTGTACAAAGCGCACGGCTATTAAGCCTGGGTTCGAACTGTATCCAAGCAACAAGCAGCACATGCTCACGCTATCTTTGTTACTCGATTGATGCAGAGTCATTCTCGAGTATGCCAAAATCGAGCAAGTGAAGCAAAGCGGGCTTTGGTAGGAGCCGGTGTGAACACAAAATTATACTCTAATGATGTGAAACTAAAAAGTTCCCTGCAATAAGAACTTGCGTCTCACACCACCTGTGAAACTTGATCCTAAGTCCTTTCCCTTGTATTTTGTATTTTCTGAGGGTCCAAAGATTCTTTTTTTTTCTCCTAATGCGCCATTTTTTTCCAAATTTCAATTCGCTTTGAGTCCAAGCCTTACACATTTATCGGTCTTTTACTGAATTGCTCAAGCCTTTCACACTCGTTCATTAAATACTTGCATCCTACAAGAATGAGTTACGCACGTCAAGTGGTAGGCTTTAGTTTACTTTGTTATTTTCTTTAAAACACAGCGCCAACGCAGATGCATCCCATAGCAAACAAGAAACACTCCTATCACAAGACCCATCATTATTACTGCAGACCTATCGTGGAGGATTTTAAACGACATCTGATGGTTAAAACGTAACTGTTTTGCTAAGGTGCGTGCTGACTGATCATGCCTGCGTGCGTGAAATATCATTGATGCAAAGCAGAGTGTTAACAGAACACATGGAAGAAACTCGGAAATTATTGTCAGCCAAATAAGAGGGACAGGGACAGCTATTGTTTTGAAATAAAACATATAAAGGGTAATCTTTAGCGCGTAAAAACTATCTGGTATAACCCAAGAGAAGACAATAATTGGGATAATTCGACAGCGAGTCTGAAAGTAATGTATTTTAGAGGATGAACGATGGCAATAAAACGATCCAGTACTAAGACGCATAATTTTACAACAGACTTGTTACTAAGCAACCACCTTATAATATTCACCCAAGATGACCAAGATAGCAAATTTTGAGGCCAGTCGCAGGTGTTTGTAATGTCGCAGAAGAACAGAGAAGGAATAACGCTCAAACCAACACAGAAATCCGCTACTGCAAGTGAAACAATAAATGCGTTGGTTATGGTGCGGAGATTTCGTCTGCTGCAAACGAGGAAGATTGTAAATCCATTTCCACTGATGGTCAGAAATGAAAGAACCTAGCCAAGAATCCAGAGCCAGGTCTCCATCTTACCTGTTAAAGGAAGTTCTTGTCAACTATACTGATTAACTATTATAACTTACATCTTTGCATGAATTTCAGGGTCACAGTTACTAAATACCCGTAAATGATTTTATAGACGCCCGCGGCGTTTATTTAATTTTAGGGGTCCAATGGCCAAGAGGGGGCGTTTAATAGATGGAGGGAGTTTAAAAGAGGGAAGCGTATCAAGAGAGTTAACTGTAAATAGCAGAATATCTGGTCCCTCCATCTATTGATACGTCTAAAGGCATTGTTAAGCAAGAAACTGGACCGGCAAATTGAATGACTTTACTCCTTTTTGCCGTTTCCTAGCTTTTTAGAGTAATGAAATGTCTATTAGACAAGGGGCGTTATTAGACAGGGGCGTCTAACACAAACTGCTTGACATCTTAAGAGGGGTGTTCATTAGACGAAAGGCTTTATTTAAGAGTGGGCGCCCATAACATCATTTACGGTGCGTGCTTCTATTAGTTCTTTAAATCGTCCTTATTGTAATAACTGCACTGTATTATAACTTCCAATATTTTTTACCCTATTTCTAATTAGTCATGGTGTCGTATTTTGTAATTATTAGTTTTTTTTTTAATAAACGGTAGGAAGAGAGAAAATGTGGACTGTCACATGGAAATAGTGCAAAGACATCTGTCAATTAAACCATAGAAAGCGTCAGTCACGTGTGTTACCACCTATCTCAATTCATTGTTAATTTGGTTCGCTAAATATTGCTACGTTAATGTATTCCTAATTGCCACAGTTCTTTATTAGAAACTGCGACAGGTGTTACAAATTACGGCAAAAGTTGGGCATAAAATTGTTAAAAGATTTTTTTTTTCGTTTCCGTAAAATTGCATATCAAAAATTAAAAAGTATACATTTATCAGGAGCGTAGCAAGCGTAGCTACCTGTACGCACGCACGGTACGCACGTGCGTACGTGTAAAAGTCGAGGGTAAAAAAAATAATAGTAAAATAAGATACGAAAGCGAATAATGAAAAAAAAGCAAAGGATAAGATAGGTAAAATATAATTATTCACAGTTTGGCTCAATTCATTTAACAACGGATTGTTTAACTTTTAGTTTTAATTACTTCCAAATGTCGGCTTCCTTTGGTGGACCAAATATTTAATAAATATAAATGATATATTTTAAGCCTTAAGTTAGGAAAAGCGATTGACGTGCTTCAGTCCATGAATACAAAAAGACGATAATTATAAAGATTTTTTTCAGTTTACACAGTCACGTTATTTTATACAGCTATTTCGAGAACGGTTGTCGGAAGTGCACGCGACAATCCCGAAAGGTATTGTGGGTGGCTTTGAGGGCAATGTTCTTCAAAGAAATTTGAAAGAATGGTACGGGAGGCCACGGACATATGTTTGCGAGTATTAAAGGAAAGCAACAAAAGTAGGTTCGACAGCTTCAGTCGTTACGAACAGTGTATTGATCATATCCCATATTACTTTTCGGGATTGTCGCGTGCGCATTTCTTCCGACAACCTTTATCGAAACAGCTGTATACAGTAAGAACGCTTCGACTTACAATAATCTCACCTTTTGGAACATTGAGCAGGGAGTTGGGGGATAAGGGCATTTGGAGAATTGTGCCTACCCCCGAAAAAATCCTGGTTACGCCCCTGTTTATGTGAGATGCAACATGAAAACACCTGATGGTTAAATCGTAACTGTTTTGCCAAGGTGCGTGCTGGCTGATCATGCCCGCGTGCGTCAAAAATATCATTGATACAAAGCAGATTATTAACAGAACACATGGAAGGAACTCGAAGGGGAAATTTCACTCATAACTCATGACTTATGATTATTGAATATGCCTGCCTTCAATAGCACTGAATCCCTCTAAAAAGTACCAAATAATTTCTGCAAGTTTTCAAATAGAGAATAATACATGGTCGCGCGGAGATATGGAATTTATCTTCGAGTGTTCACATCGATATCGAACGAGTGAGCGCAGCGAACGAGTGAGATATCGAATGTGAACACGAGAAGATAAATTCCATATCTCCAAGCGTCCATGTATTATTCTGTTTATTATATAAAATACTGATGACGGCGTTTTTGATGATTTTCCGAAGATTTCCGACCACCTTCCGAAGATTTCCGAAGATTTTTCAAATTGTTCCGAAGACCAGACGAACGTTCCCGAACATTTTCCGAAAATTTCCGAAAATTTCCGAAGATGTCCGAAGATTTCCGAAGATTGCCGAGCACTTTCGGGGAAGACCCGAAGATGTTTCGATGATAGACCAACGAATTTAAGTACAATTTAAGAGACAAACCTGATGTCAGTGAAATTATCGATATCTTCACATGTAAAAATATCGTATTTTTACGTGTGTTCAGATACCACATTTCTCGGTGGTAGAAAAACTTGTAAAACACTGCAGTTTATATAATAATTATAGTTATTCGTCTACATGCATGAGTGAACTCGGTGCCACTTGGTGAATCCAGCTAACGTTGTTATGCTTGCTTTGGCGTGTCATTTGCATGAGAAATTGTTCGTGATTGAATAAACCGTCGCAGAATCAGCATTTCATGAATAAAACATGATAATGCACCTGATGTTGCCTGGAAACACAAATTGCCTAGTGACGTCAACTGCATGATGTCAGGTATATAGTAAGAAATATGTAGCACCCGAGATTGCAACACTGAGACCACGCGCAGTTTTCGCGCTGCGTACTACGCTAGACGCGCACGACGAGCGGATTATATACTTGAAAAACTTAACATTTTTCATAAATATCAGGGTTCCAATTATTAACTTGACGTATTCCTACGCTAGCAAGAGGTAGAGTAATTGGGGAACGTCACGTGGCAATAGCGCAAAAATATCAGTCAATCAAGCGGGACAAAGTCAATCTTGTTTTACTGCAATTTTTTAACTTGGTTCACTAAATATTTGCACTGTCATTGTATTCTTAATTGGACCGTTCTTTATTAGAAACTGAGACGTTACAAATTACAACAAGAGTTAAGGCAGCTTTTATTAGAAGAAGCTTTTTTCGTTTTCGAGAAGGTAAAATTTCCTCTTAATAAACGACTTGTAGCGTGCTTGTTTCGGCTCATCGCTTTAAGAACGAGCAGTAATCTCACATGTATAGCGTGTTTATTTCGACTTTAATCATAATGATAATAATGGAATTTATATAGAGCTTATACATCGCTGTTCTAAGCGCTTTCTGACTCATGTTACATGTTAAGCGTGCCAGTCTCGACTTAGGACTTAACGAACGCGATGTGTTACATGTGCAGACGATGGACTCCATCGGACGACTTTCCAACCCTCCTCAAAGTATTGTTTACACTCCCAGTTTCATCTTATGGCTAGACTTCCGGTAATTCAAGTGGACTCGACTGTACTTCCGGTTTCATTTTTCGAACAGACTCCATTGGACTCCAGGCTTTGCCCACTGGAATCTAATCGAGAGTATTGAACATGTGTGGGGACCCTCAACCATGAGGGTCCCCACTGTAGGGTTCTTCAATCCTGTCATCCCGACCCAAAATTTCGTGTAATCCCGTAGCCGAGGGTTATTTTCGCCATTCTAACTCTCACGCATACTTTCCATCCCGAATCTTGTCCGATTTTGCTTTAAAATCCCGAATCCCGAGCAAATAAGGGAAATCCCGGATCCCAAAAAACCTATCAGAGACCCTCAAGAATGATCTTACTCGATTCATGCAGAGTATTTCTTTTTTAACAGTGCGCCAAAACAAAGGCTCTGCTAGCAGGATGTGGACATAAATTGAATTATACTCTTACAATGTGATACTAAAAAGTTCCATGTGATGTGACTTTCGCCTCCCACTACTGTGTGAATCTTGATCCTAAGTCCTTTCCCTAGTATTTTAAATTCTCTCAGCGTACAAATGTTCTTCTTTTCTCTCCTCATACGCCATTTTTCCAAATTTCAATTCGCTTTCAGTCCAAGAGTCACAGATTTATCAGTCTCTTCTAAAGCCTTTCACCGTCTTAAAAGACCTACATCCTACAACAACGAGTTACGCGTACGTTCGTAAAGTGGTAGGCTTTCGTTAACATTACTAATATTTTCTTTAAATTAAAACGCAGCTCCAAGAAGTCTTTTAAACTCTTTCTTTATGTCTCTTTTGAAAAAGGCATAAACCAGAGGGTTAATGGCCGAGTTTAAAACCAAGAAAGGAATTTTGTAGTTTTCATCTTTACATGAGGTGGTGTGGAATAGTATTGTAAAACTGCAACGCAGATACATCCCATAGCAAACAAGAAACACTCCTATCACAATACCCGTCATTATTACTGCAGACCTCTCGTGATGGATTTTAAACGACATCTGATGGTTAAAGCGTAACTGCTCTGCTACGATGAGTGCTAACCGACCATGCCTGCGTACGTGAAATATCATTGATACAAAGAAGAGCATTAAGACAACACTTGGTAGGAACTCGAAGAAAATAATGCTCAGCCAAATAAAAACGGGGGCAGGAATTGTTTTGAAATAAAACGTATAAAGGATAACTTTTAGCACATTAAAACTAACTGGTAGAACCCAAGAGAAGGAAATAACTTGAATAATTCGAGGGCGAGTCATCAAAGTAATGTATCTTGGAGGATGGATGATGGCAGTAAAACGATCCAGTACTAAGCCGCATAAGTTTACAGCACTTACAGTCACTTAATTTTCGCGTCATGTTATGTTCGCGACACTCATTGTTCGCGTCACTTTATTTCGCGATTTTTTTGTATCGCGAACTTCTAGAAATTAGCGTGTCGCGTAAATTTCATGTAATAAGGTGTACAAAGCATGCAAGGACCACCTCTGTGGAACTAGTCCATGGGCCTGTTTGTGCACCCAGTCAATGAGTTACACCCGTGGACCACACCTAATTTTTGAAAATGAATTTTTACCAGAGGTCCTAACGAAAATGGACGAAATTTTGTCAATTTATATTCTCAGGATTAAATTCTCCGATCCTCATATTATACACGTGCTCAATATTTTTATGAATTCCATTCGATTCATGGGTTCGGTTTAGTCTGGAAAGAGAAATTATTTAAAGGGGACATGAGGAAAAGTACAGAGGAAGTATTCACTTACGCAGCTTTTTTTTGGTCTCGTTGCGTGAAGTCAATGTGAAGATCGATACAAAAACGGCTGCGTAGGAGACTAGAGAGGAAGAGGTAATGCATGATGATTGAGTACCCACCCCAGATTAAAAATCGCCTCATTTCTTAACAGTTGCAGTTCCTTTGTACTGTCCTTTTCTTGTTAAAATCTGTAAGAGCTAAACTCCTCTATTAAGAAAAGTAACAAATTTCAAAATATTGGCGAAACCGTCCTAACGACCCCTAACATAAACATAAAGTTAACATAAAGTGGCAAAGTTTAAAGACATTTCACCAAGGGAAATAGGAAATATTAAGAAAAAATGATCAAAAATGACAAAATAACTGCCTGTTAAGGAATGCGATGTTGCCATGGCAACGGCCTTAATCCAGAAAATAAAACTTGATAAAGGAGCCTTTTTACAAGGGTAAAGTTAGCGGTGAATTCGTGAACCAAATCGCAAAGACAAAAGAACTGGATTTCCTTCCGTATCGTTTGCTAGATAGCTGGGGTTATTAGTAAATACTCTAGGGAGCCACCTTAAGCTTCCTCCGTAGCGTCATACGTAGCCGTTTTTATGCCTATTTTGACGCAACTCGAAGACAAAAAAAAGAGCTGCGCAGGAGATTATTTACTTTCTCCCTACCACTCCCCCTGTTCCCTTCAAATATGGATACTTCTTCACCAGACTAAATAAATTTGAACAACCGTCAAAAATTCTTATATAGTAAAACTATGAATTGTACTAAAACTTATGGCCCATTTAATTGCATTAATATTGTCTGGGCAATAATTTTGCGGTTAAGTGACTTTAAGTCAGTGCCCGATCTTAGAGAAATGTAAGAAAATTGGACAGTTTTAACATTATCTTATTAACCTCTGTAACTCCAGACGCTGAGATAGCCATAACGTATGAAAGACACCAATAAAATTAGGGGTAACCGTTCTCGCGCAACCGCCCTGATGGTCTCCTGTCTGGCGTCATTGCAAAACACGGTGGGCCCACGTCACGTCAAGCTCTTTCAAAATTATTTATTTGTTTTGCCAAAACTTGAACTTTAAATTTTGCTGTCAATCTTGTGACGTCATTTTCCCGCCAAAAAGCTTTAAAATTGAAAAAGAAGAAACATAGTATTTTTGGAATACAGAGTTCTACTATCCTGCAAAATTTGAGCTTAAAATAACGAATAAAAAATGCAAAAGTAGTTCCAATGTTACAGCTTTTTGCGTCCTATGAGCCCAGCGTGAAAAGACAACAAAGGAACAAATACATTTAGGATTTAAAAGATCATTTTACGCGAAGAGACTGGGAAAAGTTTTAAGACCAACATCTTTCCTAGCCGGGAAGGATTAAAAATGGGGCCTTTGTTACCTTTCTTTAATTAGGCGACCCGTAATAAAATCCCCGCTACCTTTGATGTCGTCATACTATGCGCAGTAGGTGATGTGCAGTGAAAATGAAAGGCGATCAGGGCTAAATAAACGTTGTATTACCTTAGCAACGACAAAATTTCTGGATGACAACAAAGCGAAAACGTCACTTAAAACGTAAATTCGCACTGTTTCAAACTTCGTCGATCTTATTCCATTTCATTTAATTTGTAAAATCTTGGCGAAATTGTGTGGGATTGAATCCGAAAGGAACGGATCTGAGTTTGGAAAAGAAAAGAAAATTCTTGTGTTGTGTTCACCAACTCCATAAGGCGGGCGCGTGAAATTAGGACGTTTCAAGTCACAGACCTGCAAC
>NC_133213.1:15082518-15097518 GCF_958299795.1 Porites lutea | reverse complement strand
AGAATGGCTCCGTCGTATGCCAACTTATTTCTTGGAAATTTCGAACACGACGTTGTTCTTCGCGCTCCCTATCAACTATATTTATGGCTCTGATTCATCGTCGATATCTTCATGATCTGGACTGAAGGTCTAGAGAAACTGGAGCTATTTGTCGATTATCTTAACAACTTAAACTCCACCATAAAGTTTACATGCTCACACTCATCCCTTTCCTTGATGTCATGGTTTCAGTGAAGGATGGCTTCATAGAAACTGACCTGTGAATTCTAAACCTACTGACAAACACCAGTATGTTGTCATTTCATCTTGTCATCCTCATCACACTAAACGCTCTATTCCTTACAGTCTTGCACTTCGCCTTCGCCGCATCTTTTCCAGCCAGGAGGGTTACATACAGCGTACTAATGAACTTATTAACTACCTTACCAGTCGTGGTTACGACAAGGCCTTACTCACGACACAAATACAGCGTGCCTCAGACTGTTCCTCGTGCTGACGCACTTAAAGACAAACCTCCTACACGGACTGAAACCACTCCTTTTGTTATTACATATAACCCTACCTTGCTTTATGTCGCGCACATTATTCACAAACATTCCCACGTCCTCTACTCCTCAGAACGTTGTAGAAATGTTTTTAAGAAACCTTCCAATAGTATCTTACCGTCGTTCTAACAATTTAAGCCATATTCTTGTTAGGGTCCAATTGCCAGAGACTGATAATTGTAACAATGCCCGAACCACTCCCGGTTCTTTTCGGTGCAACAGCAGGAACTGCACCACATGCGCCTATATTCACCATGCACGGTCGTGAAATTATACTTTCTACTCTGCCGGTGAAACCTACAAAATCAAATGTCACATTACTTGCAATATTTTCAATGTTATCTACATGATTCAATGCCACCTTTGTATAAAATTTGCAATATTTTGGGGAAACCAAACGCCGCCTCAAGGACCGTTTTTAGATGTAGACGCCCTATACTTAACCCCTCCGGTAGTTACATCCGATGCAAACCGCAGTTTCAAAACACTTTCTCAGCAATAGCCACTCTGTTCCCCATATGTTACTTATCCCTAGTATTGAAACACTTAGATATGAACGCGATTGTCTTAGGAAAGCAAGTGAGGCGCACCTTACTCATAAAGCCAAAACCATCGAGCCTCTGGGAATGAATAAACGTGACGAATTATAATCATTATGTAATCTTTATCTATTTTTCTTAGCAGCCATACCTTACCAAGTCATATCATGTAACTTCTGTTTATTACTTTACAGTAGCATATATTCTGTATATTCGTGGTTTTTCCTTAATAAAGGTGATGAAGATTGGCCAGTCAAAATACTGTATACCTCAGCCTTTTTCACGTTTTTTGATCAGTCTTTGCCTGCAGTAGTCTTTTTGACTTTAATTCTATTTTTATCTTTTTCGACTGATCACGTTCTCGTTTGATCCAACGTTACATTGATCGTTCACGGTTTTTGCAGTGGTCTTTGAAGCCCTAGTTTACATCACACAAAAACTGTGTAAAGAAATAAGAAATAATGAGAAAAGCATTTTTAATTACCGTTTTTTTTTTTTTTACGCATCGTCTTTTAAGTCATAACTTCTGACGAACAAAATTTTGGCCTTTTTTACCGCTTTGGTAAAATGCTGGAAATTATTTGGTGTCAGGAGGCGATAGTAATTGGTCCCTACTGTTGTAGACTGGGGAGAATATTGAACGAAGCGATGCGCGAGCGCAAAAAGAATTGTTGACTCACTCGCAAGTTCTCTCGCGTGTATCACGGACTCGTTCGCTGTGAAAAGCTTACTCGCAGGCTTCTGCGATTAACAATTATTGTATACAAAACATTTTAAAAAGTGACTCAACGATATATATACTGACCTAACACCTAGATCCTACATCACAATAGCTTAACAATCCCACGGATGCTCTGTTGCTGACCATTAGTATCGAAGCTCTAGACAAGCCTATGCGCGCACAAAGAACTTATTGTCAGTTGTCTATGACATCACTCTTTAGCTAAAAGCCTCACTTTTGGAAAAAAGAAAAACGAAACTGACACTTACGGAGAGATTTTACAAAATCAGTGATTTTTATTTAAAAATGATTGTTTTTGTGCATTTCAGAAAAGATTCCTCGTCGACTAAGGATGGTACAGATGTATGTGTACAGCTACGAGCATAGCAGTAATTGATCCAACAAAATGCTGCCATAGCCGGCCAAAAAGCTGTAGTGATTAATAACCTGCGATCAGAGTGACAATAGCTGAAAGAGGATAACCACTTTAGAGAGAGGATTTGGTAAAATCTCAAAAGAACGTCACCGATCTGGAAAGATCGGGAAAATTAAAAGAAAATAATTTGAGAAGAGAGTTACAGCGGCTAAAAGAATAGCAAGAAGACATCAAGCGGATGCATAAGAACCCTGTTAGGGAATTAGGCGATGTGAAAGGAAAAAAAGCCTCAAGCTGAAAGCTCATTGCACTTCCCTGTTTATTCAATAAACAATGAAGTGCAATGGGCTTTCAGCTTGAGCTTTTTAAACGATGTGAAAGGAAAAAACCGCAAGCTGAAGGCTCACTGTACTGTCCTGTTTATTCAGTAAACAGTGAAGTGCAGTGAGCTTTCAGCTTGAGCCTTTTTTAAACGATGTGAAAGGAAAAAACCTCAAGCTGAAGGCTAACTGCACTTCCCTGTTAAAGGAGCTTGATCAGAGAGCCCAGGAACTTCGGCAGAAACAACAAGAACTTGATCGGGTAGAACAGTAACTCGATTTGGTCTACAGCCTAGGCGAAAGTCTGAATCATGCAGCTAGCTCCCTAGCGTATACTATTACTGATAAACTGCTGTATAAAGTACTTCCAGTGGCCCGGGCCATCGTCTGGAGGAGCGACCATCACAGAGCTCGACACTAATGAAGTAACAACAGCGGAGGGAAACACGATTGTATTGTTGTCTCACCATTAGGAAGCTTAGCAATAACGACGGCGATTGCCACGGAGTCATTTAAGAAGTGAATTCGCGCTGCCTCAAACTTTATCGCGTTTATTGCATCTCTTTTAATTTGTCATTTGTGGGCAAATTTTTTGGAGTTAAATTCTGAAGGACTGTATCAAAGTTCAGGAAAAGAAAAAGGAAAGTTGTTGTCTTGTGTTCCCGTAAACGAAAAAAAGTGAAATTAGGCACTGTTACGTTGTAGTCGTGCGTACGCATTGACGGCAAAGAAATGTAAGAGAAAAAAGCGTGAATTTTTTATTGCACGTGATGCAAAGTTGTTGTTTTACTAATCTAACCTGTTGCCTTTTTAGCCGTTCCCGTTCCCGTTCCCGTCGTCGTTGCTTAAGCTCCCTATTACAGCGTGACAGGGAGTCCTCGTGTCATCAAAACGATCTTCGGAAGCAGTCATAGTACTTGTATCAGACACCAACAAAATTCTTGCACCTGTGAACATGGTGAATGAAACGGAAATGGATTCCCGAACAACTCTGGTAGCGTAGAATGTTATCCAGTCTGTCAGACGGAACATTATCTGTCGCCAAACAGCTTATACATCCTGAACCAAGCTTCCTTCCGTGACCTAAACCCGATCAAGTTCCTGCTGTTCGATAATAACACCATCAGTTGGTCAGGCTATCCTTTAAGTTCCTGGCTTTCTGCAATTATCAGCTCTCCACATTGAAGTACCCTCAAGACCGGGTAACCACCTGCAGCAGCTTGCCATTTGTGCACCTGAGTGGGTTAATGCAGCTGTGAAAGGAAGTGGCCGAACACATGCATAAAATAATTTTAATTATTTTACACATGTTCTCGGCCACTTCCTGAACACTCAATCTTCGTTAAAACAAAGATTGAGTGTTCAATTGATTCAACGTTCACTAAAACAGCGAGAGTTAACATCACCTCTTGCGACAAGCCTTTTGAATCTTCGCCAAAGAAGAGTAAAGAGGAACACGAGAGAGGAAGTGACGAACCAAAAGATGGAAATTACCAGTCGACCACTGTTTCTTCCGAGCATCGACTCTCCCTCGCGAAAAACCGTCAACGAGCTCGAGGGAAAAAAACACAGACTTTGGTGAGTTGGCTCAAAAATTACAGTTACTCCTCAAAATTTAATTGGCCTAAAAGGGTTTCAGTAGATCAAGTTATATGATAAGCGTAGAAGAACTTTGAGAACTTTGTGCACTAATTAATTAGCGCATGGATGACGCTGGGGTTAGGATTTTTAGGTTAGGATTAGGTTCTATTTAAATTTAGGTTAGGTTAGGATTTCTTACCTTTCTGCGAGCATCGCAAAAGAACTTAATTAAATATGGTCCTTTTAATCGTATTCAGTTACAAAAGCGACTGTTTTTATTCACAAATTGTAACTTGCTAGTGTAAATTGGGTTTTGTTTTCGATTGACGCGACGTATTGTGTGCATGCTCTCAGTTATGTGTCTCTTACTTAATATCTCCAAGTAGCTCCATGTCATGCCCTTTCTGCCGCTTTGCAAAGACTTCGTGACTAAAAATGACAGGCTTTTGGAAATTAAAATGCTGTTTTCTCGGGCCAAAAAGGCTTTAAAAGTATCTATTCAGCGTAGGGAAGTCTTCGTCGTTCTTGAAGATAGCGTTTTCAATTTAACTGCGTATTTTCGTAGTAAACAATCTCCTTGGGTTATATACATTATCTTTGCAGAAGAAAAGAGTGAACAGATTTATCTCCTGGCTACGACGCCATTCTTGTTTGAGTAATACCTATTAATTTATTTTTCGTTATATTTTTTTATTTTTTACCCACTTCTTGTGATTGACTGAGACCTTTTAAAGAAAACAACAAAATAGATAAAAACAAAAACACAAAACAAAACAAACAAAAAGTAAGAGCAGAAAGAAAGTTTGAAATGTGAGAAACAAAAAAATAAAGCAGGTAATAATAGAATTGAAAAATAAGAAAAAGCCAAAAAGATAGAAAGCTTTTTTGAAAAAGCTCTCTGGTTATTTGGCATTTTCTTATTTTCATAAATATTGTTATACCCTCACAGAGAACGCTGACGAAATAACTCAGTCCAATTAATTTATAGAGACTGGCACTCCAACTGTTACTTCAACTGGCCGGGCTTCTCCTAGTTTCTGATTTTACTTCATGTAAAACATGCAAACTTAACAGTTAACTTTTATCCTTTTTCGTGTAATGATTGTGCTCCATTGTCTTACCAAATTAATCTTCATTTTTCTTACCACTGTTTTTTTTTTCTTAAGGAATCTAAATAATTATTTTTATTTATTCATTTATTATTTACACAACCCGCCACGAATAGCCTTTGCTACTTGAGGGTTGTGTTTTAATTCTATTTTCTAACAAGGATTTTGAAATAAAGTTGTTGTAAGTTGTTATTGGCCCCATCATGCCTAGCAGGCTGACTGTGAAGGACAGGATGTACAGACGGTTGCTGTTATCATAGAACATTATAATTAGGTACAATTGTGAAATACAATTCCTCAAACCTTACCCCCGACAGTCAAGTGTCGGAACTTGTTGTTCATGCACAATATACAACAGACAGTCAAATAACCTGCTTTGAAGTACTTGAGGAAAAGATAACAGATAAAGAGGGTAAAAGTGGTGGCTTGAGTTGAATCCAGAAATATTCAGCTAGGCACATGGGAGGGTCGAAAAAAGAAGGTAATCAGTGGACTAAACGGAGCCTGCGTGGCAGACGTTCGAAAGCCGAGAAGTAACCATTATTTAACAATTAAGTAAGTAAGCAAGGTTCAATCTCAACATCATCGCAAATTAATCAATAAGTACAACGTTGTTACAGGCATTCCAAAAATAAGATAACAAGCAAGTCGCATAAAAAAGGGACTGGTTTACAATAATGATGATAATATGTAATCGAATTACCAAGAATTCCAAAACGATTTTTAATATATATACCTAGCCGATTTCTTGAAAACAACCTAACGAAATTTGCAGTCATTTGAGTGAAAAGGTGTCAAAAGGCAGATTTCTTAAGCCCGACTGAGAAGTTCCAAAATCATAGTAACGAAAGAAAAGGAAAGGAGAAAGGGCGAGGAGAAAGAAAGGAGGAAAAAAGAAAAAAGCAATGGTTACTAATACGGCTACTTTGGGAGACAGATTTTGGCCGAAAAAACTGTCGGACCCAAAAGCTCCACTTGGCGATAACGTTATCAAAAATCCGGCTAGACCGGTAAAAAAAGAAAATTGTCATACATGCAACTATATAATCTATGCAAACTCGACTATTTAAAGTTAAGATTCTACTTGGAACGAAACAACGAAGTAGTCTTTCAGTCCTGCATTTGGCCATCGTAATATAGTTCTCTGTATTTCTCGTATAATGGTGATACACATAAACCCTGGTCTTAGATCTGAAGATGTTTAGAGAGTAGCCTTCTTTTGAAATCTTTTCGAAAGTGCTTACGCATAGTTCACTGCGTCTTTCGTCTAATCTAGGTAAGTTAAGAAAAAGAAGAGCTTCTTATGACAGCGCAGGTACAGGCACCCAGGGCACTGCACCCTGGTCTGCACGCGTGACACTGGACTCCGAACTTAGGACTTACTAAAAATAATAATAATTACTCCGGAATCACCCTTCCAAAGAAAGGATAAAGCTCTCTTTCCCTCCCCCAAAACAAAATCAACCCCTCCCGCGCCACCTTTTAAAATTTCGTGGAAAAAAAAAATGTGTTTATGTTTATGGTGGAACACGCATGAGGGACATAGTTGGACCGCACCCTACAGTGGCCCTGGACTGGACTCCGGACAGGACCAGGGAAAGGACTCTGGACTGTGGACCCTGGACCATCACAGGAATGGTCCATGGACCCAGCATCCATGTTTTGTATACATCCGGGAAAAAAGGCGAGCGGGTGGGTTACGGGTGAGAGCGAGGGAACGCCTGAAGTACTTTTAACAAAAGCTCGTTCCGGTATACCAGATTCTGGTACACCCTAGACCTATGATTGGTCTATTTTGACATCTCTTGTCAGCACTTGGAGGTTCATTACCTTGATTGGAAATGTGATGCGATAGCAATGAGTTGTTACAGAGCAAGGTATCTCGAAAGCGTGGTGAAGTGTTTTGAAATAAGCAACATCATCCCCGAAGAACAAGAAAAATCGTTTTGAGGCTGGACTGATCTCGTCAAATGAAAGTAGGGCTTCGAAATTTTACCATTTATTGGCTTTCAAATGAGCTCTTTTTTTTCTCAGTTCTCTTCAGGCATATGAAATACGCGAGTGAATCTTCTATTGATATGAGTCTTTGTTTAGCCTGCGAATACAGCTGTTTCTCCTTGCTCCTCGCCAATAGGGACATTTCTTCTTATGTCGCTACTCAAGTACAACAGTTTAATAGAGTTGGAGTCACTACAACAGTAGGGAGGCGTGGACGAATTGGCTGTGATTCTGCCGGCAAAATCTTGAAATTTAACATTTTGCCGGCGGAATCTTGAAAATTCAAGATAAACCAGTAAGAAACCACGATAAAAATCGTTAAAATGCGCGAAACTACCGATTTGAACTATGAAAAAGGACAATTTTACTACTCCCATGGGGTGTTTTCAGAAATTGCTTAAGGGAGCTTGTACCTCCCTTGGTTGCCTCGATCATGGCAAAGTTTGAACAAATTATGGAGCGTTTTGGAAATATTTTGAAACAAAGTTTCAAGGGCCATAAAAACATTGAGTAAAAATGCTATCGACATGCATAACTGGCTCATATCTAAAGAAAATGATGAGGTCTTGAAATGCAGTTTCGTCTCAGAGCAGAGAGATTAATTTCCGAAGATATCTCTGAATTATGCTAATGTAGGAGATCATGGTAAAGACAACATCTTTAGCGTCACTTTTTCATCATTTGGGACAGAAAAAAATCGCTTTGCAATAGTTTATTTGAATTTATGTTTCCTTTTTGCAATACCTGTTTTCAGTCAACTTATTAAGCTTTATTTTCATTGGTACGGAGACCCCTGAACATGACAGGAAAGTAATTGAGGATCCTTCTGAATGCAAATTAGAACAGCTACGTTCTGCAAATCAAGACGGATATTTCAAATTATTACAAAATCGTCCACTAACAATCTCTAAAATTAGGCAAAACTGCTTTAAAACTTGTTTGAAGAAAAAGATGGCTTTTCGCTGCGCCATAGGGATCAATGGGAATCTGAAAAAAATTATCCATGTTGCCTGTATGGATCATACAGATAATAATAATAATAATAATAATAATAATAATAATAATAATAATAATAATATTCAATACTTATATTGCGCTTTTTCTATAAAAATACTCAAAAGCGCATTACAATATTATCAATAACTAAATTAAAACCAGTAAAATCACCCGGTAAAATTACAATATTACAATATTAACATTACAATATTAAAAAAATAAAAATAAAAATAATAAAAATAAAAAAAATAAATAAATAAATAATCTAACTAAAAGCCTTTTTAAATAAATATGTTTTAACAGAGCGTTTAAAAGAGTCGATTGATGTTTCCTGTCTAATTGGCAGAGGAAGACTGTTCCATAAAAAGGGGGCAGCCATCGATAACGCGCGATCTCCCAAGGTCTTCTTCGTTCTTAGCCGAGGTCTTTCTAACAATACACCATTATTGTTACGGCGTAGTTGGTAACGTGAGACCGATCATGCTCTAGAGTTTTTAATATTTCATTCACACCTGGCATGGACTGAGGTTAATTAACTATCAGTTTTTAAGGAAAGGAAAAAATAATACAATTCTTTTCTTGTACAAAAAAAAAACGTTTACTTCATGCTTGTTTAAATTCTAGGAAACTACTTAACAGAGTGATTACAATAATTAGTGTGGAAAATAAAGCCAGGAAAAAGAAATACTTTCCCTTGGTTTGAAACAAAAAGTTTCAATTAGAAATTTCGTTTACCACTACCGTTGACGTGGGCTTGATACCTCAGAATCGCCGTTTCAAGAGCATCTGACATATACTGCTAGGAACCTTACGAAACCACAACGGCGACGGCAAGGAGAACGCCTAAAATACAATAGGCTTCAGTGAGCAAAACAACAGCTCCGGCTGCACGTACATCACGCTTTTTTGTACATTTCTCCGCTGTCCCTACACAACTACATCGTGGAATAATCAATTTTTTTAGTTGACGGGCTTAATTAAGAACTGGAACGACAAGGTGATAAATTTGTTTACTATTTCTCTCTGAACTCGGACGCGGTCTCCTCTCTTCAGTTCCAACCTAACACATATCACCCCACTTTCAATTCACTGGGCGACTTGGTGTGAGGGCGAAAAAGGACGCGAAGTCTATTTTCAGCGACGTTTTCATTGGCGTCTCTGTTTTCGGATAGCGAAGGTCCCTATTGGATTGTATTCTTATCGTCCTTTGGTTCTTGTACCCTCCTTAAACACCAGTGCTTCCAAACTATGATTTGAGACAAACCGCCAGGGATTTGCCGGCCCCAAAACTGCCGCCTGCGATGCCTGACACAATCTGCTATCAAAGGCAGTTCTGCCAACTAATATTAAGATCTATGTACTTCAAAAATGATCAAGTGGAAGGCTCTACTTGGCTACTTTTCCGCTTAAATTAAACCACCTGACTGATTAGCCTTTTAAACTCTTTCTTTATGTCTCTCTTGAAAAAAGCATAAGACATTGGGTTAATGGCCGAGTTTAAAACCAAGACAGGAATTTTGTATTGTTGATCATTACATGATACATTTGTGTTTGATAGTACTACGAGACTACAACGTAAATATATTCCGTAGCACACAACAAACACCCCTATCACAAGACCCATCATTATTACAGCAGACTTCTCGTTATGGGTTTTAAAAGATATCCGATGGTTAAAACGTAACTGTTTTGCTAGGGAGCGTGCTGACCGATCATGTTTCCATACATGAAGTAACATTGACGCAAAACAGAGTACTTGCAGTACGCATGGAACGATTTCCATCGAAATCATTAAAACCACAACTGCAACGACACTGGTCAGAGGGGTCTCACAGCAAAGCCGAAGTGCGGTCTTGAACGCAACCAACGTAAATGACGCTATCCCACAGGAAGTTATCACTTGAATAACACGAGATCGAGTCATGAAAGTTATGTATTTAAAAGGCTTTACGATGGCGATATAACGGTCGAGCACCAGAGAACACAAGTTTAAAACAGACAAGTAGCTAAACAGCCACCTTATGACATCGATCCATGAAGGAAAAACCTTAGGCCAGTCACAGGTGTTTGTAACGTCGTATGCGAACAAAGAAGGAACAACGCTCAAACCAACACAGAAATCCGCTACTGCAAGTGAAACAATAAACGCGTTGGTTTTGGTGCGGAGATTTCCTCTGCTGCAGAAGAGGTAGATTGTTATTCCATTTCCAGCGATAGCAAGAAACGAAAGGACCCATCCAAGAATCCAAAACCAGGTCTCCATCCGTGCTAACGGCAGTTAAGAGAAGTTCTTATCAACTACAAATAAAACAAAAATATCCTCTTCGCAATAATGTCAGGAGGTTGTATGTTATTCACTGGCAGATGTATGTTACTGGTCTGAAGTCCTTTTTATTGTCCTACTTTGTCATAAACTTGGTAATTTCTAATATGTGTTTCGCATGCGCAGTAGGTAACTAACCGAGCTGTAATATCACAGTTGGCAGGAAAATGAGGATAGTAGCGTGTCATAACCGCTGTAATTCAAAGCCAATGGGCGCTTTCAATACAACAAAAATTCCGGTTGAAATGTTGGAAATTCCACTTGCGCAATGGAACTACATCGACGTGAGCAAGCCTTGGCGCGTTTGGTTACTGTTCCTACAAATGGAAAGGGACACTCCAACATTACCGATCTTAATCTAAATAGCTCTGATCTGGCTGGATCTTTATTATTCTCTTTACAACTAAACCAGTCTGGTCTGTCAGTTCTAACACATGGAATTAACCAAAACCTGATGAAAAATGATAAAATTAAAGGAACCTTCACTTTAGTCTAAATTGCGGCACATGTTTCTTACAAATTGTGACAGGTCTACTACAAATTACGACAAAAGTGCATTAATAAATAAAAGGCTGTCTCTGATATCGCGTACAGCTCGTTACTAAATTTGCCCATAGTTAGTAGAGGGTTCCCCTCTACTAACTATGATTTGCCTGAGAACGTTTCCGCCGTTGTCGTTAACCATTCCTAAAGGAGAAAATAAAAGAAGACTGATATGGGCCAGCGACATCACGGTAATCTGCCTAGTCTGTCCCGTTTAATAAAATATTTCATGCAAACCAAATTAAAACAGGTAAAAAAAGCTCTAGCCATACTAAATAGAATAATTATGCAAAGGTTTTCAGTTAATAAATAAAGCTGATCACGATGTGCAACAGAAACACAATGTCACTACGTTTTTAAAGGCAGGTCAACTGTGGAAAAAACACCCTCTTCACAAATTCTTGTGTAACGTTTATTAATTATTTATAAAACCTTGTTTTTTTAATGCTTTCAATATATATATATATATATATATATATATCTTAATCACAAATGAAGACAGAAAACAGTTTCCTTTCAATCCACCTGTATTTCGATCACATTCAGTGATCTTCTTCAGGGTGACCCTGGTCACCCTGAAGAAGATCACTGAATGTGATCGAAATACAGGTGGATTGAAAGGAAACTGTTTTCTGTCTTCATTTGTGATTAAGATATATTTGTGTTTATGAGGACGGGGGAGAGAGATGCTTGGGACAATTTTTTATATATATATATATATATATATATATATATATATATATATATATATATATATATATATATATATATATATATATATATATATATATATATACATGACGAAAATTAGCCTTACGTTTGTGAAACCGGGGCGAAAAAGGTGATAAATTTGATAGCTACAGTCCTTTTTCCATATGATAAGTCATAATTATTGTACATTATTTTTATTTCAAGTCACACCTGCAGACTAAGCTGAAATGAACTTCCACGGAAAGATTACAAAACTCTTACATTTCTTTATGTTTTTGTCACAAGGAAATTATTTCATATAACAAGAATATCGTACAGTTAATCTTTCAGTTCGGTTCAATAAATTCTAGGAATCTATCGCCGTTAACAGAGTTGATTACGAAGACTATTTAACGAACAACCTCAGCGCGGAGGAAAATTGGCGCCAAGCCTTTTATTAAAGTCACCAAAACTCGAACTTCTGAACTTGTCAATTTTGTTTTCTCTCGTCAAACTGGTATTCAGAGTGCGAACATCCGTTTCAGATTGAAAAACCGATGGTCGTAACTGATGAGGCCGCTGTACAAAGCGCACGGCTATTAAGCCTGGGTTCGAACTGTATCCATGCATGCTCACACTATCTTTGTTACTCGATTGATGTAGAGTCCTGCTCGAGTATCCCAAAATCAAGCAAGTAAAGCAAGCGGGCTTTGATAGCAGCCAGTGTGCGGGCTTTGGTAGCAGCCGGTGTGAACACAAAATTATACTCCCATGATGTAAAACTAAAAAGTTCCAATAAAAACTTGCGTCTCAAACCACCTGTGAACCTTGATATTAAGTCCTTTCCCTAATCTTATAGATATTCTCTGAGGCTCCAAATAAAGGTTCTTGTTTTCTCTCCTTACGCGCCATTTTTCCAAATTTCAATTCGCTTTGAGTCTAAGCATCACAGATTTATCAGTCGTAGCTCAAGCCTTTTGCACTCGTTCATATAAGACCTACATCCTACAAGAATGAGTTACGCATGTCAAGTGGTAGGCTTTAGTTAACTTTGTTATTTTCTTTAAAACTTAGCGCCGAAAAGTCTTTTGAACTCTTTCTTTTTGTCTCTTTTTTGAGTCTTTTTTAAAAAAGCATAAACCAGCGGATTCTTTAGAAATTTTTCGGGTGGTAATGTGACGGTGGGACCCTGGAAAACCTAGCCTATACTCCTGGTTCAGCTGAATTTTGCTACACTATACTAAACTAAACTTCCCAAATCCCACCCTATACAAGAATTGCTCTCTGATTTCTATACCCAATCCCCGGTCTTAACTGCATGCTCGAAAACCATACCCTATAAAACGTCACATTATATATCCCATGTGGCAGTACCCTCCGCCCGGGGATTAGGTTGTCCACCGAGTTCCTTTATCACAAAGTTTAAAGAATCCAGAGAAAAAATCTTTTCGCTCGTTTGAGTGGGGCGAATATGAGTATGGCAAATTTTGATAGCTGTAATAAAAAAATGCACGCCCCAGGATGAAGAGTGCAGGCATCAAGCTCTGCCCGAATCTTTGCAATCTTACGGTCGAAAAACCGCCCGATATCGTTGACTAAGATTGAGTTGTCCGTGTATTCTGGAAAACACAACTCATTCCTCGGAAGTAACAATGATCGAGTGGCCCTGAATAGCTTTCCTTGGTCTTCACTATTGTCATTCACAAAGTCTGAGTAGAAAGCACGCTTAGCCCGTGTGCTTAAATAAGTAACGTGGTTCTTGAGTTTCTTGAATGCCAACAAATCTTCCTGTGATCGTGTTCTTCTCGATCTCCGTTCTGCTTTCCGGCGTCGCCTTTTTGCCTCAGCTATCTCACTGGTATACCAGGGTACCTTGGGCCTAGCCCGCACTGTTTTGGTTTTTAAAGGTGCATGACAATTAAGAACTTGAGAGAGTGTGGTCGTGTAATCCTCTACAAGTACATCCAAGTCCAGTGGGGTGATGGGATCGCTATTACCTCGATCACATAGCCCTGTAAGTATTACATCGGTCGATAGGCTCTCAGCGCCCAAGGATTTAGTTTTCCTAAACTTTATTATCCTAGTCTGAAATGAAGGCTTACTTATGGCAACATCACAATGTACAGCTGCATGGTCGGAGAAATAGCGACAGGCGCGTGGTGGACTCGCCAGAATATCCTCAATCTTTCTTGTTATAACAAGATCCAGGGTGTGACCACGTATGTCCGTTGGCTCTGTCACATGCTGCTCCAAACCGAGAGACTCAAGCAGATCTAAAAACTTAAGTGCATCAGTGTCATTAGGAACATCCACATGTATGTTGTAATCACCAACGACAATCAAAGGCTCTTTGGATAGAATAGTGGACTCCATCAGGTCAGAAAACTCCATCAGAAAAGTGTTAATGGGAACCCTGCGGTGGTCATCAGAATTCTGTGGACGGTAGACGATCACAAGCCGTATCTTGCGGGAAGTCGACGTTTGGACCAACAACTCGCAAAACTCAAGCGACTCTTGAATTCCATCTAGAATCATGCTGACACGAAGTGAATCCTTGTACAGTAGTCCAATGCCTCCACCTATCCGTTCTTGTCGTGGAAAGTCAATAAACTTGTAACCAGGAGGACACAGTTCTGTTCTTAGCGCATCATCATTGGGCTGGAGCCACGTCTCGGTAATCACAACCAAGTCATATTTACGTTCACAGACGTAATCTACATTTAATCTGCATTTTTCCTTTCTCCTTGATAACTAAAAGCTTGCTATAGTGAGTTTATAGTTCAGACCTCTGACGATTTTATGTTGATTCTCTCCACCTCTTGACCAATAAAGAGGACAACTGTTTGCATATTTAGATAATTTACACAATTAAACAAATAATTATGAAAAAAAATGGCTGAAAATTTTTGGCACGTTTTGCGAAGAAAATGAAATAGCCAGAACTAATTACTGCCCAAGATTATAAAACACGACGGATAACAATTAACAATTAGGGAGCGGTCATTAACTATGGGGCGGGGGAGGGGGGGGGGGGGGAGGGCCGGTATTATTTCAAAAACGAGGGCCCAAAAATTTTACCCCCGTCTTAGGTTAACAGCCTAAAAATCCTGCCCCCTCCAAAAATGTGTGGCCAAAAAATTGTAACCCTCCCCTGTAATAACATTTCGAGTATTCAAATTGCATCGTGGGAATCCATATGAGCGTAACTTTGAGACAATTTTTTCATTGGAATAAAAAAAAGTGTTAGTATTCACAATAT
>NC_133213.1:15007518-15077518 GCF_958299795.1 Porites lutea | reverse complement strand
TTTCAATTAGAAATTTCGTCTACCACTACCGTTGACGTGGGCTTGATACCTCGGAATCGCCGTTTCAAGAGCATCTGACATACCGTAAAATTCCGAAAATAAGCCCCTCCAAATATAAGCCCCCGAAACCGGTAACGCAAAAAACCCTCCGTTAAATCGCCCCTCCAAATATAAGCCCCCCGGGGGCTCGTGCTCAAATACAAAGGTGAAACAAAGCAAAAACGATAAATTTACTTCCAACTATAAGGCTACCCCAATAGATTTATTATTTTTTTATTATTACCCTCCGTAGATAAGCCCTTCCGAATGTAAGCCCCTCCAAAAGTAAGCCCCTCAAAAAGGGCCTTTGAAAAATATAAGCCCCGGGGCTTATTTTCGGAGTTTTACGGTATGTAGGGACCTTACGAAACTACGACGGCGACGGCAAGGAGAACGCTCAAAATACAATTATAGGCCTCAGTGAGCAAAACAACAGCTCTGGCTGCACGTGCATCAGGCTTTTCTTTACATTTCTCCGCTGTCCCTACACAACTACAACGTGGAATAGTCAATTGAGTTGACGGGCTTAAGAACAGGAACGACAAGGCGATAAATTTATTTACTATTTCTCTCTGAACTCGGACGCGGCTTCCTCTATTTAGTTCCAACCTAACACATGTTCCGTACTTTCAATTCACTGGGCGACCTGGTATGAGGGCGAAAAAGTTTCAATGGACGCGAAGTCTATTTTTCAGCGACGTTTTCATTGGCGTCTCTGTTTTCGGATAGCGAAGGTCCCTATTGGATTGTATTCTTATCGTCCTTTGGTTCTTGTACCCTCCTTAAACACCAGTGCTTCCAAACTATGATTTGAGACAAACCGCCAGGGAATTGCCGACCCCAAAAACTGCCGCCCGCGATGCCTGACACAATCGGACATCAAAGGCAGTTCTGCCAACTAATATTAAGATCTATGTCCTTCAAAAATGATCTAATGTTTAAGTGGAAGGCTCTACTCGGTTGCTTTTCCGCTTAAAAAAAAACCACCTGACTGATAAGCCTTTTAAACTCTTTCTTTATGTCTCTTTTGAAAAAAGCATAACACATTGGGTTAATGGCCGAGTTTAAAACCAATACAGGAATTTTGTATTGTTCATCTTTACATGATGCATTTGTGTCGGATAGTACTACTAGACTACAACGTAAGTATATTCCGTAGCACACAACAAACACTCCTATCACAATACCCATCATTATTACTACAGACTTCTCGTTACGGGTTTTAAAAGATATCCGTCCTAGGGTGCGTGCTGACCGATCTTGTTTCCTAACATGAATTAACATTGACACAAAACAGAGTATCTGCAGAACGCATGGAACGATTTCCATGGAAATCATTAAAACCACAACTGCAACGATACTGGTCAGAGGGGTCTCACAGCAAAGCCGAAGTGCGGTCTTGAACGTAACCAACGTAAATGACGCTATCCAACAGAAAGTTATCACTTGAATAACACGAGATCGAGTCATACAAGTTCTGTACTTAAAAGGCTTTACGATGGCGATATAACGGTCGAGCACCAGAGAACACAAGTTTAAAACAGACAAGTAGCTAAACAGCCACCTTACGACATCGATCCATGAAGGAAAAACCTTAGGCCAGTCACAGGTGTTTGTAACGTCGCATGCGAACAAAGAAGGAACAACGCTCAAACCAACACAAAAATCCGCTACTGCAAGTGAAACAATAAACGCGTTGGTTTTGGTGTGGAGATTTCGTCTGCTGCAGACGAGGAAGATTGTAAATCCATTTCCAGTGATGGCAAGAAACGAAAGAACCCATCCAAGAATCCAAAACCAGGTCTCCATCCGTACTAACGGCAGGTAAGAGAAGTTCTTATTAACTACAGACGAAATAAAAATATCCTCTTCGCAAAAATGTCAGGAGGTTGTGAGCTATTCTCTGGCAGTTGTATGTTACTAGACTGAAGTCCTTTTTATTGTCCTACTTTGTCGTAAACTTGGTAATTTCTAATAATTATGTGTTTCGCATGCGCAGTAGGTAACTGGGCGAGCTGTAATAACACAGTTGGTAGGAAAATTAGGATAGTTGCGTGTCATAACCGCTGTAATTCAACAGTTGGAATTAACCGAGACCTTAGCTGATTAAAAAAAATGTACCTTCTCTTTAGCCTAAATTGCGGCCGACATATTTCTTACAAATTGCGACAGGTCTACAACAAATTACAACAAAGGTGCATTAATAATTAAAAAGGCCGTCTCTAATATCACGTCTCTAATATATAACATTTCCGCCGTTGTCGGTAACTATTCCTAAGCGAGAAAATGAAACGAGAAGACAGGCATGAACCAGCAGCATCACGGTAATCTGCCTAGTCTGTTCCGTTTAACTCCACTGCTGTACTAAATAGAGTATGCAAAGATTTTCAGTTAATAAATATAGCAAGGAAAAAAAATAAACTGATCGCGATGTGAAACAGAAACACAGTGTCGATAAGTTCAGTTTTAAAAGCAGTTCAACTGTGGAAAAAAACACCCTCTTCACAAAAACTTTTCGTCTAACAGTTTATTAATTATTCATAAAGCCCTGTTGTTTTATAATCCTTTCAATATATATATATATATCACGAGGAGCCGCAAGCAGTAAAATTTCTGTCCCGTAATTTAATAAGTTAAATCATCAAAGTTGACAGGTCTTTCTGATAATCAAAGCGACCGTTCGGTTTACCATTTACACCTTCAGTGCGAAGACTGTCACGGGAACATTAACACCTTCAGGATAATAGCCTACCATAACAGTGGTAGGTCGCGCGCGTCTGGTCGGTTTCGAAGAACGTGATCGTGACTGTTGTTTTCATTCAGCGACTGTGCGCGTTGATATGTCAACGTTTAAAACAGACTGCAACATTAAATTTTTGTTATAAAAGCAAAGAAGCTGCTGAGTAGAAACTAAACCGTCCCAGACTTATTCCGTTTCATTCGTGTACTTTCATTTTGATGGGGTCTGTATGGTGAATTTACCTCTGCCTTCTAATCAGGCACGTAAATAACATAGAGATAAAACATTTCATTTTGCTTTTGTGGAGTAAATTCATCTTAAAAAAGTTAAACTAGTGGACCACTTTGTCCGCGTACTTGTAAAAATAGGCATTTAATATGTCGCGCTACAGTGCGAAAATCTTCTTGTCATGGATCAGATTTCAGCATACATATTGTTAATCTTCATTTCGCGCCAGAATAAATTAGTTTGCGCGCAAAGGGCTTCTAAAAAAAATCACAAGGTTTGTCCCACTTCGAGTCCACCTTCTGGAGATACGCCGGCATGGTAGCTGGAATACATTGCCGAGGCGAAGATTTGGCATTTTTTCCTCCTCGTCTTTTTTTTCCCCGCGACGTTTGTTTATATTTGTAGTGAGAATGCCGTGCATATCGGTGGATTTTACTTCAGTCAAGCGGCTTCAGTTTCTGCGGCTTGCTACTCATCGTAAAGAAGAGTGCCGGAATCGCTTTGTTCGCCTTTAACAGATTTGTTGTCGAATGCAAGGTAAAAGAGCGGACTACTGTAAGGTAAGAATTGAAGTTTAAATTTGTTTCTCGGCGAAAAATAATGCATACAACTCGTGAAACCCGTGAGTATTACCTCTGTTTAATGTACCGGATGTCGTGCGATGACCCCTCGCTTTTACGATGGATAAGACGGATACAAACAATAATTTCTTCCGTAACGTTTAGCATAATTCACTTAATCTGGAGATCATCTGCGGACGATTTTTCGTTACATATGCTTCATTTTTTGGCTTATTCCGGCTACGTGCGAAAAATTAGATGACAATGTTTGCGTGCTATAATTATACTGATAATTTCTTGCACCTTGAAACTCATAAAAGCCAAACTTGTTTAACCCTAGCAAAAGAATCTTTTAATGGAGAAACTCAACCTGATAGTTGCACGAAAATCTAATAATTGTTACTGCATTTGCATGCTCTCTGTAACCTCGTGGGTAGAACATACCTGATGGTTACATTAAAGGAACAGTATCCCGTTACTGCGCATGCACCAAACTTTGATTTTTGGACAGGATGTCGCGAAATCAAAAGATGCGTGGAGAGTAAGAGAACCTTGAAAAATCCGTTTGCATCGCGCTTGGCCGAATTCGATACTCCACTAAACCTTCTCAGGGCTACAGATCAATGATATATTGTCCCCGCTGAGTTTCGATTTGGGCGAAATCGGGATTTTTTGGCGTTTCTTTTATTGCCGCTCCCGAAGGACCACAAGATGGGAAACGCTTTGATGCCGATTGAAAGCTTATTTCTTCTGCCAGCTTCCATACAAGCTCAGATAATTGTGAAAGGAATACGCAGAAATGAAACAGCAACAATAGAGACTGTAAGAAAGAAACCATTGAGACATGGATGTGACTGAGGAGATCTAGCTTGTGGAATTAAGCTTCGTGTAGCGGAATGTTTTGCAACGACGCGTTAGTAAACTTTTAAATGAACCTCCCTACGGCCGACAAAATCAAACAAACAGACGCTACATGCCTAGTGCAATGAAATCATGATATAATTTTTGACTAACCTTTGCGATAATTCATCGCGTTGAGATTGCATTTTTATTTATATCTTTCAAACGTTTGAGGCTAGAACGCGAGCAAATCAGGCAAATATTACTGGACGTGAACCAATTGACCTCTGACACGAGTTTCACATTAGAAAAGGGAGCAGAACGAGATTTTCGGGTCGCGAGGCGGCCCTGCTAGCGACAAAATCGCGATGAGTCTTCGTGCTGCCAGCCAAATTTTAAATAAGACGAAAAACTTCTTCGAAAGTCTAAAATTTTACTTGAGAATGTAAACAACAAATCTCTGTCGGCGGTGCGGTCCGGAAGGAAATCTTGTCGAGTCAATATGACAGTTCTATTGTTTTTTGAAGAAAAAACAGATGACGCTCGCGCGTGCGCACCATTGGGACACTGTCCCTTTAATAATGATCACTGCATTTGCTCTCTGTAACTTCGTGGGTATAACATACCTGAAGGTTACGTCAATAATAATCATTGCATTTTCTCTTTGCAATCTCGTGGGTAGAACATACCTGATGGTTACATTTATAATAATAATCACTGCATTTTCTCTCTGTAACGTCGTGGGTAGAACATACCTGAAGGTTACGTTAATAATAATCATTGCACTTTCTCTTTGTAACCTCGTGGGTAGAACATACCTGATGGTTACATTAATAATATCACTGCATTAGCTCTCCGTAACCTCGTGGGTAGAATATACCTGACGGTTACATTTAATAATAATCACTGCATTTGCTCTCTGTAACCTCGTGGGTAGAACATACCTGAAGGTTACGTTAATAATAATCATTGCATTTTCTCTTTGTAACCTCGTGGGTAGAATAAACCTGACGGTTACATTTAATAATAATCACTACATTTGCTCTCTGTAACCTCGTGGGTAGAACATACCTGAAGGTTACGTTAATAATAATCATTGCATTTTCTCTTTGTAACCTCGTGGGTAGAATATACCTGACGGTTACATTTAATAGTAATCACTGCATTTGCTCACTGTAACCTCGTGGGTAGAACATACCTGAAGGTTACGTTAATAATAATCATTCCATTTTCTCTTTGTAACCTCGTGGGTAGAACATACCTGATGGTTACATTAATAATAATCACTGCATTTGCTGTCCATAAACTCGTGGGTAGAGTATACCTGATGGTTACATTAATAATAATCATTGCATTTTCTCTTTGTAACCTCGTGGGAAAAAAATTAATGCCTCTCTCCTGGGAATTTTGCCCTGTCCTTTGAGCATAGTGATCTTTGGGTAGCGAATTCGCGAAAACAGGTAAAACGCTTTTTTATAACAACAGCATTTATATTATTTGGCTTTTTGAGGGAGGTTAAACATTAATGGAATAGAATATAAAAAAAGCTGATAAAGCGGAAAAAGTTATCTTTACAAAATGCGCTTTGACAATGTCAAGGAGTGAAATAAGCTGAAGTTTTGTAGTTAGCCCGAAGAAAACCTGTTCCTGCATGAAAAGCAGTTCTGATTCCCTTCTCTTAACTAGAAGAGATGCATATCCCTGTGAACCAGTTTTTTAAACCAGGAGCGATTCCCACTCACTTCTGATACTTTATTGACACGAGTTCCTATTTCAATATATGTCTAATTCAAGCTTAGCTGCGTGATAGCTCTTCATTAGCGAAAAGGTCCAAGTGATATTTTGATTGACGTGTTGTTTTGAATCCTGAGGTTTTTTAACACCTTTTCTCTAGCTTAACTGGCGAAGATATTCTAGGAATTTGCCCTTCAATTCCAAATTCTTTGATGTGCCGCCAGATGCCGTGCAAAAATATCACCGCTTGCGGCTCCTCGTGTATATATACATGGCGCAAGACGCCTGGGGTGTCGATATGATCTTTAACAACTGTTTCACTAGCTCAGTTATCAATTAATTAACAATATTGTTTAGTTAAATACCTTCAACTTCATTTTTATTTCGGACAGCTAATTTGGAAGGTTTTATAATTCATTGGGCATGCAACGATTTTAATATCGTTCCAGCCACAAGCAACTCGTCGCTCCAATTTGCTGTTGGGCTTCCTTAGCAATCAATATTAATTTCTTTGTCATGATTTCTACGGAATTTAAAGGAAAATTAGCCTTACGTTCGTGTAACCGGGGCGAAAAAGGTGACACATTTGATAGCTACCTTTTCTTTCCCCATAACAAGTCATTTTACACTTTATACGATTTTATCATTTTAATTTCTGTCACACCTTCAGGACTGAGCTGAAATAGACTTGCACGGAAAGATTACAAAACAACTACATTTCCTTATGTTTTTCTCAACAAGGAAATTACTTCATATAACAAGAATATCGAACAGTTAATCTTTCAGTTCGGTTCGGGTAAATTCTAGGAATCTATCGCCGTTAACAGAGTTGATTACGAAGACTATTGAGCGAACAACCTCAGTGCCGAAGAAAGTTGGCGCCAAGCCTTATGAAGTCACCGAACCTCGAACTTCTGAACTTGTCAATTTTGTTTTCTCTCGTCAAATTGGTATTCAGAGTGTGAGCATCCGTTTCAGACTGAGATTGACAAACTGATGGTCATAACCGATGATTCCGCTGTACAAAGCGCACGGCTATTAAGCCTGGGTTCCAAACTATATCCAAGCAACAAGCAGCACATGCTCACGCTACCTTTGTTACTCGATTGATGCAGCGTCGTGCTCGAGTATGCCAAAATCGAGCCAGTGAAGCAAATCGGGCTTTGGTAGTAGGGTGTGAACACAAAATTATACTCTCATGATGTGAAACTAAAAAGTTCCATCCAATAAGAACGTGCGTCTCACACCACCTGTGAAGCTTGATCTTAAGTCCTTTCCATTGTATTTTGTATTCTCTGAGGGTCCAAAAGTTCTTGTTTTCTCTCCTAATGCGCCATTTTTTCCAAATTTCAATTCGCTTTGCGTCCAAGCCTCACACATTTAATAGTCTTTTACTGAATTGCTTAAGCCTTTCACACTCGTTCATTAAAGACTTGCATCCTACAAGAATGAGTTACGCACGTCAAGTGGTAGGCTTTAGTTTACTTTGTTATTTTCTTTAAAACACAGCGCCAACGCAGATGCATCCCATAGCAAACAAGAAACACTCCTATCACAAGACCCATCATTATTACTGCAGACCTATCGTGGAGGATTTTAAACGACATCTGATGGTTAAAACGTAACTGTTTTGCTATGGTGTGTGCTGACTGATAATGCCTGCGTACGTGAAATGTCATTGACGCAAAGCAGAGTGTTAACAGAACACATGGAAGAAACTCGGAAATTATTGTCAGCCAAATAAGTGGGACAGGGACAAGTATTGTTTTGAAATAAAATATATACAGGGTAATCTTTACCGCGTAAAAACTAACTGTTATAACCCAAGAGAAGAAAATAATTAGGATAATTCGACAGCTAGTCTGAAATTAATGTATTTCAGAGGATGAACGATGGCAATAAAACGATCCAGTACTAAGACGCATAAGTTTACAGCAGACTTGTTACTAAGCAACCACCTTATAATATTCACCAAAGATGACCAAGATAGCAAATGTTGAGGCCAGTAGCAGGTGTTTGAAATGTCGCAGAAGAACAGAGAAGGAATAACGCTCAAACCAACACAGAAATCCGCTACTGCAAGTGAAACAATAAATGCGTTGGTTTTGGTGCGGAGATTTCGTCTGCTGCAAACGAGGAAGATTGTAAATCCATTTCCAATGATGGTTTGAAATGAAAGAAACCAACCAAGAATCCAGAACCTGGTCTCCATCTTAACTGTTAAAGGAAGTTCTTGTCAACTATACTGATTAACTAAAAAATTGAGTATTATAATTTACATCTTTGCATGAATTTGAGGGTCACATTTGCTAATACCCGTAAATAATTTTATAGACGCCCGCGGCGTTTATTTAATTTTAGGAGTCCAATGGCCAAGAGGGGACGTTTAATAGAGGGAGGGAGTTTAAAAGAGGAAAGCGTTTGAAGCTCAGTTAAACTAGTATGCTTTGGGCGAAAATTCAGTATCAAGAGAGTTAACTGTAAATAGCAGAATATCTGGTCCCTCCATCTATTGATACGTCTAAAGGCCTTCAAGAGATCCATATCCCTCTTCCAAATCTCCGACTTTGATCGATGTCAGAATGTTTCGGATCATTATATGTTGTCATTATTAGTTTATGCTTATTTTGAGCTTGCCATTGAACAAGATACATTGTTAAGCAAGAAACTGAACCGGCAAATTGAATGAGGGGGGGGGGGGGGGGGGGGATGTCTATTAGACAGGTGGCGTTATTAGAGAGGGGCGTCTAATACAAACTGCT
The DNA here is from genome assembly GCF_958299795.1 of Porites lutea. NCBI lineage: Eukaryota > Metazoa > Cnidaria > Anthozoa > Scleractinia > Poritidae > Porites > Porites lutea. The sequence goes on along the minus strand of NC_133213.1, from coordinate 15,068,615 downwards.
TGACATCTTAAGAGTGGAGTTCATTAGACAAAAGGCTTTATTTAAGAGTGGGCGGCCATAACATCATTTACGATGCGTGTTTCTATTAGTTCTTTAAATCGTCCTTATTTTAATAACTGCACTGTACTATAACTTCCTGCTTCCAATATTTTTTGCGCTATTTGTAATTAGCCATGCTGTCGTATTTTATTTATAATTATCTTTTTTTTTAATAAACGGTAGGAAGAGAGAAAATGTGGACTGTCACATGGCAATAGTGCAAAGACATCTTTCAATTAAACGATAGAAAGCGTCAGTCACGTGTGTTACCACTTATCTCAATTTATTGTTAATTTGGCTCCCTTAATATTGCTACGTTAATGTATTCCTAATTGCGACAGTTCTTTATTAGAAACTGCGACAGGTGTTACAAATTACGGCAAAAGTTGGGCATAAAATTGTTAAAAGATTTTTTTTTTCGTTTCCGTAAAACTTCATATCAAAAATTAAAAAGTATACATTTATCACGAGCGTAGCAAGCGTAGCTACCTGTACGCACGCACGGTACGCACGTGCGTACCTGTAAAAGTCAAGGGTGAAAAAAATAATAATAAAATAAGATACGAAAGCGAATAATGAAAAAAAAAGCAAAGGATAAGATAGGTAAAATATAATTATTCACAGTTTGGCTCAATTCATTTAACAACGGATTGTTTAACTTTTAGTTTTAATTACTTCCAAATGTCGGCTTCCTTTGGTGGACAAAATATTTAATAAATATAAATGATATATTTTAAGCCTTAAGTTAGGAAAAGCGATTGACGTGCTTCAGTCCATGAATACAAAAAGACGATAAAGATTTTTTTCAGTTTACACAGTCACGTCATTTCATACAGCTATTTCGAGAACGGTTGTCGGAAGTGCACGCGACAATCCCGAAAGGTATTGTGGGTGGCTTTGAGGGCAATGTTCTTCAAAGAAATTTGAAAGAATGGTACGGGAGGCCACGGACATATGTTTGCGAGTATTAAAGGAAAGCAACAAAAGTAGGTTCGACGGCTTCAGTCGTTACGAACAGTGTATTGATCATATCCCATATTACTTTTCGGGATTGTCGCGTGCGCATTTCTCCCGACAACCTTTCTCGAAACAGCTGTATACAGTAAGAACGCTTCGACTTACAATAATCTCACCTTTTGGAACATTGAGCAGGGGGTTGAGGGATAAGGGCATTTGGAGAATTGTGCGTACCCCCGAAAAAATCCTGGTTACGCCCCTGTTTATGTGAGATGCAACATGAAAACACCTGATGGTTAAAGCGTAACTGTTTTGCCAAGGTGCGTGCTGGCTGATCATGCCCGCGTGCGTCAAAAATATCATTGATACAAAGCAGAGTATTAACAGAACACATGGAAGGAACTCGAAGAGGAAATTAACTCATAACTCATGACTCATGTTTTACTGCAATTTATTGTTAACTTGGTTCACTAAATAATTGCGCTGTCATTGTATTCTTAATTGGACCGTTCTTTGTTAGAAACTGAGACGGGTGTTACAAATTACAACAAGAGTTAAGGCAGCTTTTATTAGAAGAAGCTTTTTTCGTTTCTGTTATGCAAAAAGAAGCGAGAAGGTAAAATTGCCTCTTAATAAACGACTTGTAGCGTGCTTGTTTCGGCTCATCGCTTTAAGAACGAGCAGTAATAATCTCACATGTATAGCGTGTTTGTTTCGACTTTCCTACTCATGTTACATGTTAAGCGTGCCTGTTACATGTGCCGACGATGGACTCCATCGGACGACTTTCCAACCCTCCTCAAAGTATTGTTTACACTCACAGTTTCATCTTATGGCTAGACTTCCGGTAATTCAAGTGGACTCGACTGTACTTCCGGTTTCATTTTTGGAACAGACTCCATTGGACTACAGGCTTTGCCTAGTGGAATCTAATCGAACATGTGTGGGGACCCTCAACCATGAGGGTCCCCACTGTAGGGTTCTTCAATCCTGTCATCCCGACCCAAAATTTCGTGTAATCCCGTAGCCGCGGGTTATTTTCGACATTCTAACTCTCAATCCCCAACCCCCAATCCCGAGTAAATAAGGGAAATCCCGGATCCCAAAAAACCTATCAGAGACCCTCAAGAATGATCTTACTCGATTCATGCAGAGTATTCCTTTTTTAACAGTGCGCCAAAACAAAGGCTCTGCTAGCAGGATGTGGACATAAATTGAATTATACTCTTACAATGTGATACTAAAAAGTTCCATGTGATGTGACTTTCGCCTCCCACTACGGTGTGAATTTTGATCCTAAGTCCTTTCCCTAGTATTTTAAATTCTCTTAGCGTACAAATGTTCTTGTTTTCTCTCCTCATACGCCATTTTTCCAAATTTCAATTCGCTTTCAGTCCAAGAGTCACAGATTTATCAGTCTCTTCTCAAGTCTTTCATTGTCTTAAAAGACCTACATCCTACAGCAACGAGTTACGCGTACGCTCGTAAAGTGGTAGGCTTTCGTTAACATTACTAATATTTTCTTTAAATTAAAACACATCTCCAACAAGTCTTTTAAACTCTTTCTTTATGTCTCTTTTGAAAAAGGCATAAACCAGAGGGTTAATGGCTGAGTTTAAAACCAAGAAAGGAATTTTGTAGTTTTCATCTCTACATGAGGTGGTGTGGAATAGTATTGTAAAACTGCAACGCAGATACATCCCATAGCAAACAAGAAACACTCCTATCACAAGACACATCATTATTACTTCAGACCTCTAGTGATGGATTTTAAACGACATCTGATGGTTAAAGCGTAACTGCTCTGCTACGATGCGTGCTAACCGACCATGCCTGCGTACGTGAAATATCATTGATACAAAGAAGAGCATTAAGACAACACTTGGTAGGAACTCGAAGAAAATAATACTCAGCCAAATAAAAACGGGGGCAGGAATTGTTTTGAAATAAAACGTATAAAGGATAACTTTTAGCACATCAAAACTAACTGGTAGAACCCAAGAGAAGGAAATAACTTGAATAATTCGAGGGCGAGTCATCAAAGTAATGTATCTTAGAGGATGGATGATGGCAGTAAAACGATCCAGTACTAAGCCGCATAAGTTTACAGCACTTACAGTCACTTAATTTTCGCGTCATGTTATGTTCGCGACACTCATTGTTCGCGTCACTTTATTTCGCGATTTTTTTTGTATCGCGAACTTCTAGAAATTAGCGTGTCGCGTAAATTTCATGTAATAAGGTGTACAAAGCATGCAAGGACCACCTCTGTGGACCTAGTCCATGGGCCTGTTTGTGCACCCAGTCAATGAGTTACCCCCGTGGAGCACACCTAATTTTTGAAAATGAATTTTTACCAGAGGTCCTAACGAAAATGGACGAAATTTTGTCAAGATTAAATGCTCCGATCCTCATATTATACACGTGCTCAATATTTTTATGAATTCCATTCGATTCATGGGTTCGGTTTAGTCTGGAAACAGAAATTATTTAAAGGGGACATGAGGAGAAGTACAGAGGAGGTATTCACTTACGCAGCTTTTTTTTCGTCTCGTTGCGTGAAGTCAATGTGAAGATCGATACAAAAACGGCTGCGTAGGAGACTAGAGAGGAAGAGGTAATGCATGATGATTGAGTCCCCACCCCAGATTAAAAATCGCCTCATTTCTTAACAGTTGCAATTCCTTTGTACTGTCCTTTTCTTGTTAAAATCTGTAAGAGCTAAACTCCTCTATCAAGAAAAGTAACAAATTTCAAAATATTGGCGAAACCGTCCTAACGACCCCTTGTTTTTTCCACTTTAAAGTGTTAAGCAATATCGTTAACATAAAGTGGCAAAGTTTAAAGACATTTCACCGAGGGAAATGGGAAATATTAAGAAAAAATGATCAAAAATGACAAAATAACTGCCTGTTTAGGGATAAGATGTCGCCATGGCAACGGCCTTAATCCAGAAAATAAAACTTGATAAAGGAGCCTTTTTACAAGGGTAAAGTTAGCGGTGAATTCGTGAACCAAATCGCAAAGACAAAAGAACTGGATTTCCTTCCGTATCGTTTGCTAGATAGCTGGGGTTATTAGTAAATACTCTAGGGAGCCACCTTAAGCTTCCTCCGTAGCCTCATACGTAGCCGTTTTTATGCCTATTTTGACGCAACTCGAAGACAAAAAAAAAGAGCTGCGCAGGCGGCCCGAGATTATATACTTTCTCCCTACCACTCCCCCTGTTCCCTTCAAATATGGATACTTCTTCACCAGACTAAATAATATTGTTCATCATTACATGATGCATTTGTGTTTGATAGTACTACGAGACTACAACGTAAATATATTCCGTAGCACACAACAAACACTCCTATCACAATACCCATCATTATTACTGCAGACTTCTCGTTACGGGTTTTAAAAGATATCCGTCCTAGGGTGCGTGCTGACCGATCTTGTTTCCATATATGAATTAACATTGACACAAAACAGAGTATCTGCAGAACGCATGGAACGATTTCCATGGAAATCATTAAAACCACAACTGCAACGATACTGGTCAGAGGGTTCTCACAGCAAAGCCGAAGTGCGGTCTTGAACGCCACCAACGTAAATGACACTATCCAACAGAAAGTTATCACTTGAATAACACGAGATCGAGTCATGAAAGTTATGTATTTAAAAGGCTTTACGATGGCAATATAACGGTCGAGCACCAGAGAACACAAGTTTAAAACAGACAAGTAGCTAAACAGCCACCTTACGACATCTTTCCATGAAGGAAAAGCCTGAGGCCAGTCACAGGTGCTTGTAACGTCGCATACAAACAAAGAAGGAATAATGCTCAAACCAACACAGAAATCCGCTACTGCAAGTGAAACAATGAACTAGTTCATGGTTTTGGTGTGGAGATTTCGTCTGCTGCAGACGAGGAAGATTATAAATCCATTTTCAGTGATGGCAAGAAAAGAAAGAACCCATCCAAGAATCCAAAACCAGGTCTCCATCCGTACTAAAGGCAGTTAAGAGAAGTTTTATTTAACTACAGACAAAAGAAAAATATCCTCTTCGCAATAATGTCAGGAGGTTGTATGTTATTCACTGGCAGATGTATGTTACTAGACTGAAGTCCTTCTTATTGTCCTACTTTGTCATAAACTTGGTAATTTCTAATAATTATGTGTTTCGCATGCGCAGTAGGTATTTGACCGAGCTGTAATAACACAGTTGGTAGGAAAATGAGGATAGTTGCGTGCCTTAACCGCTGTAATTCAAAGCCAATGGGCGCTTTCAATACAACAAAAATTCCGGTTGAAATGTTGGAGATTCCACTCGCCCAATGGAACTATACATCGACCCGACCAAAGCCTCGGCTCGTTTGGTTATTGTTCCTACAAAAGAGCCGTATTTGAGCCAACAATTTTGTCAAGTGGAAAAGGACACTCCAACATTACCGATCTTAATCTAAATAGCTCTGATCTGGCGGGATCTTAATTATTCACTTTACAACTAAACCAGTCTGGTCTGTCAGTTATAACAGATTGAATTAACGGAGACCTTAGCTGATTAAAAAAAAAAAAATGCCTTCACTTTAGTCTAAATTGCAGCCGACATCATGTATTTCTTACAAATTGCGACAGGTCTACTACAAATTACTACAAAAGTGCATTAATAATTAAAAAGGCCGTCTTTAATATCACTAAATTTGCCTGAGAACGTTTCCGCCGTTGTCGTTAACTATTCCTAAGCGAGAAAATAAAACAACAGAGACATGAGCCAGCAGCATCACGGTAATTTGCCCAGTCTGTTCCGTTTAATTCCACTGCTGTGAAATAGAGTATGTAAAGGTTTTCAGTTAATAAAAAGAGCAAAAAAAAAATAAATAAATAAACTGATCAGGATGTGAAACAGAAAAACAATGTCGATAAGTTTTTAAAGACAGTTCAACTGTGGAAAAAAAAAGACCCTCGTCACAAAAACGTTTTTTCTAACAGTTTATTAATTATTTATAAAACCTTGTTATTTTATAATCCTTTCACTATATATATACATGGCGCAAGACGCCTGGGGTGTCGATATGATCTTTAACTACTGTTTCACTAGCTCAGTTATCAATCAATTAACAATATTGTTTAGTTAAATGCCTTCTACTTCATTTTTATTTCCTACAGCTAAATTGGAAGGTTTTATTATTCATTCGGCATGCAACGATTTTAATATCGTTCCAGCCACAAGCAACTCGTCTCTCCAATTTGCTGTTGGGCTTCCTTAGCAACCAATATTAATTTCTTTGTCATGATTTCCACAGAATTTTAAGGAAAATTAGTCTTACTTTCGTGTAATGTTTGATAGCTACCTTTTTGTTCTCCATAATAAGTCATTTTACACTTTACACGATTTTATCATTTCAGTCACACCTGCAGGACTGAGCTGAAATAAACTTGCACGGAAAGATTACAAAACAACTACATTTCTTTGTGTTTTTCTCAACAAGGAAATTACTTCATACAACAAGAATATCGTACAGTTAATCTTTCAGTTCGGTTCGGTAAATTCTAGGAATATATCGCCGTTAACAGAGTTGATTACGAAGGCTATTGAACAAACAACCTCAGTGTGGAGGAAAATTGGCGCCAAGCCTTATGAAGTCACCGAACCTCGAACTTCTGAACTTGTCAATCTTCTTTTCTCTTGTCAAACTGGTATTCAGAGTGTGAGCATCCGTTTCAGACTGAGATTGACAAACTGATGATCATAACCGATGAGCCCGATGTACAAAGCGCACGGCTATTAAGCCTGGGTTCCAAACTATATCCAAGCAACAAGCAGCACATGCTCACGCTATCTTTGTTACTCGATTGACACAGAGTCATGCTCGAGTATGCCAAACTCGAGCAAGTGAAGCAAAGCGGGCTTTGGTAGCAGGGTGTGAAATTGTACTCTCATGATGTGAAACTAAAAAGTTCCATCCAATAAGAACGTGCGTCTCACACCACCTGTGAAGTCCTTACCCTTGTATTTTATGTTAAGGTCAAAAGGTTCTTGTTTTCTCTCCTAATCGGCTCCATTTTTTCCAAATTTCAATTCGCTTTGAGTCCAAGCCTCACGCATTCATCAGTCTTTTACTGAACTGCTCAAGCCTTTCACACTCGTTCATTAAAGACTTACATCCTACAAGAATGAGTTACGCACGTCAAGTGGTAGGTTTTAGTTAACTTTGTTATTTTCTATAAAACACAGCGCCAACGAGTCTTTTAAACTCTTTCTTTATGTCTCTTTTAAAAAAGGCATAAGCCAGTGGGTTAATAGCTGAGTTTAAAACCAAGAAAGTAATTTTGTAGTTTTCATCATTACATGGTGATGAGGATAGTATTAGAAAATTACAATGTAGATACATACCATAGCAAACAAGAAACACTCCTATCACAAGACCCATCATTATTAGTGCGGACTTCTCGTGATGGGTTTTAAACGATACCTGATGGTTAAAACGTAACTGTTTTGCTAAGGTACGTGCCGACTGATCATGCCTGCATACATGAAGTATCATTGATACAAAGCAGAGTATTAATACAACACATGGAAGAAACTCGGAAATTATGGTCGGCCAAATAAAAGGACACTCGGAGGTATCGTTTTGAAATAAGACAATACAAAGGGTATTTTTTAGCGCATTGTAACTAACTGGTAGAGCCCAAGAGAAGAAAATAACTTGGGTAATTCGACGGCGAGTTATCAAAGTAATATATTTTAGAGGATAGACGATGGCAATAAAACGATCCAGTACTAAGCCGCATAAGTTTACAACAGACGAGTGACTAAACAACAATCTTATAATATTCACCCACGAGAACCAATAATCAGGCCAGTGGCAGGTGTTTGTAATGTCGCAAGCTAACAGTGAAGGAATAACGCTCAAAGCAACACAGAAATCCGCTACCGCAAGTGAAACAATAAACGCGTTGGTTTTGGTGCGAAGATTTCGTCTGCTGCAAACGAGGAAGATTGTAAATCCATTTCCAATGATAGCCAGAAATGAAAGAACCCAGCCAAGAATCCAAAACCAGGTCTCCATTCTTAACAGTTAAAGGAAGTTCTTATCAACTGCAGAATATAACCAACATCTTGCATAAATATCAAGGACACTGAACTCTTTTCTTATGTAAAGCTGTACTGTCGCAATTTATAATAATCATCGCACTTTGTCATACCTGTCGCAATTTGTAATAAATCCATCGCACTTTGTAATACCTGTCACAATTTGTAATAAACCGTGTCGCACTTTGTAATAAAAAAGCTGTCTCAATTTGTAACAACTGTCCATCGCACTTTGTAATAAAGTAAGCTGTCGCAATTTGTAATAATTCCATCGCACTTTGTAATACCTTTTTGAGAGTAATCAAACCTATTTCGTCAACATTAATATAATGCCAAAATATGCATGGTACTTCATAAACAAAGATGATGACGTCAGCTAGCACGTAACACCTCCGCTCATTCAAACATTTAACTTTATTTACCGTCCTAAACATTTTTTTTAGATTAATGTTGATTAGTTATCTGACTTACGAAATGCTGTATTCTTAAACCTTGTTATTGTACTAGGTGGTTTTCATTCAATGGTTACCCGGCGGGTGTACTACCTTATATGGGCATGTGGCTCTGGAGAGAGCGTTGTCAGAGTACAGAATCTAGACACACTAGACACAAACGAGCCATTATTAAAAAGCACATAATTTCCGCAAATCGTAACATCCATCCTACGTCATTCGAATAAGGACACCAGGAGATTTCAAGCTTTCCTTGTTAGATCTTACAACAAGTCGACACAACACGTGGTGCACCGTCCTTATCTAACGCGCAATCTTAAAGAAGTAATAGTGGCTTCCATATTTTGGCCAAATTAATAAAACGAGACCTGGAAAGATTCAAAATGTTTACTGCAAATAATTAAAAAAACGTTACCAGTGGCAAACCGTCGAACCACAACAGAAACCGAAACACAAAATCCAATTAGTTGCTGGCCATACCTTCGTATGTACCTGTTTTTAAAACACTCAATTGGGGTCTTAAACTGAGCCGGCTGGGCATTTGGCCCATTATTCTCACTTGATTTGGTCCCATATAGGAACAAAAGGAGTACTCATTCCATCTTAAAACAATCGTTTTCTATAAGGAGTCCTCTAAAGCAAATACCATGGGGATAGTAAAAAATTATCCTTCCCTGCGTATATACAGCTCGTAAGACGTTGCAATTCTTCCGAGCGTGTTCTGGATTACTGTTTTTCCACAAAATGGAAAGGATGGAATAAACCATCCATAACTACTTGAGTTACTCTATCTAAGGGTCAAACCAAAGACACAAGGCCAACAACGTAAAAAATGATACCCTATTAAAGGCTCGAGATCCTCCCCCCCCCCCCCTCCCCCGAAGACTTCACGTGTCACTTGGCAAGCAAACATGGATTTGGACTACGAATGCCAGGTTATTCATGAATTTTCTGTTGTTAAATGTTGCTTTAGTTATTTAAATATTTTTGAATTTAAACATGATTCATCTCTTTTTGGTGATATGTCACAGGAAGTTTCATGTCTTTCATAAAAGCGTTTCTAGTTGGTCACGTGATTAACCAAGGCAGAAAAATTTATAGCGTAAGACATGCATGTTTGACCAAAGTAAATGTTACGGAGATGTTACGTGGTAGCAGACGTCATCATCTTTGTTTATGAAGCACCATGCATATTTTGGCATTATATTAATATTGACGAAGTACGTTGAATCACTCTCAAAAAATTATTACAAAGTGCGATGGAATTATTACAAATTGCGACAGCTTAGTTTATTACAAAGTGCGATGGACTGTTATTACAAATTGCGACAGCTTTTTTATTACAAAGTGCGACACGGTTTATTACAAATTGCGACAGGTATTACAAAGTGCGATGATTATTACAAATTGCGACAATACATAATACCTGTCGCAATTTGTAATAGACCGTTACCACTCTCAAAAAAATTATTACAAAGTGCGATGGAATTATTACAATTTGCGACAGCTTAGTTTATTACAAAGCGCGATGGACTGTTATTACAAATTGCGACAGCTTTTTTATCACAAAGTGCGACACGGTTTATTACAAATTACGACAGGTATTACAAAGGGCGATGATTATTACAAATTGCGACAGTACAAACGCGTTATGTTACATGTGCAGCCGGTGGACTCCATCGGACGACTTTTGCAACCCTCCTCGAACTACTGCAATTGTTTACACTTCCGGTTTCATCTTATGGCTAGACTTCCGGTAATTCAAGTGGACTGGACTGAACTTCGGGTTTCATTTTTCGAACAGACTCCATTGGACTCCAGGCTTTGCCCACAGCTGGAATCTAGTCGAGAGTGCTGGACATGTGTAGCAGTTGCTACTATGTAACTCACATGCTCAACAATGTAGGGTTCTTCAATTCTGTAATCCCGACCCAAAATTTCGTGTAATCCCGTAGCTCCGAGGATTATTTTCGGCATGCACTCTAACTCGCACGCATACTTTCAATCCCGAATCTTGCCCGATTTTGCTTTAAAATCCCGAATCCCGAGCAAATAAGGGAAATCCCAGATCCCGAAAAACCTATCAGAGACCCTCAACAATGATCTCACTCGATTCATGCAGAGTATTTCTTTTTTAACAATGCGCCAAAATGGAGAAAGTGAAACAAAGGCTCTGCTAGGAGGATGTGGACATAAATTTCAATTATTATACTCTTACGATGTGATACTAAAAAGTATTTCGGCTTCACTACGCAGTACAACATGAATAGAAAAACCATTAGGTTTATTTTGGCTGTTTCGGCGGAGCACCGCAGATATAACAATACGTTATACAACATCTTCTATTACATGCAAATATGTGGTGTAAAAACTAGAACGGAGCTGAGCGACAGTTTACACAGAATACTGTCAGAACAGAGGCCAGAAAAAACCTGCCGGAAAAAACCTCAGTAGGGAAAAAAAACTCGGCAGGAAATTTGGGTAGGATCCATGGCTCATGCACTGAAAAGCCCATCCTACAAAGGCTACACGGCTGGAAGGTCTTTGCCCTTCTTTATCAAACCAGTATTCCAACAAAGGACGGCAAACTCTAAATAATTTAAGGAAACGCAAACAAGCGAAGAAATTCCTGGGAAACTCGAACTGTCACTAGTAAATCAAATATATACTAAAAACAAAAATAAATAAATAAAAAATAACATCAGCTAGACGAGGTGCGGGCCTAGAATGCTTTCCCACGTGATAAGCATCCCTTTTATAGCGCTCCATTCTACCCATACTGCACTTCAACTGCCCCAGTCCCCACCGCACCCGTGCAGCGGAAATATTTCATTTCCGGCTAATTCGTGTCCACTCAAACGCCGTAAATTCCATTGCATGTGATGTGACTTTGGGCCTCCCAGCACTGTGTGAATCTTGATCCCAAGTCCTTTCCCTAGTATTTTAAATTCTCTTAGCGTACAAATGTTCTCGTTTTCTCTCCTCATAGGCCATTTTTTCCAAATTTCAATTCGCTTTCAGTCCAAGAGTCACAGATTTATCAGTCTCTTCTCAAGTCTTTCATTGTCTTAAAAGACCTACATCCTACAACAACGAGTTGCACATACGTTCGTAAAGTGATAGGCTTTCGTTAACTTTACTAATATTTTCTTTAATTAAAACACAGCTCCAACAAGTCTTTTAAACTCTTTCTTTGTGTCTCTTTTGAAAAAGGCATAAATGAGAGGGTTAATTGCTGAGTTTAAAACCAAGAAAGGAATTTTGTAGTTTTCATCATTACACGAGGTGGTGTGGAATAGTATTGTAAAACTGCAACGCAGATACATCCCATAGCAAACAAGAAACACTCCTATCACAAGACCCATCATAATCACTGCAGACCTCTCGTGATGGATTTTAAACGACATCTGATGGTTAAAACGTAACTGCTCTGCTACGATGCGTGCTGACCGACCATGCCGGTGTACGTGACAAATTCCGGGGGTGGAGACTTTTGAGCTGTCAAATCCCCCAGGGCGGGGCGAAAAAAGACAGCAAATGCCGCGTCCTCCTTCAACACTGAAACATTTTTCATCGATCGCACAGTCGAATAATGCCGTTTTAAGCATTTTAATGTGCGATTTTTTGTTTCAATTAACGTCTTCCTTTGTAGGGATTCCAACGACGCGCTAGGATTCTGACGATTCTAACGACGACATGCACCAGTTTATGGTTTTAGATTGATATAAAATTATTGACATTAAAATTAATAGAGCGCTGTAAAGTTATATGTTATAAATAGTTTTATAAATATGAAAGGATGTTGTTCAAATAATATCAACAGAAATTTGATTCAATGACCAAAAAACGTTGATTCACATCGATAGCTCCAATTTCGTTATGTAATTTTGATAAGCAATGAAGAAATGCATGCATAAAATCGAGAACATGCCTTTACAACCCTCTACAATTTATTCCTGTCCTTGACAGATGAGCCATTCTGCTTTTTTTGCAGTAAAACCCTCTGTGTAGTTATATTCTGATAGAAAACCGCGTGCGTGTCAAAAGCTCGGGATTGGCCCCGGGTTGGCAAATGCCCGGCCCCCGGGCAGTGCAAAATTTGCAAAATAAATTAATGCCCCACCCCCGGGACTGACGAGGCGGGCAAATGCCCCGCAGTAGCCCGCCCGGGGAGGGGGGGGGGGGGGTGGGCTGGGCGCAGGTGGAATTGACTGATGGATTACTTGCGAGCACAAATTGGCGTGCGGTTGATTAGCTGCCTCAGAATTAGATCACAACCTTTTTCTCAACGTAGAATTTTCTACCCAAAGTTTGCTTGAAATACGCTTTCAAAATATAACTGCTAAAGTAAAACTTAGGAGTCTTTTTGAAAAGGTGCGTGACTGCAGAAGGCAGAGAGCTCTTTCCCTGTGGAAGTTGGAATTGTGCACACACGTGCTTTCAGCCGCAAGGCCGCTGTCCTGTCATTGGTCAAGTGCGCCCCCAAGTAAGAGGTAGACCTTACTTACAACTGCATGAATTCTTTTGTTTTACGCTTATCACCAGGGTAACAAAGAATCCAAAAAGTCCGGTCATTAAAACTTTCACACTCTTCCTTACCTGCAAACGGGCTCAACATTGTTGGATGTTACATGTTGCGTCCGTTTGCACACCCTGTTGCATGCTGTTGAGTGTTGTTGCGAGTTGTCTCGCAAAGTTTGCAACCGGTGAAACTTTTAGCTACTTACGGACGGTCGCATCAACTCCCAACAATGTTGTGTCCATTTGAACGGAGCTTAAGTACGCGAGCTACACTTGGGTGATTCCGCACAAACCCACGGCGCGCGCCATTCAAAAAGACGTTTTGTACAAAAAAGAGGAAAAATATGACGCGAACTACCGCAATTATGAATGTTTTTAATGACACTCAGCTTAGATTAATTTTAACTTCTTTGATACATTTTGCAAAGAGTCGAGATTAACGTAATCCAGACTCCCTCAGAAATGAAATGAGTACGTATCAAGCGCACTTAAGAACGCTAGTGTGAATTGGCTTATTATTTCTTTGTGCAGAAGATGGCAATGCAACCGGGACAGCCTGAGAACTAGGTTGCGCTTTTTAGTGCAAGAATTGTGCGAGAAAAAAATAGCGAAGAATTTCACATTTTGCGAAGATAAAATAGCCAGTACTTAGTCCTACCTAAAAACATAGCAAAAATAAAACACCATGGATGAAAACGCTATTTGGAGAATACCTGGTGACTAAACAATCCCTTAAAAGATTTAAATCGTCCCTGTATTTGCCGAGTAACAAACAAATGAAGACGGGGTAGACGGGCATACTGGTTATTTTATTTTTCCGTAGAGTATCAATAATTTTAATGAATGAATAATAAAACAATTGTTGAATTCGATCGATAAAAAGTTTGACCAATTCCGGGCTGCCATGTAACCAATCCCAAGAATCTGTTAACGATGAACATCGATGACACAGTTTTTAGTTTCACATCATTCAGGGCACTATTCATATTATTTCGATTACTTGTTCTATCGTTAAATGTTTATATGTTAGTATTTATTTATTTTCTCTAAGGGCACACTTTATTTGGAGCCTCGCTCTGTTGCGTGTCCCGCACCTTCGTCTCTTGATTTTGTGACTTTTTCAAATGTAATTCTTTTTCTAGTCTCATTTTAGCATTGCAATCTTGATGAAAGCGATTATATAAATAAACAGCCGCAGCAATACTAAAAGAAAGAAAGAAAGGGATGAAGTAAACAAGACGCTGTAAGCAGCGTATACTCGGGTCGGCTACTGAGAGCTACCTAATAAGTAATTCAGTTCTTTCCTTTGTGAGTACAAACAAAACACCCGCAGTTGAGATAAATCATGCAGTTTAGCAGTTGACCCTAATCCTATATATCTACGGATTATAGATTATAACCCTTTCCGAGTTATTCGCTTGTTTGTGTTCGAGAAGAGAAGGAGAAAATACCTCATGCATACATACATACATACATACTTTATTGACTTTCCCAAGGGGCTTTTCAAAGACAATACATGATCCTATTTACAATTAAGAAATGTTTTAAAATATATATAAAATTACAATTCTTTAAGTAATTTAGTACGTAAACGAGTTTTAAAAACATCAATCGAGTTACACAGTTTAAAGGAATTGTCTAAGGAGTTCCATAAGTTCACAGTTCTATAGAAAAATGTTCTCTGGCCGGCAGCTGTTCTAAAAAAGGGAATTTGTAAAAGCTGTGAATTTCTGGTGCAACGTCGGCTAACCTCTGCTCGCTTTATGAATTTTGATGTAAGGTATTCAGGGGCTTGACCGGTCATACATTTAAAAGCCATTGTAGCGTTCCGGTAATAAAGCTGACTGGGAACTGAAAGCCAATTTAGCTCCTTGCGAATTGGTGTAACATGGTCAAATTTACGCGCGCCGCTAACAATGCGGCATGCGAAGTTCTGCACTGCCTGTAACTTGTTGACATTACATTTTGAGGTATTTGACCAAACATTGGAGCAATAAAATAACCTGCTAAAAACTAAGGAATTAATAATCATCAAAAGTGTACGTTTGTCGAAGACATGCTTGACACGGTTTATCTGGCCAAGGCGGGACATGCACGAGGAAGCGGTTTTAATTATATGTTCATCGTAAGTTAAATTAGAATCCAAAGTCACACCAAGGTCTTTGGCGGTGTCTGTAGGGACAATGTCCTTACCCATAAAGGAAAGGTAACGAAATTGGAATTTTGCACGCATCTGCCTGCTGCCAAATATCATCAACTTGGTTTTGCCAGGGTTTAGTAACAATTGATTGTTGGAACACCATTCCCCTATTTTAAACAGGTCGTCTTCCAAATCAGCAATTGCATCCAGGTTGGCTTTAAGCTCGAAGGAAGTAATGAGTTTCGTATCATCTACATAACTCTGGGTGCTGCATTTCTGTGGGATCAATGGAAGATCGTTCGTATATATGCTAAAAAGAAGTGGGCCCAAGATGCTTCCTTGAGGAACGCCACTGGTCACAGACAAAGGCTCAGATAGCGTTGAATAGATTCGTACTACTTGTGACCTGTTGCTTAGGTAACTACGAAACCATTGGAGAGTGTCACTGGAAATTCCGACATCTTGCAATTTTAAAATTAACGTGTCATGATTGACACTATCAAAGGCTTTGCTCATATCTAATAGTACAACTGCCGTTAACTTCTTTTTATCGATGGCGTTAAGAATTGTGTCTGTTGTTTCAATGACAGATGTTTCACAAGAGTGCCATCTCTTGTTACCGCTTTGACTCTTTGATAGGGTGTCATTTGATTGCAGATACGAGGTGAGTTGATTATGTACTACCCTTTCGCAAACCTTCGATAAAACTGGTAGAAGTGAGATGGGTCTATTGTTGTTTGCCTGTTCATGGTCGCCCTCCTTTAGGATGGGTGTAACCTCGGCAGTTTTCCATTTTGATGGAAAAACACAGTTTTGAAAGGATGCATTAACGATAGACGTTATTGGGTGAACAATTGGATTAAGACAGTCTTTGATGACACGGATCGGAATTTTATCTATCCCGGGGGCCTTGTTTGAAGGTATCGCTGCTATTATACGCTCTACTTGTTTATAATCAACGGTACTAAGTGTGAACTGGTCAGAGGAAGCGTATTGTCTCGGCACGAAATAATTCTGATTAAGTGTTAAGTTGCATTCATTAGCTAGGGACGTAATTTTGTCAACAGTGCTCTGACCAACAGATACGAAGAACTGGTTAAATTCGTCTGCAACAGATTTGACGCTCTTACTAAATGTTCGCTGAGATGTAGATTTATTGGGGACACACTGGCGGATTGCTTTCCAGATATTATTGGTGTTATTTGGGTTCCTTTGGATTTGTTCAGCAACAAAATCTCGTTCAGCAATTCTAATTTCCCTCTTTACTTCCTGTCTGAAATATCTGTAGGCAGTCCAGGATAGCGGGTCATTTGTTTTCTTTGCTTTTTTACGCCAATCATCCCTGGTCTTCATCAATCCGCGGATGTTGTCGGTTACGCATGGGTTTGGCTTACAGCGTGCTTTAAAGGTTTTAACTGGAGCATGACGGTCGAGTATCTCAGTAAACAGCGAATCAAATGCATAAATTTTATCCTCGACATCGTCGAAAACATCGACTATGGACCACGGTGCCAATGATACGTCGTTGTTGAAATCAATAGGACAGTAGTGTTTAAAACTTCTGGTAGTAATATAAATGGGTTTGGAGCGAGCCTTCTTCAATCTTAAGGTGACATAAATTAGCTCATGGTCGCTGATCGAGCTTTCCATAACTGTAGCCGTTTGGACTTGTCTTGTATCCGATGCAAGGATAACATCTAAAATTGATTTCGAAGTCTCTGTAACTCGTGTTGGTGTGTTGATCAATATTGACAAGTTATAGGAACGGCAAAAGTTAACAAGGGCTTTAGCTCCAGGATCGTCGCTATTCTCAAGTCTGCAGTTCAAATCACCTAATAGATAAATTGGAACATTAAACGACGAGGCATAAATAAAGTTCTCTGTAAGATCTGAATCGAAACAAGATAAAGAAGTGTCCGGTGGTCTATAGGTTGTACAGACAAGGAAGGACTTCATGTTTCTGGCGTGGATTTTTAGCCACAGTTGATGGAAGCCAGAGGCCGTGATAAGAGAAATGTCACTCAAGTACTCCGTCCTGTAATTTCGTGAGACATAAGCACATACTCCACCGCCAACCCTCGCCTGTCGGTCAATTCGGTAGATAACATAGCCAGGGATTTCTATCTCCAAATCCGTAACTGAACTGTTGAGCCATGTTTCGGATACGGTAAATATATCAAACTTATTTTCCAGTACCGCATTCTTTACAAGAACGAAATGCTCACGGCATTTGAGCGAGCGAACATTAAGATGTGCGATTTTAACATTGCCATTTGACTTTTCTGACTTGTCTCCACTAGAGCAGTTTGCAGGTCCAGGGTTAAGTTCCACATCATGCATTCTTTTAACGAGAAACCATCCACTATTAGTTTCAACTACAATAATGTATGGCGGCCACTAATAGCCAAGACAAAAACTTAGATTTTTTCGAGGCGCGAATAAGTTCTGCAACGGAATATTAATTATTTTTTAGCCGGGGAAAGCAAAACAACGGCTCTGTTCTGAGACGTTTTTTTGAACTAGAAAAATAGCTAGCGTACATCTACCTTCTGGAGCTTCATTTCCATTATTAACGGCCCTGGATATAAACTCGAAAAACAAAAAGTAACGTGGGAGGAGTTTGTTCATCACCAGCATCTGTAGTTTCGTTCCATTTGAGCCGCTCATACACCTTTGCAAAAATAAGAAACCTGTGGAAAAAACCGCTAACACGTCTTCACACAAGGAAAAGAATAATTAAGCATCGGACGTTCATCTGATGCGCTCTTATGCTCTGCCTTGAGAAAGTAGGCCTGCAGGACGTTTATCAGAGATCGTTGATTTTTTGTTCGCGGATTTGCCGTTTTTGCGCAGTTTTTCAATAGGCTCTAATGTCCATGACTTAAGAAAAGGCAAATACACTTAAGTACACAAAATTCGAAGCAAACTGTTTTGAATTAGTCGTGGTCTCGGAGAGGCCTTTCCTTTGACCTATCATTTTATCGACGTTACTTGAAACCGCGAAAACAAAATAAAAACCGAGAAAACCGAGAAAGTACCGATTTGAACTATGAAAAAGGACAGTTTCATTACTCCTATGGTTCTAATTAAAGTTTTGAAAGGCTATGATTTATGCACGTCCTTTCACTGTGATTCACCAAAACTTTATATTTCATTTTTGCCTATTTACGACCAACACTTTAAAACTCGTGGGTAAAAAAGCAAACAACATGTCGAACCAAGCCGGAAAGGAACTTTTTAGTTTGAGAGACTGAATCAAAAGCCAAACTAGTACAACAGCGCTAGGTATATAGGACACAGTAAGGTGGCTAGACTGGATTTTTTAGGAGGGATAATTCTTAAGTTTGAGAATTTACCACGTCAGCTTTCACAAAGATATCACAAAAAGGTTACTACAGCTGTACTATATAAACATAGGCACGTTAAACGTGCATAGCTATTTTGAATGCTTCAGTGTAACTTTAATGCTTCAGTGTAACCTTATCAAGTGTGATGAATCTACCCTTTTCGTCTTAAATGTAGACTGGGCTTTTGCGCGAAAACGGGTATTGCCGTACATAAATGAAAACGCGAAACGCTCAGCTGCGTCGATCCTCATGCAATATATTCACTCTCCTCTGTCTTTCCCCGTTAAATCTGGTGCAAGTTAAACAAATTCAGTTGTTAAAGTAAGATAAATATCTCCTCACCAAACGTTGGTTAAAAGGAAAACTCTAAGGTTTCGTCGGAGTTTCTTAAGCCAAAATGTGACTCATCGAATTCGAGTAGTTAAGAAATGCCAGGATTTTTATCATTGTGGTAGATGGTTGCATCATCACAATTCACGAGGTTTTCACGTGCGATTCTACTCAGTGAAACAGTCTTTAACTCCCACAACTTATTTCTTCGTGTTTTAAAAGCTATTGCTTCTTAAAAGACAAGAGCCTCTTTTTAGGCATTGGTTTCAAAATGAAACAGGTCTTCATACGTTCGAGTTACTATTATTATTGTGAAAAACCAATCTGCAGGAGATGTACAGTCGCACAACTGGCACGTGAAAGTGTTGGACTTTGCCCCCTTTCGTTGTTCCTACGTGAGAGAATTCGAGTTATCACATAGTAATCTAGTAAACAGAATTATAAAAATAACTCATGCACGCAATTTGCACGTGAAGATGTTGGTCTTTGGCCCTTTTACAATTCGTACGTAAAAAAAACGCAAATTGTTTACTACAAAATTTTCTCTACTTAAGTTACGCATCTTAACTAAATAAAATACGTTTCAATAACTATAATGCTTAGTATGCAGGAAGGATGTATCATGTTGTTCGCTTATTATTCTTTTTTTGTTGTTTTGCCGAAATGAAAAAAGGTCTGTTGAACTTTGTAAGCGAGAGAATAATAATTTTAAAGCTTGTTTATAGGATTAACAGTACTCGATACAGCTTTCAAAAAAATAAGCTGCCTTTCAAACTTGTAAAACCACATTTTATAGGCCGCATACTTTCGAATTAAAGTCCATATCTAAATATCAATTATTGCTTCACTGGAAGAGCTTTGAAAATATACGATCTTTTATACTCTATCTTGAAGCAGGTGAAACACAACTCACAAATACGTGCGTCAGTACCGTTAGCGATAGCCGAATTCGGTCAGAAATGTCTTGAAGTAGCATCCACACTAAAATATGAACCCTTAAACAGCTGCATCACTGTACACAGCGTTTGAATCATGAAGATATTTAATGCAACGTTTCCAAACACCTGTAGCTGTAATAAAAGACAAAAAAATTGTGAAGAATCAAGATGGCGGTCTCAAAGTGCCCTTGTTCGACCTTTAGCAATGTCATGTTTAAGTAGATGCCAAGATCTCATTGGTTCCTAAGCATCAACTCATAGTACCTTCAACCTTATTGGCTCTTGCAACAAACATCCGAAAAATTTTCGGTGCATGAATTTTTTTAAGCCCACTTGTCTGCAGGATTTTTTTTCTCAGGCACAAGCTTTGCACGGATCTTTTTTCCACACATTTCTTCTTTTGCAACTAATCTACGATTTACGTAAGGTTTATATCATGATATAATGTCTAAGAGAACCACGTATTATAGTTTACCACTTGGTTCCTTTTTGCCGTGTGTCTGTTCAGTAATCAAACACAGATGATTAACGTTAATTCGCACTTGGCGGATCAACTGCATTCCCCCATTCTGCAGAAATCAAAAAGACTATTACCCCGAGTACCCGGATACCTTTGGGCCAATTAACATATTACAAGAAAAAAGAATACCTGCCATTTTTAAATATAATGTACATATTTTGTTATTTTGTCTATCGTTATTGTTTCGGAA
The DNA here is from genome assembly GCF_958299795.1 of Porites lutea. Classification (NCBI taxonomy): domain Eukaryota; kingdom Metazoa; phylum Cnidaria; class Anthozoa; order Scleractinia; family Poritidae; genus Porites; species Porites lutea. Next base: position 15,048,098 of record NC_133213.1, on the reverse strand, counting down.
ACAATAATGTTAGTTTTTGGTGGAAGTTTCCTCTTCGCAATTGAGCCAGAATATCAATAGTTTTTAATAAAACTAAAGTAGTAGCACCTCAATAGGCGAGTTTCGTATTCCCCTCATTTCTGGGCTGCCTAGGACGAGTGCTTGTTTTTGCGCGAAAGCGAGGCTAATGTTGGTCACTTCTCACCAAGAAGACAAACTAGACAAACTAACATGAGAAAACTGCGGCTGAGTTGCCGAAAAAAAGGAAAATTTGAAACGTTGAAAGGTTCCAGAGGGCTCAAAACGTATTTAAAGTCTTGGAAAATCATTCTTCCAAACAGCAAGAAGGAAGATTAGCTCGTCATCCACTGAGAAAAACAACGAGCATAACCAGAAATTGACCGAAATAGTTATATAGTTGAGAAAATGTTATACTTCTTATATTGCGTTCTATCAAAAATATTTTGAAATACATTTTATATCTGAAGAGAGAGATTTTATCGTATAATTATTTGTGATAACAATAATATCAGTGGTAATCATCATGACATGTGTAGAAAGCAAGCCATTACTAATTTATGTTTATTATATACATACTGAGAAATACTCACCAAAAAGCTATGTCGTAAATTTTCGTACGCAAATTAGTTCTAGAGGAGCGAACGATGGTTTTCACTCTTGAAAAAAATGATACGTCCAATCAGAATCGCGAACGATGTTTTTTCACGTGTGAGAAAAATGATACGTCCAATCAGAGGCCACAGAGGTGTGTGAGTTTCGCGCCAAAGATCCCGCCTTTTATTGCAGCTTGCAGCGTCGCTTAGCACACATTCAACGAGAAAAGTTGTACTCAAAGAGTTTTTCTCGCTAAAAAAGTGAAAAACATTTCGGAAATGGAGTGGAAAAGTTTCGTTTGTTTCACTGTCGATAAAGATAACGGCAGAGAGCCGGCGAAACAACAGCGGAAAGGGAAAAACAGAACGAGACGTAAGCTTTTGTTGTGCTTTTTGTCGGAGCTACTTTGCCTTTCATTTAAGCTTAAGCTTATATTGAAACCGGACATTTTACTTAAATTCACTCATTTTCAATTGTGCATCGACAGCAAACAGTTAAGATTACTTATAGTTCTTGGATTACTTCATATCCTTACCGTCATTTATGTTTTTAACAAACGTTTTTACTAAAAAGCTGATACTTCGTTTTCGTTGTCATTTTGCGGCAAGTGTGTAGCGGCAAATAAGCATTTTTGAAAGATTTAAAATAAAAAGGCCGCCAAAATGATGAATGTCTCGGTATGTATATAATAAACAAAATACCACATGGAAAGTGCTTTGTACGGTATTTACGCACTCGTTGTTTTTGTATCAGATCCAACAACATTAACACTTAATTACTTCTCACTTTGGACAAAATGATGGCTTAAGGGAGGGGTAGTTGGGCTTCCGATATATCAAACAGTTGTTTTCAAATAAAAGTACTGAAGCACAGATTAAGATTTTCAATTCGCATTGTTTTATGTTACCTTTTTCCCCTTATCCCATACTTTTAATTAATAACCTTAAATCATACGCATGTCGCTTCCTCTGCAAGACTTTTTTTTTTCGTATAACCGCTCGCAGGATTTTGTTTTTTTCTTTGGAATTGTCACCCCACCTCCGGTTATTTCTAATGGTCCGTCCCTAAACAAACCATTATTCAACACTTGTCATACAGTGAGTGTCTTATTGCCTTTTGTGGTACAAAGGTCGACACGTAGTCACGCGCTTGTGACGCTTGTGTGCCACGGTCGTTGCTGTCGTTGGTGATTCGTTGGTGTCAGAAAACAGAGCTCTTTCTCCGGTCTGCACGGCTTTTCTGGCGCTTTTTGTTAAATGTTAAGTGGGAAAACATAAAAAAAAACATCGCACAGCATTGTCGTTTAGCGAACATTTGTATTCTAGCGAAAAAGCGACAGCGACAATTGTATTGTAGCGAAAAAACTACAGCGACATTTGTCTCTAGCCAAATAGACGACAGGTGGATTGGAAAATGAGCGACAAAGCCACATCAGAACCCCCCTTGGAAGGCCTCACCAATGTGACCCGGGTTCAAATCCAGGCGTCGACTCCAAAGGTAGTTACAGTTTGTTGATGGTTCTCTCCTTTGCTTCGAGAGGTTTTTCTCCGGATACTCCGGTTTTCCCTTTTCCTCAAAAACCAACACTTCCAAATTCTAATTCTACCTAGAACGCACAGACACGTTTAAACGAGTTTATAAGAACTCCTAAGTGCTTCGTGGGTAAACAAATTATAATTTACAATTTACAACTTGCAATTTTAAGGAAAAATATTTACAAATACCGGCGAGAAGAAGGTGCCTGAATTGGAGTTTGAAACAATAGACACAGTTGTACACAGGTCTTCTTCTGACTGGAATTTGCGAATATATTTACCTCAGGTCAAGGCTAGCACTGTTTAAACGAGTTCTCAGTGCTTCCATTCAGCAGCCGTGACGAATTCGAAACTGGACAATTTAGGCAGTGAAGGAAGGTACAAGCTCCCCCCGGCGATTTCTGAGAAAAAGTCCTGTTACCGAGAAATACAAAGGTAAGTAAAATACGTAATGCCCTCATTACGGTATAACAAATTTTCATCTTCATACAATACAGCTGTGGTAAATCTTTTTCTGATACCTTTGTTAATGTGGACATAGTAAATGCTCAAACTTGAAAAGTATAATCCCTAAAACAAACAGTCGAGCCACCTTAAAGAGACAAGAAAAGCAAATTTCAGACTGACAAAGACAAATTACATCCGCTACTATACTGCAAATTAAGACAAATTATCACAAATTATTTACAAAAGCTTCCACTGTTCTCAGTTAAACTTAAGGCAATTGAAAACTACTTTAAAACTTGTGTAGGAAGGAAAAGATGGCTTTTCGCTGCGCCATAGGGTATCTGAAAAAACTCTCCATGTTGCCTGTATATAGATATCAATACATACATAAATATGATCATACAGATCGGGCTCGAAAGTTTTGAATATTTCATTCACACCTGGTATGGACTGAGCTTAATTAACCATCAGTTTGCAGGGAAAGGAAAACAAAAATACTATAATTCTCTTCTTGCACGAAAACAAAAACGTTTACTCTATGTTTGTTTTAATTCTAGGAAACTACTTAACAGATCTAGAGTTGATTACAAAAGTTATTTTAGAAAATAAAGTAAGGAAAAAGAAATACTGTCACTTGGTCTGTAACAAAAATGTTTTAATTTACAAATTTCGTCTACCAGTTCTGTGGACGTTGGCTTGATAAACCTCGGAATCGTTTCAAGAAAGCATCTGACATGTACTGGGTTGAATTCTTATCGTCGTTTGGTTCTTGTACCCTCCTTAAACACCAGTGCTTCCGAACTATGATTCGAGACAAACCGCCAGGGATTTGCCGGCCCCAAAACTGCCGCCTGCGATGCCTGACACAATCCGCAATCAGAAGCAGTTCTGCCAACTAATATTAAGATCTCGGTCCTTCAAAAATGATCTAACGTACTGAAGTGGAAGGCTCTACTTGGTTACTTTTCTTAAAAACCACCTGACAGATAAGTCTTCTAAACTCTTTCTTTATGTCTCTTTTGAAAAAAGCATAAGACAGTGGGTTAATGGCTGAATTTAAAACCAAGACAGGAATTTTGTATTGTTCATCTTTACATGATGCATTTGTGTCGAATAGTACTACTAGACTACAACGTAAATATATTCCGTAGCACACAACAAACACTCCTATCACAATACCCATCATTATTACCGCAGACTTCTCGTGATGGGTTTTAAAATTTATCCGGTGGTTAAAACGTAACTGTTTTGCTAGGGTGCGTGCTGACCGATCATGTTTCCATACATGAAGTAACATTGACACAAAACAGAGTATCTGCAGAATACAAGGAATGATTTCCATGGAAATCATTAAAACCACAACTGCAACGATACTGGTCAGAGGGGTGTCACAGCAAAGTCGAAGTGCGGTCTTGAGCGCAACCAGCGTAAATGACGCTATCCAACAGGAAGTTATCACTTGAATAACACGAGATCGAGTCATAAAAGTTATGTATTTAAAAGGCTTTATGATGGCGATGTAACGGTCGAGCACCAGAGAACACAAGTTTAAAACAGACAAGTAGCTAAACAGCCACCTTACGACATCGATCCATGAAGGAAAAACCTTAGGCCAGTAGCAGGTGTTTGTAACGTCGCAAGCTAACAGAGAAGGAATAACGCCCAAACCAACACACAAATCTGCTACTGCAAGTGAAACAATAAACGCGTTGGTTTTGGTGCGGAGATTTCCTCTGCCGCAGACAAGGAAGATTGTTATTCCATTTCCAGCGATGGCAAGAAACGAAAGAACCCATCCAAGAATCCAAAACCAGGTCTCCATCCGTACTTATTAACTACAGATAAAAGAAAAATATCCTCATCGCAAAAATGTCAGGAGGTTGTATGTTATTCACTGGCAGACGTATGTTACTAGACTGAAGTCCTTTTTATTGTCCTACTTTGTCATAAACTTGGTAATTTCTAATAATTATGTGTTTCGCATGCGCAGTAGGTAACTGACCGAGCTGTAATAACACAGTTGGTAGGAAAATGAGGATAGTTGCGTGTCATAACCGCTGTAATTCAAAGCCAATGGGCGCTTTCAATACAACAAAAATTCCTGTTAAAATGTTGGAAATTCCACCTGCCCAATGGAACTACATCGAGTTGACCCGACCAAATGGTTATTGTTCCTACAAAAGAGCGGTATTTGAGACAACAATTTTGTCAAATGGAAAGGGACACTCCAACATTGCCGATCTTAATCTAAATAGCTCTGATCTGGCTGGATCTTTATTTAAATTCTCTTTACAACTAAACCAGTCTGGCCTGTTAGTTCTAACAGATGGAATTAACCGAGACCTTAGCTGATTAAAAAAAATGTACCTTCACTTTAGCCTAAATTGCAGCCGACATATTTCTTACAAATTGCGACAGGTCTACAACAAATTACAACAAAGGTGCATTAATAATTAAAAAGGCCGTCTTTAATATCACGTATAACGCGTTACTAAATTTGCCTGAGAACATTTCCGCCGTTGTCGTTAACTATTCCTAAGCGAGAAAATAAAACGAGGAGACAGGCATGAACCAGCAGCATCACGGTAATCTGCCTAGTCTGTTCCGTTTAACTCCACTGCTGTACTAAATAGAGTATGCAAAGATTTTCAGTTAATAAATATAGCAAGGAAAAAAAATAAACTGATCGCGATGTGAAACAGAAACACAGTGTCGATAAGTTCAGTTTTAAAAGCAGTTCAACTGTGGAAAAAAACACCCTCTTCACAAAAACTTTTCGTCTAACAGTTTATTAATTATTCATAAAGCCCTGTTGTTTTATAATCCTTTCAATATATAACAATTATTCACCGAAGTGGAGGTGGCTAGTGATGGATATTTACCGAAGCCGCGTTAGCGGCGAGGTAAATATCCATCACTAGCCACCGACACTGAGGTGAATAATTGTTTTAGTATATACTAAAACAGTGAGATAATTGAGCCCAAAAATGATGATTTTTAACTCATTTACTGTTGCCTGCAACGATTACAATTTTGGCGCGCAATGACCGAACGGCCGCTGTCGTCGCTTTTTCTTGCCGGCAAATAAAACTTTTGAAGGCATTTGTTTAGCTCTTGCGGGGAAATTTCCTCAAAAGGAGCTGTGAATTCTTTTTGTATTTAAAATCATTCTGTAAAAAGGATTATTAGATTTAGTTTTAAGCTTATTTATGAACAAGTCAACTAAAAAAAGTAACGCAAGACTTAAACTTAATTTGCATTTGTAAACAACAAAACTTTTTCGCCGGTTTTATCGATAAATTCAAGTAAAAAAGACAAAGCTTTACCTGTGAAAACTTCCACCCCGAGCTTCGTCACTTTCTTCGTGTATTTTGGAAACAGCTTGCTTGATTAGTTGTGAAATTTCTTTGTTTGTTACGGCAGCAAACCGGGAAGGCATTTTGCAACTTACGCGAGTTTGGCGTCTCTCGCTCGGAGGAACTGGAGGTGAATCAGTGAATAGTGCAGGATATTCACTGATTGAGTAGCCAATCAGAGCGCGCGAAAAACACTATCCACTGTTTTAGTATATACTAAATATATATATCACGAGGAGCCGCAAGCAGTAAAATTTCTGTCCCATAATTTAATAAGTTAAATCATCAAAGTTGACAGGTCTTTCTGATGATCAAAGCGACCGTTCGGTTCACTACGAGCCTCAGCGCTCCGGAAGTTAAAAAATTCGTACCGTCTGGTTGCTATGAAGTGACGTAATCATCCAGTTGAGTATCCATCACCGTAACACTTTTGCGGTCAACTACCGCAGCGCTCGTAAAGTACTTTAATTAAAACCGTGTTCAAAACCCTGTAGGAAGTCTGTTTATTTTTGAGTCGATTAATGCACTGCTGACTTTCACGAGGTCAACTTTTGCATAAATTATCAAACATTATGTTAAGCGGGAAATCTACCTATGGTTCGCGGGAGAAGCAACTTCTATAGCGGCGCAAGACAAATGTTTCGAGAGTTGAGGATGTGCTCACAAACTATCCACTATGCGACGAAAGGAGAAATCACTGGCATGATAGCTGCATGTAATAGTAATTTTATCAATCCAGGTCGCGCCGTGTTCGCTCGAGAACGCTGTGATAACCTCGTTTGGCGCGCTTCTCAATACTTCCAAAACATGTTGTAATCGGTAAGTAGACTTAAGCACTTAGTATCGCCAAGCCATTCGAATCAGTGTATTTCCAATTCTTTGTCTGAAGATTCTTGCAAACACATATACCAAGTAAATCTGGATGGAAGAGGAAATTGTCTCCTGAAACGCAGCCAGATTATATTTTGAAGGATGGCGGCACAATTCAACGTGTCTTCCAGGTCAGCCCTAATTTATAGTTCGTAAGAGAATAAATTGCGATCTCCCTATTAAGCTTTCTTTGATAAAACTTCAGTAGAAACAAAACAACGCAGACATGACATTCTCCTGCATGAGACACAATCGGCTGAAGAAAACATCTGTTTACAAGTCGGGTAAATTATCCATTCTTGAGCACCGCAAAATCAGCTAAAATCAGTCGCTGGAAACCTGGCATATAATTAAGCCTGAGCGTTTCTAAGAATAACACGTTTAGAACTTCGACGCGTAGAAAAAAAAGGCAGTTGTTCTATATCCTTTCTGGTTCATCCAGGTAGAAGTCCTGGCATATTATTATGCCTGAGCGCTTCTAGCATATATAACACGTTTAGCATTTCGACCCGTAGCCGTAAAAAAAAAATTAGGCAGTTGTTCTATATCCTTTCTGGTTCATCCAGGTAGAAGTCCTGGCATATTATTATGCCTGAGCGCTTCTAGCATATATAACACGTTTAGCATTTCGACCCGTAGCCGAAAAAAAAATTAGGCTGTTGTTCTATATCCTTTCTGGTTCACCCAGGTAGAAGTCCTGGCATGATGTTCTTATGCCTGAACGCTTCTAGGATATATAACACGTTTAGCATTTCGACCCGTAGCCGAAAAAAAAAAAAATAGGCTGTTGTTCTATATCCTTTCTGGTTCACCCAGGTAGAAGTCCTGGCATGATGTTATTATGCCTGAGCGCTTCTAGGAAATATAACACGTTTAGCATTTCAACCCGCAGCCGTAAAAAAAAATTTAGGCAGTTGTTCTATATCCTTTCTGGTTCACCCAGGTAGAAGTCCTGGCATGTTGTTATTATGCCTGAGCGCTTCTAGGATATATAACACGTTTAGCATTTAGATCCGTAGCCGAAAAAAAAATTAGGCTGTTGTTCTATATCCTTTCTGGTTCACCCAGGTAGAAGTCCTGGCATGATGTTATTATGCCTGAGCGCTTCTAGGATATATAACACGTTTAGCATTTCGACCCGTAGCCGAAAAAAAAATTAGGCTGTTGTTCTATATCCTTTCTGGTTCACCCAGGTAGAAGTCCTGGCATGATGTTCTTATGCCTGAGCGCTTCTGGGATATATAACACGTTTAGCGTTTCGACCCGTAGCCGAAAAAAAAATTAGGCTGTTGTTCTATATCCTTTCTGGTTCACCCAGGTAGAAGTCCTGGCATGATGTTCTTATGCCTGAGCGCTTCTGGGATATATAACACGTTTAGCATTTCGATCCGTAGCCGAAAAAAAGAAATTAGGCTGTCGTTCTATATCCTTTCTGGTTCACCCAGGTAGAAGTCCTGGCATGAAGTTATTATGCCTGAGCGCTTCTAGGATATATAACACGTTTAGCATTTCGACCCGTAGCCGAAAAAAAAATTAGGCTGTTGTTCTATATCCTTTCTGGTTCACCCAGGTAGAAGTCCTGGCATGATGTTATTATGCCTGAGCGCTTCTAGAATATATAACACGTTTAGCATTTCAACCCGCAGCCGTAAAAAAAGAATTTAGGCAGTTGTTCTATATCCTTTCTGGTTCACCCAGGTAGAAGTCCTGGCATGAAGTTATTATGCCTGAGCGCTTCTAGGATATATAACACGTTTAGCATTTCGACCCGTAGCCGAAAAAAAAAAAAAATTAGGCTGTTGTTCTATATCCTTTCTGGTTCACCCAGGTAGAAGTCCTGGCATGATGTTCTTATGCCTGAGCGCTTCTGGGATATATAACACGTTTAGCGTTTCGACCCGTAGCCGAAAAAAAAATTAGGCTGTTGTTCTATATCCTTTCTGGTTCACCCAGGTAGAAGTCCTGGCATGATGTTATTATGCCTGAGCGCTTCTAGAATATATAACACGTTTAGCATTTCAACCCGCAGCCGTAAAAAAAAATTTAGGCAGTTGTTCTATATCCTTTCTGGTTCACCCAGGTAGAAGTCCTGGCATGTTATTATTATGCCTGAGCGCTTCTAGGATATATAACACGTTGGCAATGAAATCGACCGCAGACTTTAATAAAATGTTCTTTTTAGAAGGCACTGAATTATTTTTTCCGGACATTTTGTTTGATATCGCATTTTTAATTAATTTTATTTGTCGCCCCAGGATGATGACATGATTGCGTGAAAATTGACGCCTCTATCATATTAGATGCGAAATACGATCAGAGATTAAGGGAATAGGGAATGTTGCAAGCTACTGGGTATCCAGCTGAGATAGCTGACTTTTACTCAGCTATCTCAGCTGGATACTGAGGGGTTTTTTTGGTTGCTAAGACCGTGCAGCTCGTTATGACCATTTACACCTTCAGTGCGAAGACTGTCACGGGAACATTAACACCTTCAGGATAATAGCCTACCATAACAGTGGTAGGTCGCGCGCGTCTGGTCGGTTTCGAAGAACGTGATCGTGACTGTTGTTTTCATTCAGTGACTGTGCGCGTTGATATGTCAACGTTTAAAACAGACTGCAACATTAAATTTTAGTTATAAAAGCAAAGAAGCTGCTGAGTAGAAACTAAACCGTCCCAGACTTATTCCGTTTCATTCGTGTACTTTCATTTTGATGGGGTCTGTATGATGAATTTACCGCTGCCTTCTAATCAGGCACGTAAATAACATAGATATAAAACATTTCATTTTGCTTTTGTGGAGTGAATTCATCTTAAAAAAGTTAAACTAGTGGACCACTTTCTCCGCGTACTTGTAAAAATAGGCATTTAATATGTCGCGCTACAGTGCGAAAATCTTCTTGTCATGGATTAGATTTCAGCAAACATATTGTTAATTTTCATTTCGCGCCAGAATAAATTAGTTTCCGCGCAAAGGGCTTCTAAAAAAAATCACAAGGTTTGTCCCACTTCGAGTCCACCTTCTGGAGATACGCCGGCATGGTAGCTGGAATACATTGCCGAGGCGAAGATTTGGCATTTTTTCCTCCTCGTCTTTTTTTTCCCCGCGACGTTTGTTTATATTTGTAGTGAGAATGCCGTGCATATCGGTGGATTTTACTTCAGTCAAGCGGCTTCAGTTTCTGCGGCTTGCTAAGAGTGCCGGAATCGCTTTGTTGGCCTTTAACAGATTTGTTGTCGAATGCAAGGTAAAAGAGCGGACTACTGTAAGGTAAGAATTGAAGTTTAAATTTGTTTCTCGGCGAAAAATAATGCATACAACTCGTGAAACCCGTGAGTATTACCTCTGTTTAATGTACCGGATGTCCTGCGATGACCCCTCGCTTTTACGATGGATAAGACGGATACAAACAATAATTTCTTCCGTAACGTTTAGCATAATTCACTTAATCTGGAGATCATCTGCGGACGATTTTTCGTTACATATGCTTCATTTTTTGGCTTATTCCGGCTACGTGCGAAAAATTAGATGACAATGTTTGCGTGCTATAATTATACTGATAATTTCTTGCACCTTGAAACTCATAAAAGCCAAACTTGTTTAACCCTAGCAAAAGAATCTTTTAATGGAGAAACTCAACCTGATAGTTGCACGAAAATCTAATAATTGTTACTGCATTTTCATGCTCTCTGTAACCTCGTGGGTAGAACATACCTGATGGTTACATTAAAGGAACAGTATCCCGTTACTGCGCATGCACCAAACTTTGATTTTTGGACAGGATGTCGCGAAATCAAAAGATGCGTGGAGAGTAAGAGAACCTTGAAAAATCCGTTTGCATCGCGCTTGGCCGAGTTCGATACTCCACTAAACCTTCTCAGGGCTACAGATCAATAATAATAATAATAATAATAATAATAATAATAATAATAATAACCTTTATTTCTTAAGATAAAATCACATATCCTAAGTTACAATATAAACTCAAAAAACTATTTACATATCATATCTAAAAATTATTCTGTTACTAAAAACGTTCTTAAACCTGTCAGTGTAGATCAATGATATATTGTCCCCGCTGAGTTTCGATTTGGGCGAAATCGGGATTTTTTGGCGTTTCTTTTATTGCCGCTCCCGAAGGACCACAAGATGGGAAACGCTTTGATGCCTATTGAAAGCTTATTTCTTCTGCCAGCTTCCATACAAGCTCAGATAATTTTGAAAGGAATACGCAGAAATGAAACAGCAACAATAGAGACTGTAAGAAAGAAACCATTGAGACATGGATGTGACTGAGGAGATCTAGCTTGTGGAATTAAGCTTCGTGTAGCGGAATGTTTTGCAACGACGCGTTAGTAAACTTTTAAATGAACCTCCCTACGGCCGACAAAATCAAACAAACAGACGCTACATGCCTAGTGCAATGAGATCATGATATAATTTTTGACTAACCTTTGCGATAATTCATCGCGTTGAGATTGCATTTTTATTTATATCTTTCAAACGTTTGAGGCTAGAACGCGAGCAAATCAGGCAAATATTACTGGACGTGAATCAATTGACCTCTGACACGAGTTTCACATTAGAAAAGGTGTTTTTAAAGGGAGCAGAACGAGATTTTCGGGTCGCGAGGCGGCCCTGCTAGCGACAAAATCGCGATGAGTCTTCGTGCTGTCAGCCAAATTTTAAATAAGACGAAAAACTTCTTCGAAAGTCTAAAATTTTACTTGAGAATGTAAACAACAAATCTCTGTCGGCGGTGCGGTCCGGAAGGAAATCTTGTCGAGTCAATATGACAGTTCTATTGTCTTTTGAAGAAAAAACAGATGACGCTCGCGCGTGCGCACAATTGGGACACTGTCCCTTTAATAATAATCACTGCATTTGCTCTCTGTAACTTCGTGGGTATAACATACCTGAAGGTTACGTCAATAATAATCATTGCATTTTCTCTTTGCAATCTCGTGGGTAGAACATACCTGATGGTTACATTTATAATAATAATAACTGCATTTTCTCTCTGTAACGTCGTGGGTAGAACATACCTGAAGGTTACGTTAATAACAATCATTGCACTCTCTCTTTGTAACCTCGTGGGTAGAACATACCTGATGGTTACATTAATAATATCACTGCATTAGCTCTCCGTAACCTCGTGGGTAGAATATACCTGACGGTTACATTTAATAATAATCACTGCATTTGCTCTCTGTAACCTCGTGGGTAGAACATACCTGAAGGTTACGTTAATAATAATCATTGCATTTTCTCTTTGTAACCTCGTGGGTAGAATATACCTGACGGTTACATTTAATAGTAATCACTGCATTTGCTCTCTGTAACCTCGTGGGTAGAACATATCTGAAGGTTACGTTAATAATAATCATTGCATTTTCTCTTTGTAACCTCGTGGGTAGAATAAACCTGACGGTTACATTTAATAATAATCACTACATTTGCTCACTGTAACCTCGTGGGTAGAACATATCTGAAGGTTACGTCAATAATAATCATTGCATTTTCTCTTTGTAACCTCGTGGGTAGAACATACCTGATGGTTACATTAATAATAATCACTGCATTTGCTGTCCATAAACTCGTGGGTAGAGTATATCTGATGGTAACATTAATAATAATCATTGCATTTTCTCTTTGTAACCTCGTGGGAAAAAAATTAATGCCTCTCTCCTGGGAATTTTGCCCTGTCCTTTGAGCATAGTGATCTTTGGGTAGCGAATTCGCGAAAACAGGTAAAACGCTTTTTTATAACAACAGCATTTATATTATTTGGCTTTTTGAGGGAGGTTAAACATTAATGGAATAGAATATAAAAAAAGCTGATAAAGCGGAAAAAGTTATCTTTACAAAATGCGCTTTGACAATGTCAGGGAGTGAAATAAGCTGAAGTTTTGTAGTTAGCCCGAAGAAAACCTGTTCCTGCATGAAAAGCAGTTCTGATTCCCTTCTCTTAACTAGAAGAGATGCATATCCCTGTGAACCAGTTTTTTAAACCAGGAGCGATTCCCACTCACTTCTGATACTTTATTGACACGAGTTCCTATTTCAATATATGTCTAATTCAAGCTTAGCTGCGTGATAGCTCTTCATTAGCGAAAAGGTCCAAGTGATATTTTGATTGACGTGTTGTTTTGAATCCTGAGGTTTTTTAACACCTTTTCTCTAGCTTAACTGGCGAAGATATTCTAGGAATTTGCCCTTCAATTCCAAATTCTTTGATGTGCCGCCAGATGCCGTGCAAAAATATCACCGCTTGCGGCTCCTCGTGTATATATACATGGCGCAAGACGCCTGGGGTATCGATATGATCTTTAACAACTGTTTCACTAGCTCAGTTATCAATTAATTAACAATATTGTTTAGTTAAATACCTTCTATTGCACTTTTATTTCGTACTGCTAAATTGGAAGGTTTTATAATTCATTCGGCATGCAACGATTTTAATATCGTTCCAGCCACAAGCAACTCGTCGCTCCAATTTGCTGTTGGGCTTCCTTAGCAATCAATATTAATTTCTTTGTCATGATTTCTACGGAATTTAAAGGAAAATTAGCCTTACGTTCGTGTAACCTGGGCGAAAAAGGTGACACATTTGATAGCTACCTTTTCTTTCCCCATAACAAGTCATTTTACACTTTATACGATTTTATCATTTTAATTTCTGTCACACCTTCAGGACTGAGCTGAAATAGACTTGCACGGAAAGATTACAAAACTACTACATTTCCTTATGTTTTTCTCAACAAGGAAATTACTTCATATAACAAGAATATCGAACAGTTAATCTTTCAGTTCGGTTCGGGTAAATTCTAGGAATCTATCGCCGTTAACAGAGTTGATTACGAAGACTATTGAGCGAACAACCTCAGTGCCGAGGAAATTGGCGCCAAACCTTATGAAGTCACCGAACCTCGAACTTCTGAACTTGTCAATTTTGTTTTCTCTCGTCAAATTGGTATTCAGAGTGTGAGCATCCGTTTCAGACTGAGATTGACAAACTGATGGTCATAACCGATGATTCCGCTGTACAAAGCGCACGGCTATTAAGCCTGGGTTCCAAACTATATCCAAGCAACAAGCAGCACATGCTCACGCTACCTTTGTTACTCGATTGATGCAGCGTCGTGCTCGAGTATGCCAAAATCGAGCCAGTGAAGCAAATCGGGCTTTGGTAGTAGGGTGTGAACACAAAATTATACTCTCATGATGTGAAACTAAAAAGTTCCATCCAATAAGAACGTGCGTCTCACACCACCTGTGAAACTTGATCTTAAGTCCTTTCCATTGTATTTTGTATTCTCTGAGGGTCCAAAAGTTCTTGTTTTCTCTCCTTGTCCAAGCCTCACACATTTAATAGTCTTTTACTGAATTGCTCAAGCCTTTCACACTCGTTCATTAAAGACTTGCATCCTACAAGAATGAGTTACGCACGTCAAGTGGTAGGCTTTAGTTTACTTTGTTATTTTCTTTAAAACACAGCGCCAACGCAGATGCATCCCATAGCAAACAAGAAACACTCCTATCACAAGACCCATCATTATTACTGCAGACCTATCGTGGAGGATTTTAAACGACATCTGATGGTTAAAACGTAACTGTTTTGCTATGGTGTGTGCTGACTGATAATGCCTGCGTACGTGAAATGTCGTTGATGCAAAGCAGAGTGTGAACAGAACACATGGAAGGAACTCGGAAATTATTGTCAGCCAAATAAGTGGGACAGGGACAAGTATTGTTTTGAAATAAAATATATACAGGGTAATCTTTAGCGCGTAAAAACTAACTGGTATAACCCAAGAGAAGAAAATAATTGGGATAATTCGACAGCGAGTCTGAAATTAATGTATTTCAGAGGATGAACGATGGCAATAAAACGATCCAGTACTAAGACGCATAAGTTTACAGCAGACTTGTTACTAAGCAACCACCTTATAATATTCACCAAAGATGACCAAGATAGCAAATGTTGAGGCCAGTAGCAGGTGTTTGAAATGTCGCAGGAGAACAGAGAAGGAATAACGCTCAAACCAACACAGAAATCCGCTACTGCAAGTGAAACAATAAATGCATTGGTTTTGGTGCGGAGATTTCGTCTGCTGCAAACGAGGAAGATTGTAAATCCATTTCCAATGATGGTTTGAAATGAAAGAAACCAACCAAGAATCCAGAACCAGGTCTCCATCTTAACTGTTAAAGGAAGTTCTTGTCAACTATACTGATTAACTAAAAAATTGAGTATTATAATTTACATCTTTGCATGAATTTGAGGGTCACATTTGCTAATACCCGTAAATGATTTTATAGACGCCCGCGGCGTTTATTTAATTTTAGGAGTCCAATGGTCAAGAGGGGACGTTTAATAGAGGGAGGGAGTTTAAAAGAGGAAAGCGTTTGAAGCTCAGTTAAACTAGTATGCTTTGGGCGAAAATTCAGTATCAAGAGAGTTAACTGTAAATAGCAGAATATCTGGTCCATCCATCTTTTGATACGTCTAAAGGCCTTCAAGCGATCCATATCCCTCTTCCAAATCTCCGACTTTGATCGATGTCAGAATGTTTCGGATCATTATATGTTGTCATTATTAGTTTATCCTTATTTTGAGCTTGCCATTGAACAAGATACATTGTTAAGCAAGAAACTGAACCGGCAAATTGAATGAGGGGTGGGGGGGGGGGGGGGGGGGATGTCTATTAGACAGGTGGCGTTATTAGAGAGGGGCGTCTTATACAAACTGCTTGACATCTTAAGAGTGGAGTTCATTAGACAAAAGGCTTTATTTAAGAGTGGGCGGCCATAACATCATTTACGATGCGTGTTTCTATTAGTTCTTTAAATCGTCCTTATTTTAATAACTGCACTGTATTATAACTTCCTGCTTCCAATATTTTTTGTGCTATTTGTAATTAGCCATGCTGTCGTATTTTATTTATAATTATCTTTTTTTTAAATAAACGGTAGGAAGAGAGAAAATGTGGACTGTCACATGGCAATAGTGCAAAGACATCTTTCAATTAAACGATAGAAAGCGTCAGTCACGTGTGTTACCACTTATCTCAATTTATTGTTAATTTGGCTCCCTTAATATTGCTACGTTAATGTATTCCTAATTGCGACAGTTCTTTATTAGAAACTGCGACAGGTGTTACAAATTATGGCAAAAGTTGGGCATAAAATTGTTAAAAGATTTTTTTTTCCGTTTCCGTAAAACTGCATATCAAAAATTAAAAAGTATACATTTATCACGAGCGTAGCAAGCGTAGCTACCTGTACGCACGCACGGTACGCACGCGCGTACCTGTAAAAGTCAAGGGTGAAAAAAATAATAATAAAATAAGATACGAAAACGAATAATGAAAAAAAAAGCAAAGGATAAGATAGGTAAAATATAATTATTCACAGTTTGGCTCAATTCATTTAACAACGGATTGTTTAACTTTTAGTTTTAATTACTTCCAAATGTCGGCTTCCTTTGGTGGACCAAATATTTAATAAATATAAATGATATATTTTGAGCCTTAAGTTAGGAAAAGCGATTGACGTGCTTCAGTCCATGAATACAAAAAGACGATAAAGATTTTTTTCAGTTTACACAGTCACGTCATTTCATACAGCTATTTCGAGAACGGTTGTCGGAAGTGCACGCGACAATCCCGAAAGGTATTGTGGGTGGCTTTGAGGGCAATGTTCTTCAAAGAAATTTGAAAGAATGGTACGGGAGGCCATGGACATATGTTTGCGAGTATTAAAGGAAAGCAACAAAAGTAGGTTTGACAGCTTCAGTCGTTACGAACAGTGTATTGATCATATCCCATATTACCTTTCGGGATTGTCGCGTGCGCATTTCTTCCGACAACCTTTCTCGAAACAGCTGTATACAGTAAGAACGCTTCGACTTACAATAATCTCACCTTTTGTAACATTGAGCAGGGGGTTGGGGGATAAGGGTATTTGGAGAATTGTGCGTACCCCCGAAAAAATCCTGGTTACGCCCCTGTTTATGTGAGATGCAACATGAAAACACCTGATGGTTAAAGCGTAGCTGTTTTGCCAAGGTGTGTGCTGGCTGATCATGCCCGCGTGCGTCAAAAATATCATTGATACAAAGCAGAGTATTAACAGAACACATGAAAGGAACTCGAAGAGGAAATTACACTCATAACTCATGACTCATGACTTATGATTATTGAATATGCCTGCCTTCAATAGCACTGAATCCCTATAAAAAGTACCAAACAATTTCTGCAAGTGTTCAATTATAGTTATTCGTGTACATGCATGAGTGAACTCTGTGCCACTTGGTGAAACCAGCTGACGTTGTTATGCTTGCTTTCGTGTGTCATTTGCATGAGAAATTGTTCGTGATTGAATAAACCGTCGCAGAAGGATGTTACTAAAACAGGGAACAGGGAGCGGGGAACGGGGAACGGGGAACGGAAGTCTGGAAACGAGTTGTCAGCGGAAACCTCCACAAAAATCCAAAATGGCGGTCCAAAAAACGAGAGAGAGAAAGAAGAAGACGAAGAAAGGAATTCGTGCCTTGGTTGAAATCAGGTGGGGACGAAATTGCAAATCAGACTCACATTTTACGTTTACGTTTTGAGCAGCTGGTATGTTTTTTCGATATTCAACCTGTTTCATTTACAATATGATAAGGTCTTTGGTCTTAGTTTTCGAGACACCTGGCATACTCACATTACTCCTGGATTACTCCGTTTACTTTAGACCGTCGCTTAATCCTGCCTTTTTATCCCCCTGAATGTTCTTTTTCCCACTCAGACAAACTCTTGGAGAGTAAAGGTTTTATCCAAGCCCATTATATGCCCTGTTTTGAGAATGCTTGGTAAATAACTCGCAGGCATTGTAATGAGAAATAAAACAGGGCATATAATAAAACAGGGCATATAATGGGCTTGGATAAAACCTTTACTCTCCAAGAGTTTGTCTGAGTGGGAAAAAGAACATTCAGGGGGATATACAGGCAGGTTTAAGCGACGGTCTAAAGTAAACGGAGTAATCCAGGAGTAATATCAGTGTGCCAGGTGTCTCGAAAACTAAGACCTAAGACCTTATCATATTGTAAATGAAACAGGTTGAATATCGAAAAAACATACCAGCTGCTCAAAACGTAAACGTAAAATGTGAGTCTGATTTGCAATTTCGTCCCCACCTGATTTCAACCAAGGCACGAATTCCTTTCTTCGTCTTCTTCTTTCTCTCTCTCGTTTTTTGGACCGCCATTTTGGATTTTTGTGAAGGTTTCCGCTGACAACTCGTTTCCAGACTTCCGTTCCCCGTTCCCCGTTCCCCGCTCCCCGTTCCCCGTTTTAGTAACATCCGTCGCAGAATCAGCATTTCATGAATAAAACACGCCTGATGTTGCCTGGAAACACAAATTGCTTCGTGACGTCAACTGCTTGATGTCAGGTATATAGTAAGAAATATAGAGCACCCGAGATTGCAACACTGAGACCACGCACAGTTTTCGCTGTGCGTACGCTAGACGCACACGACGAGATTATATACTCGAAAACTTAACGTTTTGCATAAATATCAGTGTCCCAGATATTAACTTGACGTATTCCTACGCTAGCAAGAGGTAGAGAAATTGGGGAACGTCACGTGGCAATAGCGCAAAAATATCAGTCAATCAAATGGGACAAAGTCAGTCACGTGAGTTATCCCTTTACTGCAATTTATTGTCAATTTGGTTCACTAAATAATTGCGAGGTCATTGTATTCTTATTTGCGACAGTTCTTCATTAGAAACTGCGAAAGGTGTTACAAATTACGGCAAGAGTTAAGGCAGCTTTTATTAGAAGAAGCTTTTTTCGTTTCTGTTTTGCAAAAAAAAGCGAGAAAGGTAAAATTGCCTTTTAATAAACGACTTGTAGCGTGCTTGTTTCGGCTCATCGCTTTGAGAACGAGTAATCTCACTTGTGTAGCGTGTTTGTTTCGACTTTCCGACTCATGTTACACGTTAAGCGTGCCAGTCTCGACTTAGACTTAAAGAACGCGTTGTGTTACATGTGCAGACGATGGACTCCATCGGACGACTTTCCAACCCTCCTCAAAGTATTGTTTACACTCCCAGTTTCATCTTATGGCTAGACTTCCGGTAATTCAAGTGGACTCGACTGTACTTCCGGTTTCATTTTTCGAACAGACTCCATTGGACTCCAGGCTTTGCCCACTGGAATCTAATCGAGAGTATTGAACATGTGTGGGGACCCTCAACCATGAGGGTCCCCACTGTAGGGTTCTTCAATCCTGTCATCCCGACCCAAAATTTCGTGTTATCCCGTAGCCGAGGGTTATTTTCGGCATTCTAACTCTCAATCCCCAATCCCCAATCCCGAGAAAATAAGGGAAATCCCGGATCCCAAAAAACCTATCAGAGACCCTCAACAATGATCTTACTCGATTCATGCAGAGTATTTCTTTTTTAACAGTGCGCAAAAACAAAGGCTCTGCTAGCAGGATGTGGACATAAATAATTGAATTATACTCTTACAATGTGATACTAAAAAGTTCCATGTGATGTGACTTTCGCCTCCCACTACTGTGTGAATCTTGATCCTAAGTCCTTTCCCTAGTATTTTAAATTCTCTTAGCGTACAAATGTTCTTGTTTTCTCTCCTCATACGCCATTTTTCCAAATTTCAATTCGCTTTCAGTCCAAGAGTCACAGATTTATCAGTCTCTTCTCAAGTCTTTCATTGTCTTAAAAGACCTACATCCTACAACAACGAGTTACACATACGTTCGTAAAGTGGTAGGCTTTCGTTAACATTACTAATATTTTCTTTAAATTAAAACACAGCTCCAAGAAGTCTTTTAAACTCTTTCTTTATGTCTCTTTTGAAAAAGGCATAAACCAGAGGGTTAATGGCTGAGTTTAAAACCAAGAATGGAATTTTGTAGTTTTCATCTTTACATGAGGTGGTGTGGAATAGTATTGTAAAACTGCAACGCAGATACATCCCATAGCAAACAAGAAACACTCCTATCACAAGACCCATCATTGTTACCGCAGACCTCTCGTGATGGATTTTAAACGACATCTGATGGTTAAAACGTAACTGCTCTGCTACGATGCGTGCTAACCAACCATGCCTGCGTACGTGAAATATCATTGATACAAAGAAGAGCATTAAGACAACACTTGGTAGGAACTCGAAGAAAATGATACTCAGCCAAATAAAAACGGGGGCAGGAATTGTTTTGAAATAAAACGTATAAAGGATAACTTTTAGCACATTAAAACTAACTGGTAGAACTCAAGAGAAGGAAATAACTTGAATAATTCGAGGGCGAGTCATCAAAGTAATGTATCTTAGAAGATGGATGATGACAGTAAAACGATCCAGCACTAAGCCGCATAAGTTTACAGCACTTACAATCACTTAATTTTCGCGTCATGTTATGTTCGCGTCACTTTATATCGCGATTTTTTTTGTATCGCGAACTTCTAGAAATTAGCGTGTCGCGAAAATTTCATGTAATAAGGTGTACAAAGCATGCAAGGACCACCTCCGTGGACCTAGTCCATGGGCCTGTTTGTGGACCCAGTCAATGAGTTACCCCCGTGGACCACACCTAATTTTTGAAAATGAATTTTTTCCAGAGGTACTGACGAAAATGGACGAAATTTGTCAATTTATATTCTCAGGATTAAATGCTCCGATCCTCATATTATACACGTGCTCAATATTTTTATGAATTCCATTCGATTCATGGGTTCGGTTTAGTCTGGAAAGAGAAATTATTTAAAGCGGACATGAGGAGAAGTACAGAGGAAGTATTCACTCACCCAGCTTTTTTTTTTCGTCTCGTTGCGTGAAGTCAATGTGAAGATCGATACAAAAACGGCTGCGTCGGAGACTAGAGAGGAAGAGGTAATGCATGATGATTGGGTTCCCTACCCTAGATTAAAAATCGCCTCATTTCTTAACAGTTGCAGTTCCTTTCTACTGTTCTTTTCTTGTTAAAATGTGTAAGAGCTAAACTCCTCTATTAAGAAAAGTAACAAATTTCAAAATATTGGCGAAACCGTCCTAACGACCCCTTGTTTTTTCCACTTTAATTAAGCAATATCGTTAACATAAAGTGGCAAAGTTTAAAGACATTTCACCGAGGGAAATAGGAAATATTAAGAAAAAATGATCAAAAATGACAAAATAACTGCCTGTTTAGGGATGCGATGTTGCCATGGCAACGGCCTTAATCCAGAAAATAAAACTTGATAAAGGAACCTTTTTACAAGGGTAAAGTTAGCGGTGAATTTCGTGAGCCAAATCGCAAAGACAAAGTAACTGGATTTCCTTACTGGATTTCCTTCCGTATCGTGCAGATGTCTCGTTACGGGTTTTAAAAGATATCCGTCCTAGGGTGCGTGCTGACCGATCTTGTTTCCATATATGAATTAACATTGACACAAAACAGAGTATCTGCAGAACGCATGGAAAGATTTCCATGGAAATCATTAAAACCACAACTGCAACGATACTGGTCAGAGGGTTCTCACAGCAAAGCCGAAGTGCGGTCTTGAACGCCACCAACGTAAATGACACTATCCAACAGAAAGTTATCACTTGAATAACACGAGATCGAGTCATGAAAGTTATGTATTTAAAAGGCTTTACGATGGCCATATAACGGTCGAGCACCAGAGAAATTGTTCGTGATTGAATAAACCGTCGCAGAATCAGCATTTCATGAATAAAACATGATAATGCGCCTGATGTTGCCTGGAAACACAAATTGCTTCGTGACGTCAACTGCATGATGTCAGGTATATAGTAAGAAATATGGAGCACCCGAGATTGCAACACTGAGACCACGCGCAGTTTTCGCGCTGCGTACGCTAGACGCGCACGACGAGATTATATACTTGAAAACTTAACATTTTTCATAAATATCAGGGTTCCAATTATTAACTTGACGTATTCCTACGCTAGCAAGGGGTAGAGTAATTGGGGAACGTCACGTGGCAATAGCGCAAAAATATCAGTCAATCAAGCGGGACAAAGTCAATCTTGTTTTACTGCAATTTATTGTTAACTTGGTTCACTAAATAATTGCGCTGTCATTGTATTCTTAATTGGACCGTTCTTTATTAGAAACTGAGACGAGTTTTACAAATTACAACGAGAGTTAAGGCAGCTTTTATGAGAAGAAGCTTTCTTCGTTTCTGTTATGCAAAAGGAAGCGAGAAGGTAAAATTGCCTCTTAATAAACGACTTGTAGCGTGCTTGTTTCGGCTCATCGCTTTGAGAACGAGCAGTAATCTCACATGTATAGCGTGTTTGTTTCGACTTTCCGACTCATGTTACACGTTAAGCGTGCCAGTCTCGACTTAGGACTTAACGAACGCGATGTGTTACATGTGCAGACGATGGACTCCATCGGGCGACTTTCCAACCCTCCTCAAAGTATTGTTTACACTCACAGTTTCATCTTATGGCTAGACTTCCGGTAATTCAACTGGACTCGACTGTATTTCCGGTTTCATTTTTGCAACAGACTCCATTGGACTCCAGGCTTTGCCCACTGGAATCTAATCGAGAATATTGAACATGTGTGGGGACCCTCAACCATGAGGGTCCCCACTGTAGGGTTCTTCAATCCTGTCATCCCGACCCAAAACTTCGTGTAATCCCGTAGCCGAGGGTTATCTTTTGCATCCTAACTCTCAATCCCCAATCCCCAATCCCGAGAAAATAAGGGAAATCCCGGATCCCAAAAAACCTATCAGAGACCCTCAACAATGATCTTACTCGATTCATGCAGAGTATTCCTTTTTTAACAGTGCGCCAAAACAAAGGCTCTGCTAGCAGGATGTGGACATAAATAATTGAATTATACTCTTACAATGTGATACTAAAAAGTTCCATGTGATGTGACTTTCGCCTCCAACTACTGGCTGAATCTTGATCCTAAGTCCTTTCCCTAGTATTTTAAATTCTCTTAGCGTACAAATGTTCTTGTTTTCTCTCCTCATACGCCATTTTTCCAAATTTCAATTCGCTTTCAGTCCAAGAGTCACAGATTTATCAGTCTCTTCTCAAGTCTTTCATTGTCTTAAAAGCCATACATCCTACAACAACGAGTTACGCGTACGCTCGTAAAGTGGTAGGCTTTCGTTAACATTACTAATATTTTCTTTAAATTAAAACACATCTCTAAGAAGTCTTTTAAACTCTTTCTTTATGTCTCTTTTGAAAAAGGCATAAACCAGGGGGTTAATGGCTGAGTTTAAAACCAAGAAAGGAATTTTGTAGTTTTCATCTTTACATGAGGTGGTGTGGAATAGTATTGTAAAACTGCAACGCAGATACATCCCATAGCAAACAAGAAACACTCCTATCACAAGACACATCAATATTACTGCAGACCTCTCGTGATGGATTTTAAACGACATCTGATGGTTAAAGCGTAACTGCTCTGTTACGATGCGTGCTAACCGACCATGCCTGCGTACGTGAAATATCATTGATACAAAGAAGAGCATTAAGACAACACTTGGTAGGAACTCGAAGAAAATAATACTCAGCCAAATAAAAACGGGGGCAGGAATTGTTTTGAAATAAAACGTATAAAGGATAACTTTTAGCACATTAAAACTAACTGGTAGAACCCAAGAGAAGGAAATAACTTGAATAATTCGAGGGCGAGTCATCAAAGTAATGTATCTTAGAGGATGGATGATGGCAGTAAAACGATCCAGTACTTAGCTGCATAAGTTTACAGCACTTACAGTCACTTAATTTTCGCGTCATGTTATGTTCGCGACACTCATTGTTCGCGTCACTTTATTTCGCGATTTTTTTGTATCGCGAACTTCTAGAAATTAGCGTGTCGCGTAAATTTCATGTAATAAGGTGTACAAAGCATGCAAGGACCACCTCTGTGGACCTAGTCCATGGGCCTGTTTGTGCACCCAGTCAATGAGTTACCCCCGTGGACCAAACCTAATTTTTGAAAATGAATTTTTACCAGAGGTCCTAACGAAAATGGACGAAATTTTGTCAATTTATATTCTCAGGATTAAATGCTCCGATCCTCATATTATACACGTGCTCAATATTTTTATGAATTCCATTCCATTCATGGGTTCGGTTTAGTCTGGAAAGAGAAATTATTTAAAGCGGACATGAGGAAAAGTACAGAGGAAGTATTCACTTACGCAGCTTTTTTTTGGTCTCGTTGCGTGAAGTCAATGTGAAGATCGATACAAAAACGGCTGCGTAGGAGACTATAGAGAGAAAGAGGTAATGCATGATGATTGAGTACCCACCCCAGATTAAAAATCGCCTCATTTCTTAACAGTTGCAGTTCCTTTGTACTGTCCTTTTCTTGTTAAAATCTGTAAGAGCTAAACTCCTCTATTAAGAAAAGTAACAAATTTCAAAATATTGGCGAAACCGTCCTAACGACCCCTAACATAAACATAAAGTTAACATAAAGTGGCAATGTTTAAAGACATTTCACCGAGGGAAAAAGGAAATATTAAGAAAAAATGATCAAAAATGACAAAATAACTGCCTGTTTAGGATTGCGATGCTGCCATGGCAACGGCCTTAATCCAGAAAATAAAACTTGATAAAGGAGCCTTTTTACAAGGGTAAAGTTAGCGGTGAATTCGTGAACCAAATCGCAAAGACAAAAGAACTGGATTTCCTTCCGTATCGTTTGCTAGATAGCTGGGGTTATTAGTAAATACTCTAGGGAGCCACCTTAAGCTTCCTCCGTAGCGTCATACGTAGCCGTTTTTATGCCTATTTTGACGCAACTCGAAGACAAAAAAAAGAGCTGCGCAGGAGATTATTTACTTTCTCCCTACCACTCCCCCTGTTGCCTTCAAATATGGATACTTCTTCACCAGACTAAATAAATTTGAACAACCGTCAAAAATTCTTATATAGTAAAACTATGAATTGTACTAAAACTTATGGCCCATTTAATTGCATTAATATTGTCTGGGCAATAATTTTTCGGTTAAGTGACTTTAAGTCAGTGCCCGATCTTAGAGAAATGTGAGAAAATTGGACAGTTTTAACATTATCTTATTAACCTCTGTAACTCCAGACGCTGAGATAGCCATAACGTATGAAAGACACCAATAAAATCAGGGGTAACCGTTCTCGCGCAACCTCCCTGATGGTCTCCTGTCTGGCGTCATTGCAAAACACGGTGGGCCCACGTCACGTCAAGCTCTTTCAAAATTATTTATTTGTTTTGCCAAAACTTGAACTTTAAATTTTGCTGTCAATCTTGTGACGTCATTTTCCCGCCAAAAAGCTTTAAAATTGAAAAAGAAGAAACATAGTATTTTTGGAATACAGAGTTCTACTATCCTGCAAAATTTGAGCTTAAAATAAGGAGTAAAAAATGCAAAAGTAGTTCCAATGTTACAGCTTTTTGCGTCCTATGAGCCCAGCGTGAAAAGACAACAAAGGAACAAATACATTTAGGATTTAAAAGATCATTTTACGCGAAGAGACTGGGAAAAGTTTTAAGACCAACATCTTTCCTAGCCGGGAAGGATTAAAAATGGGGCCTTTGTTACCTTTCTTTAATTAGGCGACCCGTAATAAAATCCCCGCTACCTTTGATGTCGTCATACTATGCGCAGTAGGTGATGTGCAGTGAAAATGAAGGGCGATCAGGGCTAAATAAACGTTGTATTACCTTAGCAACGACAAAATTTCTGGATGACAACAAAGCGAAAACGTCACTTAAAACGTAAATTCGCACTGTTTCAAACTTCGTCGATCTTATTCCATTTCATTTAATTTGTAAAATCGTGGCGAAATTGTGTGGGATTGAATCCGAAAGGACCGTATCTGAGTTTGGAAAAGAAAAGAAAATTCTTGTGTTGTGTTCACCAACTCCATAAGGCGGGCGCGTGAAATTAGCACGTTTCAAGTCACAGACTTGCAACGACGGCTAAGAAATGTACAAAAAAAAAACGCGATGCACGTGCAAAGGTGTTGCTTTGCTAAATGTAAGTCGATTGCTTTTTTACCGTTCTCGTTGCCGTCGCCGACGTTGTTCCTTAAGCTCCCCATTGTTGTGATCCAGAAATGTTGCTACCATGTTGTTCTTCCACACGCCCAACTTAAAAAGCAACTTCATGATCTTTTGGAGAGAATTTTTAATACTAAAAGAAAAAGCTTCATTGCTACCAATAATTTTCGCACCTTCTGGGCGAATGATCAGACGTCAACGAGGTACACGTACTTCTCCTGTCGAGAGCTTGGTCTCGCTATTGACTTTTTTATCGACAAAATCTACGTTTGTTTTGGAAGCTCGGTTTTCCGGCAGGTTATTGGTATACCCATGGGCACCAACAGTGCACCTTTGTTGGCTGATCTCTTCCTTCATACCTTTGAGTACGATTTTATGGTCAAAACAATGAAACAAGACATTACAAAAGCCATCCAGTTCAGCAACACTTTTAAATATATCTACGACTTATTCAGTATAACAATGTGAACTTTGGAAATTGCATCAGCGCAATTTACCCGTCGGAACTGGAACTTAAGGACACATCCACATCATCTACTGAAGTGTGTTATCTCGACACAAATATCAAGACTGGCGACGTAACCACACCTTTCCGTATCAGCATCTACGATAAGAGAGATGACTTTGCATTCCGGATTATCAACTTTCCTCATATGGACAGCAACATTCCCGCCAATCCAGCTTACGGTGTTTACATATCTCAACTGGTGAGATATGCTAGAATTTGCACGTCTAAAGTTGACTTCATAAATAGACTCCGCGGACTTTCATTACGTCTCAGACAACAAGGCTTTGAAACCAATTGACTTCAGAATTCATTTAATAAATTCGTCAATCGCCATGGTGTTATCGTCGAGAAGTATGGTGCAGCCCTGCGGGAGATGAGATTAGCAATCCAGGCTTAAATTGCACCATCGTACCTTTACATTGCTTATTTATTACTTGGATCTTTATTTCAGTTGTATCTTGGTACGTGTGCGCGCGCAATTTAATTTTGGGCGCGTGCATTATGTATTTATTTAAGTTGCGTGTACATTTAGTTCGTTTAATAACGTCTTAGTTTTGCTTTGCGTTATTTTCCTCACTTATACGTGTTGCCCGCGACTGTGCTCACACGGTGGGTGGCTCCTCCTAAAATGTTCTGCAATTGGTATAGGATTTAATGGAGTCGAAACCAATTGTGGAATTGCACGCATTTTTAGGCATCCTGCTGATGAACAGTTGAGACACGTAGATCTATTTTTTAGCAACTGCTATAATTTTCAGTCTGTCTACTTTAAATTGAATGGTAACGAGACGTCACACTTCTCCTCTCAATAGCTGTTAATAGTGATCATGACGGGTGCGCAATAGCAGGTTGCAGGCTTCAACACTAGCTAGAAAGTGTGAGATTTTAAATTGGTTGCCCTGTTGTGCGGACAGACGGACGGACGGTCACGTGAGTACAAAATAGATAAACTGAATTTTCTCAGCTATGGGGCTCTGCTATTAGGTCTCTAGCGCGTTTATAAGAAAAAGAACTTGCTTTTGTCCTCGGAACCCCTTATAATAGGATCCAGTTGCCTCGAAGCAAGACACAAAAAGTAGAATTAAAGTCAAAAAGACTACTGAAAAGACTGATCAAACAACGTGAAAAAGGTTGAGGTCACAGTATTTTGACTGGCCACTACCAGTCTTAGTCAGTTTTATGAGGGAAAACCACGAAATCAATATACAGAATATATGCTACTGTAAAATAATAACGGAAGTTACATGGTACCTTTATTCTCCTTAATTTTCGCGGGTTCTTAAATTCGCGATTTTCGCGATTTTAAAAAATTCGCGAACTTAAAGACCCGCGAAAAATAACGACCGCGAACTTTGATCCCGCGAAATTTAATGGACATGGGAAAATCATGTATTCGTGTTTTCAAGGGTCCTAAACAATTTTTAACACAAGGTGTTAGTACAAGGAGCTATCATCTATCAACTTTAGATGTTTAAAATCAGTGTCAAGATTCGCTTCAAGTTCTTCTTCGACATCTGAGTAATCATCTTCACACACTTCCTCCAATACATCCTTTGTACAGTCGTCAAATTGACCATCCTGTCCCGGCTCCTTGTAGTGTGTAGTTACGAGTGTCTTGTATCTTTCCGTTATTGCCCTGTTCCTTGGTGTATCGTCCATTTCACATATCACCTCAACAAGAATTACCAGACCTCCCTGAATCAATGGCGATCGACGATAGTTTTCATGAGTAACTTTAAAGGTGAACCATCCCATCTCTCAATAAGAAAAAGCGAGTAGCTCTAGAAATCTCTCTAGGCAAATGGCCTATAATCGAATCGGCCAGGCGACCACGGAGCCGTTTGTTAGCTGCGATTGCGTAACGATCGTACATTGTTTCGTTCGTGAGAACATCTCAAAAGCTAGAATGGCTCCGTCGTATGCCAACTTATTTCTTGGAAATTTCGAACACGACGTTGTTCTTCGCGCTCCCTATCAACTATATTTATGGCTCTGATTCATCGTCGATATCTTCATGATCTGGACTGAAGGTCTAGAGAAACTGGAGCTATTTGTCGATTATCTTAACAACTTAAACTCCACCATAAAGTTTACATGCTCACACTCATCCCTTTCCTTGATGTCATGGTTTCAGTGAAGGATGGCTTCATAGAAACTGACCTGTGAATTCTAAACCTACTGACAAACACCAGTATGTTGTCATTTCATCTTGTCATCCTCATCACACTAAACGCTCTATTCCTTACAGTCTTGCACTTCACCTTCGCCGCATCTTTTCCAGCCAGGAGGGTTACATACAGCGTACTAATGAACTTATTAACTACCTTACCAGTCGTGGTTACGACAAGGCCTTACTCACGACACAAATACAGCGTGCCTCAGACTGTTCCTCGTGCTGACACACTTAAAGACAAACCCCCTACACGGACTGAAACCACTCCTTTTGTTATTACATATAACCCTACCTTGCTTTATGTCGCGCACATTATTCACAAACATTCCCACGTCCTCTACTCCTCAGAACGTTGTAGAAATGTTTTTAAGAAACCTTCCAATAGTATCTTACCGTCGTTCTAACAATTTAAGCCATATTCTTGTTAGGGTCCAATTGCCAGAGACTGATAATTGTAACAATGCCCGAACCACTCCCGGTTCTTTTCGGTGCAACAGCAGGAACTGCACCACATGCGCCTATATTCACCATGCACGGTCGTGAAATTATACTTTCTACTCTGCCGGTGAAACCTACAAAATCAAATGTCACATTACTTGCAATATTTTCAATGTTATCTACATGATTCAATGCCACCTTTGTATAAAATTTGCAATATTTTGGGGAAACCAAACGCCGCCTCAAGGACCGTTTTTAGATGTAGACGCCCTATACTTAACCCCTCCGGTAGTTACATCCGATGCAAACCGCAGTTTCAAAACACTTTCTCAGCAATAGCCACTCTGTTCCCCATATGTTACTTATCCCTAGTATTGAAACACTTAGATATGAACGCGATTGTCTTAGGAAAGCAAGTGAGGCGCACCTTACTCATAAAGCCAAAACCATCGAGCCTCTGGGAATGAATAAACGTGACGAATTATAATCATTATGTAATCTTTATCTATTTTTCTTAGCAGCCATACCTTACCAAGTCATATCATGTAACTTCTGTTTATTACTTTACAGTAGCATATATTCTGTATATTCGTGGTTTTTCCTTAATAAAGGTGATGAAGATTGGCCAGTCAAAATACTGTATACCTCAGCCTTTTTCACGTTTTTTGATCAGTCTTTGCCTGCAGTAGTCTTTTTGACTTTAATTCTATTTTTATCTTTTTCGACTGATCACGTTCTCGTTTGATCCAAAGTTACATTGATCGTTCACGGTTTTTGCAGTGGTCTTTGAAGCCCTTGTTTACATCACACAAAAACTGTGTAAAGAAATAAGAAATAATGAGAAAAGCATTTTTAATTACCGTTTTTTTTTTTTTACGCATCGTCTTTTAAGTTATAACTTCTGACGAACAAAATTTTGGCCTTTTTTACCGCTCTGGTAAAATGCTGGAAATTATTTGGTGTCAGGAGGCGATAGTAACTGGTTCCTACTGGTGTAGACTGGGGAGAATATTGAACGAAGCGATGCGCGAGCGCAAAAAGAATTGTTGACTCACTCGCAAGTTCTCTCGCGTGTATCACGGACTCGTTCGCTATGAAAAGCTTACTCGCAGGCTTCTGCGATTAACAATTATTGTATACAAAACATTTTAAAAAGTGACTCAACGATATATATACTGACCTAACACCTAGATCCTACATCACAATAGCTTAACAATCCCACGGATGCTCTGTTGCTGACCATTAGTATCGAAGCTCTAGACAAGCCTATGCGCGCACAAAGAACTTATTGTCAGTTGTCTATGACATCACTCTTTAGCTAAAAGCCTCACTTTTGGAAAAAAGAAAAACGAAACTGACACTTACGGAGAGATTTTACAAAATCAGTGATTTTTATTTAAAAATGATTGTTTTTGTGCATTTCAGAAAAGATTCCTCGTCGACTAAGGATGGTACAGATGTATGTGTACAGCTACGAGCATAGCAGTAATTGATCCAACAAAATGCTGCCATAGCCGGCCAAAAAGCTGTAGTGATTAATAACCTACGATCAGAGCGACAATAGCTGAAAGAGGATAACCACTTTAGAGAGAGGATTTGGTAAAATCTCAAAAGAACGTCACCGATCTGGAAAGATCGGGAAAATTAAAAGAAAATAATTTGAGAAGAGAGTTACAGCGGCTAAAAGAATAGCAAGAAGACATCAAGCGGATGCATAAGAACCCTGTTAGGGAATTAGGCGATGTGAAAGGAAAAAAAACCTCAAGCTGAAAGCTCATTGCACTTCCCTGTTTATTCAATAAACAATGAAGTGCAATGGGCTTTCAGTTTAAGCTTTTTAAACGATGTGAAAGGAAAAAACCGCAAGCTGAAGGCTCACTGTACTGCCCTGTTTATTCATTAAACAGTGAAGTGCAGTGAGCTTTCAGCTTGAGCCTTTTTTAAACGATGTGAAAGGAAAAAACCTCAAGCTGAAGGCTAACTGCACTTCCCTGTTAAAGGAGCTTGATCACAGAGCCCAGGAACTTCGGCAGAAACAACAAGAACTTGATCGGGTAGAACAGTAAATCGATTTGGTCTACAGCCTAGGCGAAAGTCTGAATCATGCAGCTAGCTCCCTAGCGTATACTATTACTGATGAACTGCTGTATAAAGTACTTCCAGTGGCCCGGACCATCGTCTGGAGGAGCGACCATCACAGAGCTCGAAACTAATGAAGTAACAACAGCGGAGGGAAACACGATTGTATTGCTGTCTCACCATTAGGAAGCTTAGCAACAACTACGGCGACTGCTACGGAGTCATTTAAAAAGTGAATTCGCGCTGCCTCAAACTTTATCGCGTTTATTGCATCTCTTTTAATTTGTCATTTGTGGGCAAATTTTTTGGAGTTGAATTCTGAAGGACTGTATCAAAGTTCAGGAAAAGAAAAAGGAAAGTTGTTGTCTTGTGTTCCCGTAAACGAAAAAAAGTGAAATTAGGCACTGTTACGTTGTAGTCGTGCGTACGCATTGACGGCAAAGAAATGTAAGAAAAAAAAGCGTGAATTTTTTATTGCACGTGATGCAAAGTTGTTGTTTTACTAATCTAACCTGTTGCCTTTTTAGCCGTTCCCGTTCCCGTTCCCGTCGTCGTTGCTTAAGCTCCCTATTACAGCGTGACAGGGAGTCCTCGTGTCATCAAAACGATCTTCGGAAGCAGTCATAGTACTTGTATCAGACACCAACAAAATTCTTGCACCTGTGAACATGGTGAATGAAACGGAAATGGATTCCCGAACAACTCTGGTAGCGTAGAATGTTATCCAGTCTGTCAGACGGAACATTATCTGTCGCCAAACAGCTTATACATCCTGAGCCAAGCTTCCTTCCGTGACCTAAACCCGATCAAGTTCCTGCTGTTCGATAATAACACCATCAGTTGGTCAGGCTATCCTTTAAGTTCCTGGCTTTCTGCAATTATCAGCTCTCCACATTGAAGTACCCTCAAGACCGGGTAACCACCTGCAGCAGCTTGCCATTTGTGCACCTGAGTGGGTTAATGCAGCTGTGAAAGGAAGTGGCTGAACACATGCATAAAATAATTTTAATTATTTTACACATGTTCTCGGCCACTTCCTGAACACTCAATCTTCGTTAAAACAAAGATTGAGTGTTCAATTGATACAACGTTCACTAAAACAGCGAGAGTTAACATCACCTCTTGCGACAAGCCTTTTGAATCTTCGCCAAAGAAGAGTAAAGAGGAACACGAGAGAGGAAGTGACGAACCAAGAGATGGAAATTACCAGTCGACCACTGTTTCTTCCGAGCATCGACTCTCCCTCGCGAAAACCGTCAACGAGCTCGAGGGAAAAAAACACAGACTTTGGTGAGTTGGCTCAAAAATTACAGTTACTCCTCAAAATTTAATTGGCCTAAAAGGGTTTCAGTAGATCAAGTTATATGATAAGCGTAGAAGAACTTTGAGAACTTTGTGCACTAATTAATTAGCGCATGGATGACGCTGGGGTTAGGATTTTTAGGTTAGGATTAGGTTCTATTTAAATTTAGGTTAGGTTAGGATTTCTTACCTTTCTGCGAGCATCGCAAAAGAACTTAATTAAATATGGTCCTTTTAATCGTATTCAGTTACAAAAGCGACTGTTTTTATTCACAAATTGTAACTTGCTAGTGTAAATTGGGTTTTGTTTTCGATTGACGCGACGTATTGTCTGCATGCTCTCAGTTATGTGTCTCTTACTTAATATCTCCAAGTAGCTCCATGTCATGCCCTTTCTGCCGCTTTGCAAAGACTTCGTGACTAAAAATGACAGGCTTTTGGAAATTAAAATGCTGTTTTCTCGGGCCAAAAAGGCTTTAAAAGTATCTATTCAGCGTAGGGAAGTCTTCGTCGTTCTTGAAGATAGCGTTTTTAATTTAACTGCGTATTTTCGTAGTAAACAATCTCCTTGGGTTATATACTTTATCTTTGCAGAAGAAAAGAGTGAACAGATTTATCTCCTGGCTACGACGCCATTCTTGTTTGAGTAATACCTATTAATTTATTTTTCGTTATATTTTATTATTTTTTACCCACTTCTTGTGATTGACTGAGACTTTTTAAAGAAAACAACAAAATAGATAAAAACAAAAACACAAAACAAAACAAACAAAAAGTCATACCAGAAAGAAAGTTTGAAATGTGAGAAACAAAAAAATTAAGCAGATAATAATAGAATTGAAAAATAAGAAAAAGCCAAAAAGATAAAAAGCTTTTTTAAAAAAGCTCTCTGGTTATTTGGCATTTTCTTATTTTCATAAATATTGTTATACCCTCACAGAGAACGCTGACGAAATAACTCAGTCCAATTAATTTATAGAGACTGGCACTCCAACTGTTCCTTCAACTAGCCGGGCTTCTCCTAGTTTCTGATTTTACTTCATGTAAAGCATGCAAACTTAACAGTTAACTTTTATCCTTTTTCGTGTAATGATTGTGCTCTATTGTCTTACCTAATTAATCTTCAGTTTTCTTACCACTGTTTTTTTTTCTTAAGGAATCTAAATAATTATTTTTATTTATTCATTTATTATTTACACAACCCGCCGCGAATAGCATTTGCTACTTGAGGGTTGTGTTTTAATTCTATTTTCTAACAAGGATTTTGAAATAAAGTTGTTGTAAGTTGTTATTGGCCCCATCATGCCTAGCAGGCTGACTGTGAAGGACAGGATGTACAGACGGTTGCTGTTATCATAGAACATTATAATTAGGTACAATTGTGAAATACAATTTCTCAAACCTTACCCCCGACAGTCAAGTGTCGGAACTTGTTGTTCATGCACAATATACAACAGACAGTCAAATAACCTGCTTTGAAGTACTTGAGGAAAAGATAACAGATAAAGAGGGTAAAAGTGGTGGCTTGAGTTGAATACAGAAATATTCAGCTAGGCACATGGGAGGGTCGAAAAAAGAACGTAATCAGTGGACTAAACGGAGCCTGCGTGGCAGACGTTCGAAAGCCGAGAAGTAACCATTATTTAACAATTAAGTAAGTAAGCAAGGTTAAATCTCAACATCATCGCAAATTAATCAATAAGTACAACGTTGTTACAGGCATTCCAAAAATAAGATAACAAGCAAGTCGCATAAAAAAGGGACTGGTTTACAATAATGATGATAATATGTAATCGAATTACCAACAATTCCAAAACGATTTTTAATATATATATATCTAGTTCCGATTTTTTGAAAAACAACCTAACGAAATTTGCAGTCATTTGAGTAAAAAGGTGTCAAAAGGCAGGTTTCTTAAGCCCGACTGAGAAGCTCCAAAATCATAGTAACGAAAGAAAAGGAAAGGAGAAAGGGCGAGGAGAAGGAAAGGAGGAAAAAAGAAAAAAAGCAATGGTTATAATACGGCTACTTTGGGAGACAGATTTTGGCCGAAAAAACTGTTGGACCCAAAAGCTCCACTTGGCGATAACGTTATCAAAAATCCGGCTAGACCAGCCAAAAAAGACAATTGTCATACATGCAGCTATATGATCTATGCAGACTCGACTATTTAAAGTTAAGATTGCATTTGGAGCGAAACAACGAAGTAGTCTTTCAGTCCTGCCTTTGGCCATCGTAATATAGTTCTCTGTATATCTCGTATAATGGTGATGCACATAAACCCTGGTCTTAGATCTGAAGATGTTTAGAGAGTAGCCCCCTTTTGAAATCTTTTTGAAAGTGATTACGTATAGTTCACTGCGTCTTTCGTCTAATCTAGGTAAGTTAAGAAAAAGAAGAGCTTCTCATGAAAGCGCAGGTACAGGCACCCAGGGCACTGCACTCTGGTCTGCACACGTGACACTGGACTCCGAACCTAGGACTTACTAAAAATAATAATAATTACTCCGGAATAAAAGGATAAAGCTCTCTTCCCCTCCCCCAAAACAAAATCAACCCTCCCGCGCCACCTTTTAAAATTTCGTGGAAAAAAAAATGTGTTTATGTTTATGGTGGAACACGCATGAGGGACATAGTTGGACCGCCCCCTACAGTGGCCCTGGACTGGACTCCGGACTGGACCAGAGAAAGGACTCTGGACTTTGGACCCTGGACAATCACAGGGGTGGTCCATGGACCCGGCATCCATGTTTTGTATACATTCGGTAAAAAAGGCGAGCGGGTGGGTTACGGGTGAGAGCGAGGGAACGCCTGAAGTACTTTTAACAAAAGCTCGTTCCAGTATACCAGATTCTGGTACACGCTAGGCCTATGATTGGTCTATTTTGACATCTCTTGTCAGCACTCGGAGGTTCATTACCTTGATTGGAAATGTGATGCGGTAGCAATGAGATGTTACACAGCAAGTTATCTCGAAAGCGTGGTGAAGTGTTTTGAAATAAGCAACATCATCCCCGAAGAACAAGAAAAATCGTTTTGAGGCTGGACTGATCTCGTCAAATAAAAGTAGAGCTTCGAAATTTTACTATTTATTGGCTTTCAAATGAGCTCTTTTTTTTCAGTTCTCTTCAGGAATATGAAATACTCGAGTGAATCTTCTATTGATATGAGTCTTTGTTTAGCCCGCGAATACAGCTGTTTCTCCTTGCTCCTCGCCAATAGGGACATTTCTTCTTATGTCGCTACTGAAGTACAACAGTTTAACAGAGCTGGAGTCGCTACAACAGTAGGGAGACGTAGACGAATTGGCTGTGATTCTGCCGGCAAAATCTTGAAATTCAACATTTTGCCGGCGGAATCCTGAAAAGTCAAGATAAACCAGTAAGAAACCACGATAAAAATCGTTAAATGCGAGAAACTACCGATTTGAACTATGAAAAAGGACAACTTCACTACTCCCATGGGGTGTTTTCAGAAATTGCTTAAGGGAGCTTGTACCTCCCTTGGTTGCCTCGATCATGGCAAAGTTTGAACAAATTGTGGAGCGTTTCGGAAATATTTTGAAACAAAGTTTGAAGGGCCATAAAAACAATGAATAAATATGCTATCGACATGCATAACTGGCTCATATCTAAAGAAAATGATGAGGTCTTGAAATGCAGTTTCGTCTCAGAGCATAGCGATTAATTTCCGAAGATATCTCTAAATTATGCTAATATTGGAGATCATGGTAAAGACAACATCTTTAGCGTCACTTTTTCATCATGTGGGAAGCAGAAATAAATCGCTTTGCAATAGTTTATTTGCATTTGTGTTTCCTTTTTGCAATACCTGTTTTCAGTCAACTTATTTAGCTTTATTTTCATTGGTACGGAGACCCCTGAACATGACGGGAAAGTAATTGAGGATCGCTTCTGAATGCAAATTAGAACAGCTATAACCTACTGCAAATCAAGACGGATATTACAAATTATTACAAAATCGTCCACTGCCGTTCTCGAAACTTAGGGCAAAACTACATTAAAACTTGTTTGAAGAAAAAGATGGCTTTTCGCTGCGCCATAGGGATCAATGGGAATCTGAAAAAAAATTATCCATGTTGCCTGTATGGATCATACAGATTGTGCTCTAAAGTTTTTAATATTCATTCACACCTGGCATGGACTGAGGTTAATTAACTATCAGTTTTTAAGGAAAGGAAAAAATAATACAATTCTTTCCCTGTACAAAAACAAA
Source organism: Porites lutea (assembly GCF_958299795.1). NCBI lineage: Eukaryota > Metazoa > Cnidaria > Anthozoa > Scleractinia > Poritidae > Porites > Porites lutea. Next base: position 15,011,512 of record NC_133213.1, on the reverse strand, counting down.
AACGTTTACTTCATGCTTGTTTAAATTCTAGGAAACTACTTAACAGAGTGATTACAATAATTAATGTGGAAAAAAAAAGCCAGGAAAAAGAAATACTTTCCCTTGGTTTGAAACAAAAAGTTTCAATTAGAAATTTCGGCCTACCACTGCCGTTGACGTGGGCTTGATACCTCAGAATCGCCGTTTCAAGAGCAACTGACATATACTGCTAGGAACCTTAATTACGAAACGACAACGGCGACTGCAAGGAGAACGCCTAAAATACAATAGGCTTCAGTGAGCAAAACAAAAGTTCTGGCTGCACGTACATCACTTTTTTTTGTACATTTCTCCGCTGTCCCTACACAACTACAACGTGGAATAGTCAATTTTTTTTTAGTTGAAGAGCTTTAGAACAGGAACGACAAGGTGATAAATTTATTTACTATCCCTCTCTGAACTCGGACGCGGTCTCCTCTCTTCAGTTCCAACCTAACCCATGTTCCGTACTTTTAATTTACTGGGCGACTTGGTATGAGGGCGAAAAAGTTTCATTGGACGCGAAGTCTATTTTTCAACGACGTTTTCATTGGCGTCTCTGTTTTCGGATAGTAAGGTCCCTATTGGATTGTATTCACATCGTCCTTTGGTTCTTGTACCCTAATTAAACACCAGTGCGTCCAAACTATGATTTGAGACAAACCACCAGGGAATCGCCGGCCCCAAAACTGCCGCCCGCGATGCCTGACACAATCCGCTATCAAAGGCAGTTCTGCCAACTAATATTAAGATCTATGTCCTTCAAAAATGATCAAGTGGAAGGCTCTGCTTGGTTACTTTTCCGCCTAAATTAAACCACTTTACTGATAGGCCTTTTAAACTCTTTCTTTATGTCTCTTTTGAAAAAAGCATAAGACAGTGGGTTAATGGCCGAGTTTAAAACCAATACAGGAATTTTGTATTGTTCATCTTTACATAATGCATATGTGTCGAATAGTACTAATAGACTACAACGCAAATATATTCCGTAGCACACAACAAACACTCCTATCACAATACCCATCATTATTACTGCAGACTTCTCGTTATGGGTTTTAAAAGATATCCGATGGTTAAAACGTAACTGTTTTGCTAGGGTGCGTGCTGACCGATCATGTTTCCATACATGAAGTAACATTGACGCAAAACAGAGTACTTGCGGTACGCATGGAACAATTTCCAGGAAAATCATTGAAACCACAACTGCAACGATACTGGTCAGAGGGGTGTTACAGCAAAGCCGAAGTGCGGTCTTGAACGCAACCAACGTAAATGACGCTATCCAACAGGAAGTTATCACTTGAATCACACGAGATCGAGTCATAAAAGTTATGTATTTAAAAGGCTTTACGATGGCGATATAACGTTCAAGCACCAGAGAACACAAGTTTAAAACAGACAAGTAGCTAAACAGCCACCTTACGACATCATTCCATGAAGGAAATACCTTAGGCCAGTAGCAGGTGTTTGTAACGTCGCATGCGAACAAAGAAGGAACAACGCTCAAACCAACACAAAAATCCCCTACTGCAAGTGAAACAATAAACGCGTTGGTTTTGGTGCGGAGATTTCGTCTGCTGCAGACGAGGAAGATTACAAATCCATTTCCAGTGATGGCAAGAAAGGAAAGAACCCATCCAAGAATCCAAAACCAGGTCTCCATCCGTACTAATGGCAGGTAAGAGAAGTTCTTATTAACTACACAAATAAAACAAAAATATCCTTTTCGCAAAAATGTCAGGAGGTTGTATATTGTTCACTGGCAGATGTATGTTACTAGACTGAAGTCCTTTTTGTTGTCCAACTTTGTCATCAATTTGGTAATTTCTAATATGTGTTTCGCATGCGCAGTAGGTAACTGACCGAGCTGCAGACTCGACAAAAGTGCATTAATAAATAAAAAGACTGTCTCTAATATCGCGTACAGCGCGTTACTAAATTTGCCTGAGAACGTTTCTGCCGTTGTCGTTAACCATTCCTAAGGGAGAAATTAAAACAAGACAGATATGAGCCAGTAATCTGCCTAGTCTGTTCCGTTTAATAAAATATTTCATGCAAACGAAAACGGGCAAAAAAAGCTCTAGCCATATTAAATAGAATAATCATGCAAAGGTTTTCAGTTAATAAATAAAGCTGATCACGATGTGAAACAGAAGCACAATGTCGCTAAGTTTGTAAAGGCAGTTCAACTATGGAAAGAACACCCTCTTCACAAATTAAAATTCTCGTCTAACCTTACCTTGTTATTTTATAATCCTTTCAATATATAAATATACATGACGTAAGACGCCTGGGGTTTCGATATGATCTTTAACAACTCTTTCACTGCCTCAGTTATCAATCAATTATCAATATTGTTTAGTTAAATGTCTTCCATTGCATTTTTATTTCGTACAGCTAAATTGGAAGGTTTTATTATTCATTTGGCATGCAACGATTTTAATATCGTTACAGCAGAGACAAGCAACTCGTCTCTCCTATTTGCTGTTGGGCTTCCTTAGCAACCAATATTAAAATTTCTTTGTCATGATTTCTACAGAATTTAAACGAAAATTAGCCTTACGCGCGTGTAACCGGGGCAAAAAATCCTTGAGTAAACTGCTTGAAAACCATACACTTCACAGCGGCACATACCTATATAGCCCATATATGGCAGTACCCCACACGGGGAACATCCTTTTCAGATTGATAAACTATTAAGAATTCATCTTTAATCTGTAGCTTCCGCACTAGCTCCAGTAGCAGTTTCTGTTCCTTCAACAAATCCCCATAAACCGCGTTCCATCAACACAAGCTTAATGTTTCCAAGACTGATAATTCTTTCCATCCAAGCGCTCGATTTTAGTGATTTCCGCCATCTTGGGCAAACGAACTAAGTCAACACAATCCGAACGTGATAGATAGATTCATCTTTCATCCGAACCGAAAGAAGGTTACAACTAGAACTGAATAACATAAGCTACAATCGAAGTGCACGTGTAATACCCTAGAGAGTGTCATATGATCTTAATCAACGAATCACATTACATGATTATTATTTCGCCAACATAAACCAAGGGTCGTAACCGACGAGGCCGCTGTAAAAAGCGCACGGCTATTAAGCCTTGGTTCGAACTGTATCCATGCTTGCTCACGCTATCTTTGTTACTCGATTGATGCAGAGTCTTGCTCGAGTATGCCAAAATCGAGCAAGTGAAGCAAAGCGGGCTTTGGTAGCAGCCGGTGTAAACACAAAATTATACTCTCATGAAGTAAAACTAAAAAGTTCCATCCAAGAAAACGCCACCATCACACCACCTGTGAACCTTGATCTTAAGTCCTTTCCCTAATCTTATAGATTTTCCCTGAGGCTCCAAAGGTTCTTCTTTTCTCTCCTAATGCGCCATTTTTCCAAATTTCAATTCGCTTTGAGTCTAAGCGTCACAGATTTATCAGTCGTAGCTCAATCAAGCCTTTTGGACTCGTTCATATAAGACCTACATTCTACAAGAATGAGTTACGCACGTTAAGTGGTAGGCTTTAGTTAACTTTGTTATTTTCTTTAAAACTTAGCGCCGAAAAGTCTTTTGAACTCTTTCTTTATGTCTCTTTTTAGTCTTTTGAAAAAAGCATAAACCAGCGGGTTCTTGAGAAATTTTACGGGTGGCAATGTGCCGCTGGAACCCTGGAAAACCTAGCCTATACTCCTGGTTCATCTGAATTTTACTACACTATACTAAACTAAACTTCCCAAATCCCTCCCTATACAAGAATTGCTCTGACTCTGATTTCTATACCCAATCGCAGACTTAACTACATGCTCGAAAACCATACCCTATAAAACGTCGCATTGTACATCCCATGTGGCAGTACCCTCCCACCCGGGGGTTAGGTTGCCCACCGAGTTCCTTTAAAGAATCCACAGAAAAAATCTTTTCGCTCGTTTGAGTGGGGCGAATACGAGTATGACAAATTTTGATAGCTGTAATAAAAAAAT
>NC_133213.1:14852518-15005018 GCF_958299795.1 Porites lutea | reverse complement strand
CCCTTCAATGAAGTAAATTTGCACGACTCGATATCACTTCTGCGATGTAAGATGTTTCCTAAACAGTCGTAAAAAGGACGATTTTGGCACTGCAAAATACTTCCAAAGGCGCATTATTTCCCTCAGTTTTCCATCTGTAGTCCAGTAATGGACGCCACAGTTGCGAATGACACATTTCGGTCGGACAAAGCTTCACAACTCCAAACCTCACCGAATCGCCATTTTGTTTGTTGCTACAACTCCTGAGATGCTTCACGGGATATAAACTAGGTTCCAGGCATTCAAAAATCCTCGATTAGCCTACCAGGCTTGGTTTTAAAACAAAATTGTCACGAAAATGTCACGAAAGGTACATCCGCGTACTGTTTTGTTGCTATCGGCCGCTCTGCCGAGTATAAACATAACATTTTCTTGCAAGGTGTTTTATTCCAGCTTTTTTCTTCGTAAAACAGATCCACAGAGCTCAAATTATTTTAAAAATCGCAGGGGATACGCTTTCCCTGACTACGATCGTTTTTGTCCGTCATTTTGAAAGTGAGATTCCGCTGACAATTAATCACGGGCACGAAATGTCCACGATTTCTGGCAATGGGATTAAGTCTTCATTTTTTTCAGCATGATTTACCACTGTCTTTGGAAAATGTCTGCGACTGCTGGTACATGCATCAAACCGGGTTTAGTTCTGCGGCTGTTGTGCCACAAAGTAAATTGACCAAGTTTTGTAGCTCGGCGGCAGTTGTGTCACAAAGTAAATCTACCGAGTTGTGTCAGTAGCTCGGCAGCCATTGTGCCACAAAGTAGGGAGTTTAAGCAAATCGCTACGGCGACCTCTACCACGGTGGTCGTGGATGCGGTGTCCTGGAGAGCTCGCCAAATTTCAAGCTCGGTTCTTGCTCACTTGCTTTCGCTATAATTTCTCAACAACAGAATTCAATGGTGGTCAAGTAAGAAAACGGCCAATTAAAAAATGTCGTTTGGCAAGAATAATATTGATAGTAAACATCATCAGAGGACGATTCGTACACAAAACAGAAAACTACAGATGAAGATCGGAGTAAGCTGCTACTGATGTTTCTTCTTGTGTACCGCATTTAACAACAAATCAACAAATTCAGCGTTTTAGATATTCTAGTCTATTCTTGTTTAAACAACCTTCAGTGACATTTAGCTTTATTGCTAGCAGTCGTGCTTACGGTTTTCGTCTAGCCTTTGTTTGTACTGGCGGATTTTCTGCGGCCATGGCGCGGCATAGAACTCATGGCACACTCGCTTGAGGATCGAAATCTCAAACTGAGAAAACGCAAGGAAAACGTATTCACTGGAAAACCACAAGCCTCGAATACTTTCTTGATAAAGTGAAAAGCAATCTTTGATAGCTTTTAAAAAACCAGTGATCGTCAAAAATAGGAGAAGAGTCGACTTTTATACTCACGTAGTAGCAACTACGCCAGAAGACAGCTCTTCACGTCGTAGGATTTGGCGCTACGGCGAAAGGTCATTTCCAAGCATGCGCACTGCGTCATTTCGGGGCTTTTTTACTTCCGGCCGCCGTAGTAGAGGTCGCCGTAGCGGTTTGCTTAAACTCTCTAGTAAATCAACCGAGATGTGAAGCTCGGCGGCGCCATTTGATCATGACTTGTGATATTTCGGCAACGGACAAACGAACACTTTAACTCTCTGTTATTTAGTAGGAAAAACTTATAAACCACTCTCTAGTCACTGAAATCAACACGCGCAACCAAATTACTGGAAAAGTTATTGACGTGAGCCGCACACACATTCCACACAGGGTCCAGAGGAGATGTGTTTGTCGTTAGAACATCAAAACCCGTCGAAAACCTCTGAGAAAACGGGTTATTTTGATCGCGTTACAGTTTCGTTACACATTCTATAGACCGCAAACCAAGAGACTGAGGGCTCGCAAGATCGGCTTACAGTATACACTTCGTGCCTCGGTCGCCCTTCGGGCGACAGCCATCGGTCACCCTTCGGGCGACGTTCCGTGCGCCAGTGAGGATATGGCTTGAGGTTATTGATTTTCAAAACGGCGAACAACAAAGTCGATCTGGTCAGATAAGAAGCGAAGAAATCGTTTACAGTAGATTCATTAAGATCCCATTGGACTAATTAATCGTGCTAAGCGACAGGTATAGACATTTTTCAAGGTGAGACTTTAAATAAGTAATTCATTTGTTCACACGAAACTCCTCTGGACCCTGTGCATTCCATTGAAGGCTTTGACAGGGTTAGTGCGAAGTTTGAATTCAGATGAGAAAGCTTTTAAAACAGTAAATTCAATGTAATTCATTTTGTCAACAAGTTGATGATTAGATGCTCTTAAAAATAACAGATGAAATTATCCGAAGAAATGTTTTTGAAAAAAGAAAAAGAATCCAGGGTTAAGCACTAATCGGCCTTAGCAACTGCGCCCTGTAACTCGCGCCAGTAAAACAAAATGTTCTATTTACACGCCCGACGCACTCTAGCCAATGTCTCCTCCGATTACAAGCACTTGACACCGAACCATACGACATCTTTTCAAAACCTTCTTATAACGTGATACACAGGTTAAATAGAGGTTTCGCTGTACGCAACCCTTACGTTCAAAATATACCATAATCATATTTATCTATATCGCAACCACCCTTCCCCCTCAACTGTTACCTGTTCGCCTAACAAACATATCGAACGCACTCTCCTAAGCTCCGATTACTCCTTGTAAGAAAAGAAAGGGAAGTATTATTAATGCAGGGGCTATTATAAATGGCCTTGAATATAAAACCAAAAGTGAACCAGAGCGCCTGTGAAATTTTGTTTGTCGAACCTAAGAAAGTGTTACGTAACATTATTTCAATATACAAAATTAAAGAAAAAGACTCAATCTTTTCCACTTTCAACACACTATTAAATTTACATGGCGATTCACAAAACTAGTTTCGTCTACCGAACTCTTCAGTTGATCGCCACAGTATTCATTACGTAACAATGCATGAAAAATAAACCCTAGTAACAGGGCCACTGGGTTAATTACAACAGTCGTCCTAATGGGATGCGGATGTAGTTCAATTCACTTTTTTTTCCACTTTTTAAACCAGAGGGCGTTTCGTTCACTACAGGTATCGTTTACGTTTTATTTAAATCACTTGTAAAACTTTGTAGAAATAAGAACCCTGAGGGTAGAATAAACCGATGAAATATCCTCACGCAAAGAAATTAAGCCTCGGACTCCACTTGCACTTGCACTTGCACTTGCACTGCCTTGAGAGAATCGTGACTTGGATACTTATCAGAGTTCAGCTAGAGAAGGGGAAAACGTAGTCCTCGCCTTAAATTGGGAATTGCATTATATTATATTTTGATTTCTACCAAATTATTGACAAATTGACCGGATGAGATAGAACTATGTTATACGGTTTGTTTTTGGACCAATCAGAAAGAATAGAATTTGGATGTTTTACATTTAATAATCTAACAAACAAACATAGTCTATACCCTCCTTCCCGCGAGAAAAACTAATATCAATAATTATAAACTCCTCAATACTAGACAAAGGGGATTTTCAAGCATTTTAAGTGACAAAATAAATAGCCCATGTTCGATATATCAACATTTTTTTGTCTGTTAATTGTTACATTCGCAAGACCTGGGTCCCACATTAAGGCGCCACACTATCCACGGAATTCATGCCGTTTTTGGGCAGTTGTTCTATAAGCTCTAATGTCTTAGTAATATTTGTTTTATTAAGAGTCCCTTATAGTCAACGACTTAAGAAAAAGCAAATACACTTAAGTACAAAAAAATCAAAGCAAACTGTCTTGAAACTCGTGGTCCCGGAGAGGACTTTTCTTTGACCTATCATTTTCATCGACGTTACTTCTAAACCGTGAAACCACAATAAAAATCGATAAAAGCAGAGAAAGTACCGATTTGAACTATAAAAAACGACAATTTCGCTATTTCTATGGTTCGAAATTTTGAAAGGCTATGACTTATGTACCTCCTTTCACTGTGATTTTAAGAAAACTTTTTATTTTATTTTTGCACTATTTACGAATGGACCAAAACTTTAAAATTTTGTGGGTGAAAAAGCAAACACCAAATCGAACCAAGCCTGAAAGGAGCTTTGGTTTGAGAGACTCAAACATCAAAAGGCAAACTAGTACAACAGCGCTAGCTAATAAGGAAACTTAAGATGGGTAGACTGGATATTTTAGAAGGGATACTTCTTAAGTTTGATTATTATTATTCATTCAAAATATTTCCCTAATTATGATTGGCTAAAAGCACACGCATAATTCACCATAACCAGTTACTGATGACCAAATTTGGAAGAATTTTGAGTCTAACGAGGAAATGACGTCAAAAATGCAGCCTTCTACAGGTTAATGCACCGTTAATCGAGAAGACCTGGAGACGAGGTTGAGTTGTTTTCGTTGTGAAAACTAAAATGGCGGACTCTTCACTCGTATCAAAAGTAAGAACTACAGCTGGAACTAGGCGAAATAATGGCTAAAACATAGCAAAAACAGCAAAAAAGACAACTCGGAGGGCGATACTGGGCTGCTATTTGGAGAATATTCGCGGAGCTGGACAAACATGAACGTACACTATCGAAGATAAACTTAACATCGATGCAGGTAAGCATGTTTTAGTTATGTTTTTAAACGAGGAATTATTTTGAATGAATAATAAAACAATTAATGAATTCGGCTTTCGTAGGATGTGAAGAATGAAGCAGATCTCGGAGGGTGTTATCTAGACGGCAATAACTTTAGCGTCACTTTTTCATCATGTGGGACGCAGAAATAAATCGCTTTGCAATAGTTTATTTGCATTTAATTATCTTTCCTTTTTGCAATACCTGTTTTCAGTCACGTTATTTAGCTTTATTTTCGTTGGTACGGAGACCCCTGAACACGACAGGAAAGTAATTGAGGATCCTTCTGAATGCAAATTAAAACAGCTATAACCTACTGCAAATCAAAAAGACAGTTATTACACATTATTTACAAAATCGTCCACTGACGTTCTCTAAACTTAAGGCAAAACTGCTTTAAAACTTGTTTGAAGAAAAAGATGGCTTTTCGCCGCGCCATAGGGATCAATTGGAATCTGAAAAAAATTATCCATGTTGCCTGTACGGATCATACAGATCATGCTCTAAAGTTTTTTATATTTCATTCACACCTCGCATGGACTGAGGACTGATAGTTAAAACTATCAGTTTTCAGGGAAAGGAAAGTATAATACAAGTCTTTTCCAGTACAAAAACAAAAATTTTTAATACTTCATGCTTGTTTAAATCCTAGGAAACTACTTAACAGAGTTGATTACAGTAATTAATGTGGAAAATGAAGTAAGAAAAAAGAAATACTTTAATTTGGTTTGAAACAAAAAGTTTCAATTAGAAACTTCGTCTACCACTACCGTTGACATGGGCTTGATATCTCGGAATCGCCGTTTCAAGAGCATCTGACATGCCGTAAAATTCCGAAAATAAGCCCCTCCATGTATAAGCACCTCCAAATATAAGCCACCGAAACCGGTACCGCAAAAAATCCTCCGTTAAATCGCCCCTCCAAATATAAGCCCCCCGGGGGGCTTGTCCTCAAAGACAAAGGTGAAACAAAGCAAAAGCGATAAATTTACTTCCAACTATAAGGCTAGCCCAATCGATTTGGAAACGCAAATTTCCCTCAGTAGAAAAGCCCCTCCGAATGTAAGCCCCTCTAAAAGGGCCTTTGAAAAATATAAGCCCCGGGGCCTATTTTCGGAATTTTACGGTATGTAGGGACCTTACGAAACTACGACGGCGACGGCAAGGAGAACGCCTAAAACACAATAGGCTTCAGTGAGCAAACCAACAGCACGTGCATCACGCTTTTCTTTACATTTCTACGCTGTCCCTACACAACTACAACGTGGGAATAGTCAATTGAGTTGACGTGCTTAAGAACAGGAACGACAAGGCGATAAATTTATTTACTATCTCTTTCTGAACTTGGACGCGGCCTCCTCTATTCAGTTCCAACCTAACACATGTTCCGTACTTTCAATTCACTGGGCGAACTTGGTATGAGGGCGAAAAAGGACGCGACGTCTATTTTTCAACGACGTTTTCATTGGCGTCTCTGTTTTCGGATAGTGAAGGTCCCTACTGGATTGTATTCTCATCGTCCTTTGGTTCTCGTACCCTCCTTAAACACCAGGGATTTGCCAGCCCCAAAACTGCCGCCTGCAATGCCTGACACAATCCGCTATCAAAGGCAGTTCTGCCAACTAATATTAAGATCTATGTCCTTCAAAAATGATCAAGTGGAAGGCTCTACTCGGTTACTTTTCCGCCTAAATTAAACCACCTGACTGATTAGCCTTTTAAACTCTTGCTTTATGTCTCTTTTGAAAAAAGCATAACACATTGGATTAATGGCCGAGTTTTAAACCAATACAGGAATTTTGTATTGTTCATCTTTACATGATGCATTTGTGTCGGATAGTACTACGAGACTACAACGCAAATATATTCCGTAGCACACAACAAACACTCCTATCACAATACCCATCATTATTACTGCAGACGTCTCGTTTTGGGTTTTAAAAGATACCCGATGGTTAAAACGTAACTGTTTTGCTAGGGTGCGTGCTAAGCGATCATGTTTCCATACATGAAGTAACATTGACGTAAAACAGAATATCTGCAGAACGCATGGAACGATTTCCATGGAAATCATTAAAACCACCACTGCAACGATACTGGTCAGAGGGGTCTCACAGCAAAGCCGAAGTGCGGTCTTGAACGCAACCAATGTGAATGACGCTATCCAACAGGAAGTTATCACTTGAATAACACGAGATCAAGTCATAAAAGTTATGCATTTAAAGGGCTTTACGATGGCGATATAACGGTCGAGCACCAGAGAACACAAGTTTAAAACAGACAAGTAGCTAAACAGCCACCTTACGACATCTTTCCATGAAGGAAAAGCCTGAGGCCAGTAGCAGGTGCTTGTAACGTCGCATACAAACAAAGAAGGAATAATGCTCAAACCAACACAGAAATCCGCTACTGCAAGTGAAACAATAAACGCGTTGGTTTTGGTGCGGAGATTTCGTCTGCTGCAGACGAGGAAGATTACAAATCCATTTCCAGTGATGGCAAGAAACGAAAGAACCCATCCAAGAATCCAAAACCAGGTCTCCATCCGTACTAACGGCAGTTAAGAGAAGTTCTTATTAACTACAGATAAAAGAAAAATATCCTCCTTGCAAATATGTCAGGAGGTTTTGAGTTTTGAGTTATTCACTGGCAAATGTAAATTGTTACCAGACTGAAGTCCTTTTTATTGTCCTACTTTGTCATAAACTTGGTAATTTCTAATAATTATGTGTTTCGTATGCGCAGTACAGGGGCGTAGCTAGGGGGGGTCATGGGGTGCCCGTGACCCCCCCCCCCCCCCCCCCCCCCCCCCTCGTAGGCCTCCTTTTGAGCAAACAACCTACAATATTCAGGTAGCGAAAACGCCATGATAATATCTTGGCCGTAAAAGCCATTGTTGAAAAGCCCACTTTTTTAAATTTTTTTTTGTGAAGTATTTTCGTCAACGGCTCTTGTCTTTAGTTAATATGGGCGTGGAGGTCGACATGACAATCTGGTGAGTAGCCTCTGTGACCCCCCCTTTGAAAAATCCTGGCTACGCCCCTGCAGTAGGTATCTGACCGAGCTGTCGCAACACAGTTGGGTAGGAAAATGAGGATAGTTGCGTGTCTTAACCGCTGTAATTCAAAGCCAATGGGCACTTTCAATACAACAAAAATTCCGGTTGAAATGTTGTTAATTCCACTTGCCCAATTGAACTACATCGACCCGTGCAAAGCCTTGGCGCTTTTGTTTATTGTTCCTACAAAGGAGCGGTATTTGAGAAAACATTTTTGTCACTCCATGCAACATTAGCGATCTTAATCTAAATTGCCCTGATCTGGCTGGATCTTAATTATTCTCTTTACAACTAAACCAGTCTGGTCTGTCAGTAATAACAGATGGAATTAACCGTGACCTTAGCCGTCACTAAAAAAAAAAATGTACCTTCACTTTAGTCTAAATTGAGGCCGACATATTTCCTACAAATTGCGACAGGTCTACTACAAATTACGACAAAAGTGCATTAATAAATAAAAAGCCAAGGCCAACTCTTAAATATCACGTACAGCGCGTTACTAAATTTACCTGAGAACGTTTCCACTGTTGTCGTTAACTATTTGTAAGCGAGAAAATAAAACAAGACCGATAGGAGCCAGCAGCATCACGGTAATCTGCCTAGACTGTTCCGTTTAACTCCACTGCTATACTAAATAGAGTATGCAAAGGTTTTCAGTTAATAAATAGAGCAAGGAAAAAAAATAAATAACTGATCACGATGTGAAGCAGAAACACAATGTCGATAAGTTTTTAAAGGCAGTTCAACTATGCAAAAACACTCTCTTCAAAAAAACTTCTTGAATGTCTAACAGTTAATTAATTATTTATAGAACCTTGTTATTTTATAATCCTTTCAATATGTATATATATACATGGCGCAAGACGCCTGGGGTGTCGATATGATCTTTAAGAACTGTTTCACTAGCTCAGTTATCAATCAATTAACAATATTCTTTAGTTGAATGCCTTCTACTTTATTTTTATTTCGTACAGCTAAGGGACCGTCCATTTTTTATAGGGTATGGGGGGCTGGTGGGATTTGGAGGAGTGTAATTTGAAAATTGTATGACCCCCCCCCCCCCCCCAATTTCCGATTTTTTTCGCATGCCCCCCCCCCCCCTCATCAAAGTAAATTTTTGGAAGCCCCCGCCCCCCCTCTCCCCCATGAATAAAAAAATACATAAGGTATGAAAAAAGTTACTGCATTAAAATTTCGTTTTGTTACATTTCACGTAATTTAGTGAAAGAAAGCTGAAAGCTAGAAAGCTGTTTTTAACAAATCCTCACTCAAAAGAATGAAAAGTCAATTTCAGCTCTTCTTGTTACTGCTCGTCCTGAGCGTGTTGTAGCTGGCCGCTCGTCTACATATTCCTCGTCCGAGGCGATAAAAGCAAGAAGCGACATCATTTGAGTCGTCTTCAGAGTCAGGGGCATCACTCTTGTAATCATCATCAGTTTCTTCTCCCTCACTGCTTTCACCACAGCTGTCTAGTTGACCTGATTCATTGCTGCCTCTCACTTCGGCTTGACCTGCATGTTCTGAGAGTATTCATCTGCAGGAAGTGTCCCATAATTGTCTTCACTTTGTCATTCTTGCTGCTCTTCTGATGCTGTTTCAATAGCCCATGATGTTGTAAGTATTTGTTCAATTCTGGCACACGGAGCTTTTTTAGAGGAACACAGCGACGACGAGATCGAAGAGAACGTCGAAAATGAGGAAGGGGACACCTCGTAGTAGTTTCATGCCCCTCCCATTAAATTTCCCAGAGAAAAGCTCTGGTAACGAGGTCAGTTCCAATTCAGGACTCAAATTATTGGTTTTAATTATATGAGCTTGACAACAACATTTTTATGAATGAAAAGAAAGTTGTTGCTATTCAAGACTGTTATTATGGTATGTTCACTGTCCTTATAAAATATATAAGCTGTTGAGAAGTTTTCTTGTTACCCTGGAACTGTTTTAGCATATTTTTTATAAATAAAAGAGCACAATTTTTCTTCCATTTGTAAACATCTCTTATCCTATTTTTAATCTAATTTTTTCGTCCTACCCCCCCCCCCCTTCCTTCATTTTTTTTCGGCTGGCCCCCCCTTTCAAGCCAATTTTTTTCGAGTGCCCCCCCCCCCCCCTCCCAAATCCCACCAGCCCCCCCTCTCTCATAAAAAATGAACGGTCCCTAAATTGGAAGGTTTTATTATTCATTCGGCATGCAACGATTTTAATATCGTTTCAGCCACAAGCAACTCGTCTCTCCAATTTGCTGTTGGGCTTCCCTAGCAACCAATATTAATTTCTTTGTCATGATTTCCACAGAATTTTAATAAAAATTAGTCTTACTTTCGTGTAATGTTTGATAGCTACCTTTTCTTCTCCATAACAAGTCATTTTACTCTTTACACGATTTTATCATTTCAGTCACACCTGCAGGACTGAGCTGAAATAAACTTGCACGGAAAGATTACAAAACAACTACATTTCTTTGTGTTTTTCTCAACAAGGAAATTACTTCATATAACAAGAAAATCGTACAGTTAATCTTTCAGTTGGGTTCGGTAAATTCTAGGAATCTATCGCCGTTAACAGAGTTGATTACGAAGGCTATTGAAGAAACAACCTCAGTGTGGAGGAAAATTGGCGCCAAGCCTTATGAAGTCACCGAACCTCGAACTTCTGAACTTGTCAATCTTCTTTTCTCTTGTCAAACTGGTATTCAGAGTGTAAGCATCCGTTTAAGACTGAGATTGACAAACTGATGATCATAACCGATGAGCCCAATGTACAAAGCACACGGCTATTAAGCCTGGGTTCCAAACTATATCCAAGCAACAAGCAGCACATGCTCACGCTATCTTTGTTACTCGATTGACACAGAGTCATGCTCGAGTATGCCAAAATCGAGCAAGTGAAGCAAAGCGGGCTTTTGTAGCAGGGTGTGAAATTGTACTCTCATGATGTGAAACTAAAAAGTTCCATCCAATAAGAACTTGCGTCTCACACCACCTGTGAAGTCCTTTCCCTTGTATTTTCTGTTAGGGTCAAAAGGTTCTTGTTTTCTCTCCTAATCGGCTCCAAATTTTCCAAATTTCAATTCGCTTTGAGTCCATGCCTCACACATTCATCAGTCTTTTACTGAATTGCTCAAGCCTTTCACACTCGTTCATAAAAGACTTACATTCTACAAGAATGAGTTACGCACGTCAAGTGGTAGGTTTTAGTTAACTTTGTTATTTTCTATAAAACACAGCGCCAACGAGTCTTTTAAACTCTTTCTTTATGTCTCTTTTAAAAAAGGCATAAGCCAGTGGGTTAATAGCTGAGTTTAAAACCAAGAAAGTAATTTTGTAGTTTTCATCATTACATGGTGATGAGGATAGTATTAGAAAACTACAACGTAGATACATACCATAGCAAACAAGAAACACTCCTATCACAAGACCCATCATTATTAGTGCGGACTTCTCGTGATGGGTTTTAAACGATACCTGATGGTTAAAACGCAACTGTTTTGCTAAGGTACGTGCTGACTGATCATGCCTGCATACATGAAATATCATTGATACAAAGCAGAGTATTAATACAACACATGGAAGAAACTCGGAAATTATGGTCGGCCAAATAAAAGGACACTCGGAGGTATCGTTTTGAAATAAGACAATACAAAGGGTATTTTTTAGCGCATTGTAACTAACTGGTAGAGCCCAAGAGAAGAAAATAACTTGGGTAATTCGACGGCGAGTCATCAAAGTAATATATTTTAGAGGATAGACGATGGCAATAAAACGATCCAGTACTAAGCCGCATAAGTTTACAACAGACGAGTGACTAAACAACAATCTTATAATATTCACCCACGATAACCAATAATCAGGCCAGTGGCAGGTGTTTGTAATGTCGCAAGCTAACAGAGAAGGAATAACGCTCAAACCAACACAGAAATCCGCTACCGCAAGTGATACCACAAACGCATTGGTTTTGGTGCGAAGATTTCGTCTGCTGCAAACGAGGAAGATTGTAAATCCATTTCCAAGGATGGTCAGGAATGAAAGAACCCAGCCAAGAATCCAAAACCATGTCTCCATTCTTAACAGTTAAAGGAAGTTCTTATCAACTGTAGAATATAACCAACATCTTGCAAATATATCAGGGACACTGAACTCTTTTCTTATGTAAACGCTCTCTTTTGTTCCAATAAATTTGCATAGGTGCTGGCCGCGTGAGTGAAAATGCCCTATTTGTTCTTTAGATCGTCTTAATTTGCTAATTAATGTCATTAAATAATAATTTGTATTGGGCTGTGTTATCACAAAAATGTGCATCAAGACAATAATACATTAATACTAAATGTTTCTTTGTGTGTTTGATGATAAAATAGCAACAAAATGTTGTAATAAATTCTTGCTGGGACACTGGGACACCTAATCTTTACTCCTGGTTCAGCTGAATTTTTTAAATATTTTGAAACAAAATTTGAAGGGCCATAAAAACATTTAATAGCGGAGCTCCTTGCGCGCGCGAAGCGCGCGCGAGCGGAGCACCATAACTAAGATAAACTACCCATCCGAGAAATTTTGGTTATGACGTCAGCGTACGTCCGTCCGTACGGGCTTTCCGGGTAGTGGAAAGTAGTCCGCATGGAAAGTAGAGATTTTTTTGGCGGGAAATTGCATGGCGCAACGTCGCGCAATTATATCGCGCAACTGGTTTTGAAAAAAAAAATTTTAAAGCAACTTAAGCAACTTGGCAAAAAGATTTTTCTACAGAGCCTTTATAACTTTTTATTACAACTTACGAAAGCTATTATGTCAACAAACAACAGCAGAGAGATTTTAGCGTGTAGATGACAGGTTTTAAGCCGAGAGCAAAGAGAAGGTGAACGGCAGAGAGCAAGAGTCAACACGCGTAGAACAAGCGAAGACGATCGCCAAAGAGAGCGCGTTAGAAGTAGAAGAAGAAGACAACATTTTAGCGAAGAAAGTCGGCAAGTAGAAAGAGTCAAAGCGAGAAGAAGGAGAGAAAATTATAGTGAAAAACGCCGGCAAGCAGAACGAGACAGAGCTAGAATGAATAGACAAAGCAACGCGAAAGAGAAATACAAAGGCAAAGAGAACGGCAGCAAAATAACGATATGATGACAGAAAGTGTTGAGTTAATGTCACTATGGCCCCGCGCTATTAACATTTTGATTTCAAACTGATCTCGGACGCGAAAATTCAGCCAGTCATTTAAAAATACAAGCAGGGAAGACAGAGGCTTTTCATTTTTCTCACCATAATCACGCGTTGATCACGCTCTACGACCGTCCAATTTTTATGCTCTGATTGGTCAAAATTTGACAGGTGAGTTCATGCAGAAAATTTATACAGCATCTTGAACCTTGTTTACTTTGACAGCTGAAGCTGACAGAGTATTTTGTCAACTTGTGATGTTTTTTACTGTCTTTCCCACTGGATGGTTAAAATGAAATACAGCTGCTATCAACAGTCTTCTTTGGTTCATGGCTGGTTTGTTTATTGAATTTTTGGTTCGGAAATGCGCCGGTTGTCAAAGTTGGAAATCCGATTTCGGATGCATCGTTTTCGTTTTTCACCTTGCTGGATGCGGGGTTGAAAAGTCCCTCAAGCGATTCTGGCCTTACTTGATAGCTTTCAAGAGCTGCATCTCGAATGGTAAGCCTGAGTAATTATTGTATACAGTGTATGTTTGTTTTTTTATATCTAATTTCATGAAGTCGAGCGCAGTTTATGAGGCTAATTTATGCACGTTTGTATTAGGATCTGAGACAATGATCTGATCTAGTATATATAAGCTTACAGAGCTTTAAAGCCTTTAGTCGATATTTTCTCTCCGCTCATAGAATGAAAAAAAGTTCCGAAGAGTATTTAGTTATAATTTTGGCTGTAGAAAGAAAGGTTTGAGCGATTTTCTTGCCTCGAGTTCATCTCTGAAAACACCAGGAAGCCGGCTAAAAGCTTTAGGCTTAAGCGTAAAGACTCAGGATTTTTAGAGACGCTTTAATACTTGTCTTCGTGAATGAAATTGTTGTCTCTGTAAATGTTTCACCGAATTACATTTCTTTTATTGATTGTTAGTAGTCTCTTGCAATTGCTTTGCTGTTTGTTTTCAGTCGTTCACAGGCAACGCTTGCAGGAGTACTCAAAATGCCGCGCGTTTGCACATCGTTATAAAGCCATAAAATAAAATAAAAATAAACAATTCTTTATTATGTTGAAGCGTAACTCTTTTGATGTTCACTGAAAATTTGGCGCTTGTCAAAAGTGACAACCGGCTGGCCGTATAGGTGATTTTGCAAATTTTTTACGGTTTTGCTAAAAGCCCACGCGTGCCTCGTACGGTTCTGGATATTGAATGAGTGCAATTTGTCTTGAAAAAAATGTGAAATACTGCATTTTGTCTGAGGTCTGTATGATAAAAACAGCGCCTCATATTACTGTTTCACCTCCGATGTGATGCGTAAAAAGTATGAAATGTTGGTTTACACGCTCCCAGAGTTGTTGGCAAGATTTTTTTAAGTAGACTTGTCGAACGCAAAAAATTCGGCCTGATTTGTTTTTTTCCATGAATTCGTTTTCCAGGCCTAATCTACTGTGATCAAGACCTATTATGGCTCTAAAATGTGATCGACGATGATTGCTATTTTTTGATATATACCGGCTATCAATTCGATGAAAG
Organism: Porites lutea; assembly: GCF_958299795.1. NCBI lineage: Eukaryota > Metazoa > Cnidaria > Anthozoa > Scleractinia > Poritidae > Porites > Porites lutea. The sequence goes on along the minus strand of NC_133213.1, from coordinate 14,990,631 downwards.
AATTTTTTCACTCTAAAATCACTTAGCCTTAGCTTTCCCTAAAAAGTCACATATGTGCCATTAAGTTAATTGATTTGTGGATTACAAGTTTATTGTTTGATTTAAATCATAAATTTATAAATGGAAGCTTCGCTTTTAGCCCTGGCTAAATCTATATATTTGGCCATAAAAACATTTATATATATTTGGCCATAAAAACATTTAATAAATATGCTACCGACATGCATAACTGGCTTATATCTAAAGAAAATGATGAGGTCTTGAAATGCAGTTTCGTCTCATAGCATAGCGATTAATTTCCGAAGATATCTCTGAATTATGCCAATGTTGGAGATCATGGTAAAGACAACATCTTTAGCGTCACTTTTTCATCATGTGGGACACAGAAATAAATCGCTTTGCAATAGTTTATTTGAATTTATGTTTCCTTTTTGCAATACCTGTTTTCAGTTAACTTTTTTAGCTTTATTTTCATTGGTACGGAGACCCCTGAACATGACAGGAAAGTAACTGAGGATCCATCTGAATGCAAATTAGAACAGCTACTACGTACTGCAAATGAAGACGGGTATTACAAATTATTACAAAATCGTCCACTGACGTTCTCTAAACAGCTTTAAAACTTGTTTGAAGAAAAAGATTGCTTTTCGCCACCCCATAGGGATCAATGGGAATCTGAAAAAAAATATATCCATGTTGCCTGTATGGATCATATACAGATCATGCTCTAAATAAGTTTTTAATATTTCATTCACACCTAGCATGGACTGAGGTTAATTAACTATCAGTTTTCAGGGAAAGGAAAAAGTAATACAATTCTTTTCCTGTGCAAAAACAAAAACGTTTACTTCATGCTTGTTTAAATTCTAGGAAACTACTTAACAGAGTTGATTACAATAATTAATGTGGAAAATAAAGCCAAGAAAAGAAATACTTTCCCTTGGTTTGAAACAAAAAATTTCAATTAGAAATTTCGTCTACCACTATCGTTGACGTGGGCTTGATACCTCAGAATCGCCGTTTCAAGAGCATCTGACATATACTGCTAGGAACCTTACGAAATTACGACGGCGACGGCAATGAGAACGCCTAAAACACAATAGGCTTCAGTGAGCAAACCAACAGCTCCGGCTGCACGTGCGTCACTTTTTTTTGTACATTTCTCCGCTGTCCCTACACAACTACAACGTGGAATAGTCAATGTTTTTTAGTTGACGGGCTTAAGAACTGGAACGACAAGGCGATAGATTTATTTACTATCCCTCTCTGAACTCGGACGCGGTTTCCTCTCTTCAGTTCGAACCTAACGCATGTTCCGCACTTTCAATTCACTGGGCGACTTGGTATGAGGGCGAAAAAGGACGCGAAGTCTATTTTTCAGCGACGTTTTCATTGGCGTCTCTGTTTTCGGATAGTGAAGGTCCTTTTTGGATTGTATTCTTATCGTCCTTTGGTTCTTGTACCCTCCTTAAACACCAGTGCTTCCAAACTATGATTTGAGACAAATCGCCAGGGAATTGCCAGCCCCAAAACTGCCGCCTGCGATGCCTGACACAATCTGCTATCAAAAGCAGTTCTGCCAACTAATATTAAGATCTATGTCCTCCAAAAATGATCAAGTGGAAGGCTCTACTCGGTTACTTTTCCGCCTAAATTAAACCACCTGACTGATAAGCCTTTTAAACTCTTTCTTTATGTCTCTTTTGAAAAAAGTATAAGACATTGGGTTAATGGCCGAGTTTAAAACCAATACAGGAATTTTGTATTGTTTATCTTTACATGATGTATTTGTGTCGGATAGTACTACGAGACTACAACGTAAATATATTCCGTAGCACACAACAAACACTCCTATCACAATACCCATCATTATTACTGCAGACCTCTCGTTATGGGTTTTAAAAGATATCCCATGGTTAAAACGTAACTGTTTTGCTAGGGTGCGTGCTGAGCGATCATGTTTCCATACATGAAGTAACATTGACACAAAACAGAATATCTGCAGAAAGCATGGAACAATTTCCATGGAAATCATTAAAACCACAACTGCAACGATACTGGTCAGAGGGGTCTCACAGCAAAGCCGAAGTGCGGTCTTGAACGCAACCAATGTGAATGACGCTATCCAGCAGGAAGTTATCACTTGAATAACACGAGATCGAGTCATAAAAGTTATGTATTTAAAAGGCTTTACGATGGCGATATAACGGTCGAGCACCAGAGAACACAAGTTTAAAACAGACAAGTAGCTAAACAGCCACCTTACGACATCTTTCCATGAAGGAAAAGCCTGAGGCCAGTAGCAGGTGCTTGTAACGTCGCATACAAACAAAGAAGGAATAATGCTCAAACCAACACAGAAATCCGCTACTGCAAGTGAAACAATAAACGCGTTGGTTTTGGTGCGGAGATTTCGTCTGCTGCAGACGAGGAAGATTACAAATCCATTTCCAGTGATGGCAAGAAACGAAAGAACCCATCCAAGAATCCAAAACCAGGTCTCCATCCGTACTAACGGCAGTTAAGAGAAGTTCTTATTAACTACAGATAAAAGAAAAATATCCTCTTTGCAAATATGTCAGGAGGTTTTGAGTTTTGAGTTATTCACTGGCAAATGTAAATTGTTACCAGACTGAAGTCCTTTTTATTGTCCTACTTTGTCATAAACTTGATAATTTCTAATAATTATGTGTTTCGTATGCGCAGTAGGTATCTGACCGAACTGTCGCAACACAGTTGGTAGGAAAATGAGGATAGTTGCGTGTCTTAACCGCTTTAACTCAAAGCCAATGGGCACTTTCAATACAACAAAAATTCCGGTTGAAATGTTGTTAATTCCAGTTGCCCAATTGAACTACATCGACCCGTGCAAAGCCTTGGCGCGTTTGTTTATTGTTCCTACAAAGGAGCGGTATTTGAGAAAACAATTTTGTTACTCCAACATTAGCGATCTTAATCTAAATTGCTCTGATCTGGCTGGATCTTAATTATTCTCTTTACAACTAAACCAGTCTGGTCTGTCAGTAATAACAGATGGAATTAACCGTGACCTTAGCCGTGATTAAAAAAAATGTACCTTCACTTTAGTCTAAATTGAGACCGACATATTTCCTACAAATTGCGACAGGTCTACTACAAATTACGACAAAAGTGCATTAATAAATAAAAAGTCAAGGCCGTCTCTTAAATATCACGTACAGCGCGTTACTAAATTTGCCTGAGAATGTTTCCACTGTTGTCGTTAACTATTCATAAGCGAGAAAATAAAACAAGACAGATAGGAGCCAGCAGCATCACGGTAATCTGCCTAGACTGTTCCGTTTAACTCCACTGCTATACCTAAATAGAGTATGCAATGGTTTTCAGTTAATAAATAGAGCAAGGAAAAAAAAAAAAAAACTGATCACGATGTGAAGCAGAAACACAATGTCGATAAGTTTTTAAAGGCAGTTCAACTGTGCAAAAACACCCTCTTCAAAAAAACTTCTTGAATGTCTAACAGTTAATTAATTATTTATAGAACCTTGTTATTTTATAATCCTTTCAATATGTATATATATACATGGCGCAAGACGCCTGGGGTGTCGATATGATCTTTAAGAACTGTTTCACTAGCTCAGTTATCAATCAATTAACAATATTCTTTAGTTAAATGCCTTCTACTTTATTTTTATTTCGTACGGCTATTAAAATTGGAAGGTTTTATTATTCATTCGGCATGCAACGATTTTAATATCGTTCCAGCCACAAGCAACTCGTCTCTCCAATTTGCTGTTGGGCTTCCTTAGCAACCAATATTAATTTCTTTGTCATGATTTCCACAGAATTTTAAGGAAAATTAGTCTTACTTTCGTGTAATGTTTGATAGCTACCTTTTTTTCTCCATAACAAGTCATTTTACTCTCTACACGATTTTATCATTTCAGTCACACCTGCAGGACTGAGCTGAAATAAACTTGCACGGAAAGATTACAACACAGCTACATTTCTTTGTGTTTTTCTCAACAAGGAAATTACTTCATATAACAAGAATATCGTACAGTTAATTTTTCAGTTGGGTTCGGTAAATTCTAGGAATCTATCGCCCGTTAACAGAGTTGATTACGAAGGCTATTGAAGAAACAACCTCAGTGTGGAGGAAAATTGGCGCCAAGCCTTATGAAGTCACCGAACCTCGAACTTCTGAACTTGTCAATCTTCTTTTCTCTTGTCAAACTGGTATTCAGAGTGTAAGCATCCGTTTAAGACTGAGATTGACAAACTGATGATCATAACCGATGAGCCCAATGTACAAAGCGCACGGCTATTAAGCCTGGGTTCCAAACTATATCCAAGCAACAAGCAGCACATGCTCACGCTATCTTTGTTACTCGATTGACACAGAGTCATGCTCGAGTATGCCAAAATCGAGCAAGTGAAGCAAAGCGGGCTTTTGTAGCAGGGTGTGAAATTGTACTCTCATGATGTGAAACTAAAAAGTTCCATCCAATAAGAACTTGCGTCTCACACCACCTGTGAAGTCCTTTCCCTTGTATTTTCTGTTAGGGTCAAAAGGTTCTTGTTTTCTCTCCTAATCGGCTCCAAATTTTCCAAATTTCAATTCGCTTTGAGTCCATGCCTCACGCATTCATCAGTCTTTTACTGAATTGCTCAAGCCTTTCACACTCGTTCATAAAAGACTTACATCCTACAAGAATGAGTTACGCACGTCAAGTGGTAGGTTTTAGTTAACTTTGTTATTTCCTATAAAACACAGCGCCAACGAGTCTTTTAAACTCTTTCTTTATGTCTCTTTTAAAAAAGGCATAAGCCAGTGGGTTAATAGCTGAGTTTAAAACCAAGAAAGTAATTTTGTAGTTTTCATCATTACATGGTGATGAGGATAGTATTAGAAAACTACAACGTAGATACATACCATAGCAAACAAGAAACACTCCTATCACAAGACCCATCATTATTAGTACGGACTTCTCGTGATGGGTTTTAAACGATACCTGATGATTAAAACGCAACTGTTTTGCTAAGGTACGTGCTGACTGATCATGCCTGCATACATGAAATATCATTGATACAAAGCAGAGTATTAATACAACACATGGAAGAAACTCGGAAATTATGGTCGGCCAAATGAAAGGACACTCGGAGGTATCGTTTTGAAATAAGACAATACAAAGGGTATTTTTTAGCGCATTGTAACTAACTGGTAGAGCCCAAGAGAAGAAAATAACTTGGGTAATTCGACGGCGAGTCATCAAAGTAATATATTTTAGAGGATAGACGATGGCAATAAAACGATCCAGTACTAAGCCGCATAAGTTTACAGCAGACGAGTGACTAAACAACAATCTTATAATATTCACCCACGATAACCAATAATCAGGCCAGTGGCAGGTGTTTGTAATGTCGCAAGCTAACAGAGAAGGAATAACGCTCAAACCAACACAGAAATCCGCTACCGCAAGTGATACCACAAACGCACTGGTTTTGGTGCGAAGATTTCGTCTGCTGCAAACGAGGAAGATTGTAAATCCATTTCCAAGGATGGTCAGGAATGAAAGAACCCAGCCAAGAATCCAAAACCATGTCTCCATTCTTAACAGTTAAAGGAAGTTCTTATCAACTGTAGAATATAATCAACATCTTGCAAATATATCAGGGACACTGAACTCTTTTCTTATGTAAACGCTCTCTTTTGTTCCAATAAATTTGCATAGGTGCTGGCCACGTGAGTGAAAATGCCCTATTTGTTCTTTACATCGTCTTAATTTGCTAATTAATGTCATTAAATAATAATTTGTATTGGGCTGTGTTATCACAAAAATGTGCATCAAGACAATAATACATTAATACTAAATGTTTCTTTGTCTGTTTGATGATAAAATAGCAACAAAATGTTGTAATAAATTCTTGCTGGGACACTGGGACACCTAATCTTTACTCCTGGTTCAGCTGAATTTTGGAAATATTTTGGAACAAAGTTTGAAGGGCCATAAAAACATTTAATAAATATGCTATCGACATGCATAACTGGCTTATATCTAAAGAAAATGATGAGGTCTTGAAATGCAGTTTCGTCTCATAGCATAGCGATTAATTTCCGAAGATATCTCTGAATTATGCCAATGTTGGAGATCATGGTAAAGACAACATCTTTAGCGTCACTTTTTCATCATGTGGGACACAGAAATAAATCGCTTTGCAATAGTTTATTTGAATTTATGTTTCCTTTTTGCTATACCTGTTTTCAGTTAACTTTTTTAGCTTTATTTTTATTGGTACGGAGACCCCTGAACATGACAGGAAAGTAACTGAGGATCCTTCTGAATGCAAATTAGAACAGCTACTACGTACTGCAAATGAAGACGGGTATTACAAATTATTACAAAATCGTCCACTGACGTTCTCTAAACAGCTTTAAAACTTGTTTGAAGAAAAAGATTGCTTTTCGCCACCCCATAGGGATCAATGGGAATCTGAAAAAAAAATATCCATGTTGCCTGTATGGATCATACAGATCATGCTCTAAATAAGTTTTTAATATTTCATTCACACCTAGCATGGACTGAGGTTAATTAACTATCAGTTTTCAGGGAAAGGAAAAAGTAATACAATTCTTGCTAGGGTGCGTGCTAAGCGATCATGTTTCCATACATGAAGTAACATTGACACAAAACAGAATATCCGCAGAACGCATGGAAAGATTTCCATGGAAATCATTAAAACCACAACTGCAACGATACTGGTCAGAGGGGTCTCACGGCAAAGAGGCCAGTAGGCCAGGCCAGTAGCAGGTGCTTGTAACGTCGCATACAAACAAAGAAGGAATAATGCTCAAACCAACACAGAAATCCGCTACTGCAAGTGAAACAATAAACGCGTTGGTTTTGGTGCGGAGATTTCGTCTGCTGCAGACGAGGAAGATTACAAATCCATTTCCAGTGATGGCAAGAAACGAAAGAACCCATCCAAGAATCCAAAACCAGGTCTCCATCCGTACTAACGGCAGTTAAGAGAAGTTCTTATTAACTACAGATAAAAGAAAAATATCCTCTTTGCAAATATGTCAGGAGGTTTTGAGTTATTCACTGGCAAATGTAAATTGTTACTAGACTGAAGTCCTTTTTATTGTCCTACTTTGTCATAAACTTGGTAATTTCTAATAATTATGTGTTTCGTATGCGCAGTAGGTATCTGACCGAACTGTCACAACACAGTTGGTAGAAAAATGAGGATAGTTGCGTGTCTTAACCGCTGTAATTCAAAGCCAATGGGCACTTTCAATACAACAAAAATTCCGGTTGAAATGTTGTTAATTCCAGTTGCCCAATTGAGCTACATGGACCCGTGCAAAGCCTTGGCGCGTTTGTTTATTGTTCCTACAAAGGAGCGGTATTTGAGACAACAATTTTGTTACTCCAACATTACCGATCTTAATCTAAATTGCTCTGATCTGGCTGGATCTTAACTATTCTCTTTACAACTAAACCAGTCTGGTCTGTCAGTAATAACAGATGGAATTAACCGTGACCTTAGCCGTGATTAAAAAAAATGTACCTTCACTTTAGTCTAAATTGAGGCCGACATATTTCCTACAAATTGCGACAGGTCTACTACAAATTACGACAAAAGTGCATTAATAAATAAAAAGCCAAGGCCGTCTCTTAAATATCACGTACAACGCATTACTAAATTTGCCTGAGAACGTTTCCACTGTTGTCGTTAACTATTCATAAGCGAGAAAATAAAACAAGACAGATAGGAGCCAGCAGCATCACGGTAATCTGCCGTTTAACTCCACTGCTATACTAAATAGAGTATGCAATGGTTTTCAGTTAATAAATAGAGCAAGGAAAAAAAAATAAACTGATCACGATGTGAAACAGAAACACAATGTCGATAAGTTTTTAAAGGCAGTTGAACTGTGCAAAAAACACCCTCTTCAAAAAAACTTCTTGAATGTCTAACAGTTAATTAATTATTTATAGAACCTTGTTATTTTATAATCCTTTCAATATGTATATATATATACATGGCGCAAGACGCCTGGGGTGTCGATATGATCTTTAAGAACTGTTTCACTGGCTCAGTTATCAATCAATTAACAATATTCTTTAGTTAAATGCCTTCTACTGCACTATTATTTCGTACTGCTAAATTGGAAGGTTTTATTATTCATTCGGCATGCAACGATTTTAATATCGTTCCAGCCACAAGCAACTCGTCTCTCCAATTTGCTGTTGGGCTTCCTTAGCAACCAATATTAATTTCTTTGTCATGATTTCTACAGAATTTAAAGGAAAATTAGCCTTACGCTCGTGTAACCTGGGCGAAAAAGGTGACACATTTGAAAGCTATACCTTTTTTCTCCATAACAAGTCATTTTACACTTTACACGATTTTATCATTTCAGTCACTCCTGCAAGACTAACCCGAAATAAACTTGCACAGGAAGATTACAAAACTACTACATTTCTTTGTGTTTTTCTCAACAAGGAAATTACTTCATATAACAAGAATATCGTACAGTTAATTTTTCAGTTCGGTTCGGTAAATTCTAGGAATCTATCGCCGTTAACAGAGTTGATTACGAAAATGACTATTGAACGAAGAAAATTAACCTCGGTGCGGAGGAAAATTTGCGCCAAGCCTTATGAAGTCACCGAACCTCGAACTTCTGAACTTGTCAATCTTCTCCCGTCAAACTGGTATTCAGAGTGCAAACATCCGTTTCAGTTTGATAAATTGATGGTCATAACCGATGAGCCCGCTGTACAAAGCGCACGGCTATTAAGCCTGGGTTCGAACTGTATCCAAGCAACAAGCAGCACATGCTCACGCTATCTTTGTTACTCGATTGATGCAGAGTCTTGCTCGAGTATACCAAAATCGAGCAAATGAAGGAAAGCGGGCTTTGGTAGCAGCTGGTGTAAACACAAAATTATACTCTCATGATCTGAAACTAAAAAGTTCCATCCAATAAGAACTTGCGTCTCACACCACCTGTGAAGCTTGATCCTAAGACGTCCTTTCACTTGTATTTTGTATTCCCTGAGGGTCCAAAGGTTCTTGTTTTCTCTCCTAATGCGCAATTTTTTCCAAATTTCAATTCGCTTTGAGTCCAAGCCTCACACGTTTATTAGTCTTTTACTGAATTGCTCAAGCCTTTCACACTTGTTCATTAAAGACTTGCATCCTACCAGAATGAGTTACGCACGTCAAGTGGGAGGCTTTAGTTTACTTTGTTATTTTCTTTAAAACACAGCGCCAAGTCAGATGCATCACATAGCAAACAAGAAACACTCCTATCACAAGACCCATCATTATTACTGCAGACCTATCGTGGAGGATTCTAAACGACATCTGATTGTTAAAACGTAACTGTTTTGCTAAGGTGCGTGCTGACTTATCATGCCTGCGTGCGTGAAATATCATTGATGCAAAGCAGAGTGTTAACAGAACACATGGAAGAAACTCGGAAATTATTGTCAGCCAAATAAGTGGGACAGGGACAGGTATTGTTTTGAAATAAAACATATAAAGGGTAATCTTTAGCGCGTAAAAACTAACTGGTATAACCCAAGAGAAGACAATTATTCGGATAATTCGACAGCGAGTCTGAAAGTAATGTATTTTAGAGGATGAACGATGGCAATAAAACGATCCAGTACTAAGACGCATAAGTTTACAACAGACTTGTTACTAAGCAACCACCTTATAATATTCACCCAAGATGACCAAGATAGCAAATGTTGAGGCCAGTAGCAGGTGTTTGTAATGTCGCAGAAGAACAGAGAAGGAATAACGCTCAAACCAACACAGAAATCCGCTACTGCAAGTGAAACAATAAATGCGTTGGTTTTGGTGCGGAGATTTCGTCTGCTACAAACGAGGAAGATTGTAAATCCATTTCCAATGATGGTTAGAAATGAAAGAAACCAACCAAGAATCCAGAGCCAGGTCTCCATCTTAACTGTTAAAGGAAGTTCTTGTCAAGTATACTGATTAACTAACAAATTGAGAATTATAATTTACATCTTTGCATGAATTTGAGGGTCACATTTGCTAATACCCGTAAATGATTTTATAGACGCCCGCGGCGTTTATTTAATTTTACGGGTCCAATGGCCAAGAGGGGACGTTTAATAGAGGGAGGGAGTTTAAAAGAGGAAAGCGTTTGAAGCTCAGTTAAACTAGTATGCTTTGGGCGAAAATTCAGTATCAAGAGAGTTAACTGTAAATAGCAGAATATCTGGTCCCTCCATCTATTGATACGTCTAAAGGCCTTCAAGAGCTCCATATCCCTCTTCCAAATCTCCGATTATGATCGATGTCAGAATGTTTCGGATCATTATATGTTGTCATTATTAGTTTATCCTTATTTTGAGCTTGCCATTGAACAAGGTACATTGTTAAGCAAGAAAGTGAAGCGGCAAATTGAATGACTTTACTCCTTTTTGCCGTTTCCTAGCGTTTCAGAGTAATTGCCAAGGGGGGGATGTCTATTAGACAGGGGGTGTTATTAGAGAGAGGCGTTCATTAGACAAAAGGCTTAATTTAAGAGTGGGCGCCCATAACATCATTTACGATGTGTGTTTCTATTAGTTCTTTAAATCGTCCTTATGTTATTACTGCACTGTATTATAACTTCTTGCTTCCAATATTTTTTGCGCTATTTGTAATTAGCCATGCTGTCGTATTTTATTTGTAATTATCAGTTTTTTTAATAAACGGTAGGAAGAGAGAAAATGTGGACTGTCACATGGCAATAGTGCAAAGACATCTTTCAATTAAACGATAGAAAGCGTCAGTCACGTGTGTTACCACTTATCTCAATTCATTGTTAACTTGGCTCGCTTAATATTGCTACGTTAATGTATTCCTAATTGCGACAGTTCTTTATTAGAAACTGCGACAGGTGTTACAAATTACGGCAAAAGTTGGGGAAAAAATTGTTAAAGGTTTTTTGTTTCATTTCCGTTATCCAATTAGAAGCGAGAAGGTAAAATTGCATATCAAAAATTAAAAAGTATACATTTATCAGGAGCGTAGCTACCTGTACGCACGCACGGTACGCACGTGCGTACCTGTAAAAGTCGAGGGTGAAAAAAATAATAATAAAATAAGACACGAAAGCGAATAATGAAAAAAAAGCAAAGGATAAGATAGGTAAAATATAATTATTCACAGTTTGGCTCAATTCATTTAACAACGGATTGTTTAACTTTTAGTTTTAATTACTTCCAAATGTCGCCTTCCTTTGGTGGACCAAATATTTAATAAATATAAATGATTTATTTCAAGCCTTAAGTTAGGAAAAGCGATTGACGTGCTTCAGTCCATGAGTACAAAAAGACGATAAAGACTTTTTTCAGTTTACACAGTCACATCATTCCATACAGCTATTTCGAGAACGGTTGTCGGAAGTGCACGCGACAATCCCGAAAGGTATTGTGGGTGGCTTTAAGGGCAATGTTCTTCAAAGAAATTTGAAAGAATGGTACGGGAGGCCACGGACATATGTTTGCGAGTATTAAAGGAAAGCAACAAAAGCAGGTTCGACAGCTTCAGTCGTTACGAACAGTGTATTGATCATATCCCATATTACCTTTCAAGATTGTCGCGTGCGCATTTCTTCCGACAACCTTTCTCGAAACAGCTGTATACAGTAAGAACGCTTCGACTTACAATAATCTCACCTTTTGGAACATTGAGCAGGGGGTTGGGGGATAAGGGCATTTGGAGAATTGTGCGTACCCCCGAAAAAATCCTGGTTACGCCCCTGTTTATGTGAGATGCAACATGAAAACACCTGATGGTTAAAGCGTAACTGTTTTGCCAAGGTGCGTGCTGGCTGATCATGCCCGCGTGCGTCAAAAATATCATTGATACAAAGCAGAGTATTAACAGAACACATGGAAGGAACTCGAAGAGGAAATTACACTCATAACTCCTAACCTGCCTTCAATAGCACTGAATCCCTGTAAAAAGTACCAAGTAATTTCTGCAAGTGTTCAATTATAGTTACTCGTGTACATCCATGAGTGAACTCGGTGCCACTTGGTGAATCCAGCTAACGTTGTTATGCGTGCTTTCGTGTGTCATTTGCATGAGAAATTGTTCGTGATTGAATAAACCGTCGCAGATTCAGCATTTCATGAATAAAACATGATAATGCGCCTGATGTTCCCTGGAAACACAAATTGCTTCGTGACGTCAACTGCATGATGTCAGGTATATAGTAAGAAATATGACCCGAGATTGCAACACTGAGACCACGCGCAGTTTTCGCGTTGCGTACGCTAGACGCGCACGACGAGATTATATACTTGAAAACTTAACATTTTGCATAAATATCAGGGTTCCAATTATTAACTTGACATATTCCTACGCTAGCAAGAGGTAGAGAAATTGGGGAACGTCACGTGGCAATAGCGCAAAAATATCAGTCAATCAAACCGGACAAAGTCAATCTTGTTTTACTGCAATTTATTGTTAACTTGGTTCACTAAATAATTGCGCTGTCATTGTATTCCTAATTGGACCGTTCTTTATTAGAAACTGAGACGGGTTTTACAAATTACAACAAGAGTTAAGGCAGCTTTTATGAGAAGAAGCTTTTTTCGTTTCTGTTATGCAAAAGGAAGCGAGAAGGTAAAATTGCCTCTTAATAAACGACTTGTAGCGTGCTTGTTTCGGCTCATCGCTTTAAGAACGAGCAGTAATCTCACATGTATAGCGTGTTTGTTTCGACTTTCCGACTCATGTTACACGTTAAGCGTGCCAGTCTCGACTTAGGACTTAACGAACGCGATGTGTTACATGTGCAGACGATGGACTCCATCGGGCGACTTTCCAACCCTCCTCAAAGTATTGTTTACACTCACAGTTTCATCTTATGGCTAGACTTCCGGTAATTCAACTGGACTCGACTGTATTTCCGGTTTCATTTTTGCAACAGACTCCATTGGACTACAGGCTTTGCCCAGTGGAATCTAATCGAACATGTGTGCAGACCCTCAACCATGAGGGTCCCCACTGTAGGGTTCTTCAATCCTGTCATCCCGACCCAAAATTTCGTGTAATCCCGTAGCCGCGGGTTATTTTCGGCATTCTAACTCTCAATCCCCAATCCCCAATCCCGAGAAAATAAGGGAAATCCCGGATCCCAAAAAACCTATCAGAGACCCTCAAGAATGATCTTACTCGATTCATGCAGAGTATTTCCTTTTTTAACAGTGCGCCAAAGCAAAGGCTCTGCTAGCAGGATGTGGACATAAATTGAATTATACTCTTACGATGTGATACTAAAAAGTTCCATGTGATGTGACTTTCGCCTCCCACTACTGTGTGAATCTTGATCCTAAGTCCTTTCCCTAGTATTTTAAATTCTCTTAGCGTACAAATGTTCTTGTTTTCTCTCCTCATACGCCATTTTTCCAAATTTCAATTCGCTTTCAGTCCAAGAGTCACAGATTTATCAGTCTCTTCTCAAGTCTTTCATTGTCTTAAAAGACCTACATCCTACAACAACGAGTTACGCGTACGCTCGTAAAGTGGTAGGCTTTCGTTAACATTACTAATATTTTCTTTAAATTAAAACACATCTCCAACAAGTCTTTTAAACTCTTTCTTTATGTCTCTTTTGAAAAAGGCATAAACCAGAGGGTTAATGGCTGAGTTTAAAACCAAGAAAGGAATTTTGTAGTTTTCATCTTTACATGAGGTGGTGTGGAATAGTATTGTAAAACTGCAAGGCAGATACATCCCATAGCAAACAAGAAACACTCCTATCACAAGACACATCATTATTACTGCAGACCTCTCGTGATGGATTTTAAACGACATCTGATGGTTAAAGCGTAACTGCTCTGCTACGATGCGTGCTAACCGACCATGCCTGTGTACGTGAAATATCATTGATACAAAGAAGAGCATTAAGACAACACTTGGTAGGAACTCGAAGAAAATAATACTCAGCCAAATAAAAACGGGGGGCAGGAATTGTTTTGAAATAAAACGTATAAAGGATAACTTTTAGCACATCAAAACTAACTGGTAGAACCCAAGAGAAGGAAATAACTTGAATAATTCGAGGGCGAGTCATCAAAGTAATGTATCTTAGAGGATTGATGATGGCAGTAAAACGATCCAGTACTAAGCCGCATAAGTTTTTACAGCACTTTCAGTCACTTAATTTTCGCGTCATGTTATGTTCGCGACACTCATTGTTCGCGTCACTTTATTTCGCGATTTTTTTTGTATCGCGAACTTCTAGAAATTAGCGTGTCGCGTAAATTTCATGTCATAAGGTGTACAAAGCATACAAGGACCACCTCTGTGGACCTAGTCCATGGGCCTGTTTGTGCACCCAGTCAATGAGTTACCCCCGTGGACCACACCTAATTTTTGAAAATGAATTTTTACCAGAGGTGCTAACGAAAATGGACGAAATTTTGTCAAGATTAAGATTTCAAGATTGCTCCGATCCTCATATTATACACGTGCTCAATATTTTTATGAATTCCATTCGATTCATGGGTTCGGTTTAGTCTGGAAAGAGAAATTATTTAAAGGGGACATGAGGAGAAGTACAGAGGAAGTATTCACTTACGCAGCTTTGTTTTCGTCTCGTTGCGTGAAGTCAATGTGAAGATCGATACAAAAACGGCTGCGTAGGAGACTAGAGAGGAAGAGGTAATGCATGATGATTGAGTCCCCACCCCAGATTAAAAATCGCCTCATTTCTTAACAGTTGCAATTCCTTTGTACTGTCCTTTTCTTGTTAAAATCTGTAAGAGCTAAACTCCTCTATCAAGAAAAGTAACAAATTTCAAAATATTGGCGAAACCGTCCTAACGACCCCTTGTTTTTTCCACTTTAAAATGTTAAGCAATATCGTTAACATAAAGTGGCAAAGTTTAAAGACATTTCACCGAGGGAAATAGGAAATATTAAGAAAAAATGATCAAAAATGACAAAATAACTGCCTGTTTAGGGATGCGATGTTGCCATGGCAACGGCCTTAATCCAGAAAATAAAACTTGATAAAGGAGCCTTTTTACAAGGGTAAAGTTAGCGGTGAATTCGTGAACCAAATCGCAAAGACAAAAGAACTGGATTTCCTTCCGTATCGTTTCCTAGATAGCTGGGGTTATTAGTAAATACTCTAGGGAGCCACCTTAAGCTTCCTCCGTAGCCTCATACGTAGCCGTTTTTATGCCTATTTTGACGCAACTCGAAGACAAAAAAAGAGCTGCACAGGAGATTATATACTTCCTCCCTACCACTCCTCCTGTTCCCTTCTAATATGGATACTTCTTCACCAGACTAAATAATATTGTTCATCATTACATGATGCATTTGTGTTTGATAGTACTACGAGACTACAACGTAAATATATTCCGTAGCACACAACAAACACTCCTATCACAATACCCATCATTATTACTGCAGACTTCTCGTTACGGGATACGTTTTAAAAGATATCCGTCCTAGGGTGCGTGCTGACCGATCTTGTTTCCATATATGAATTAACATTGACACAAAACAGAGTATCTGCAGAACGCATGGAAAGATTTCCATGGAAATCATTAAAACCACAACTGCAACGATACTGGTCAGAGGGTTCTCACAGCAAAGCCGAAGTGCGGTCTTGAACGCCACCAACTTAAATGACACTATCCAACAGAAAGTTATCACTTGAATAACACGAGATCGAGTCATGAAAGTTATGTATTTAAAAGGCTTTACGATGGTAATATAACGGTCGAGCACAAGAGAACACAAGTTTAAAACAGACAAGTAGCTAAACAGCCACCTTACGACATCTTTCCATGAAGGAAAAGCCTGAGGCCAGTCACAGGTGTTTGTAACGTCGCATACAAACAAAAAAGGAATAATGCTCAAACCAACACAGAAATCCGCTACTGCAAGTGAAACAATGAACGAGTTGGTTTTGGTGTGGAGATTTCGTCTGCTGCAGACGAGTAAGATTATAAATCCATTCCAGTGATGGCAAGAAACGAAAGAACCCATCCAAGAATCCAAAACCAGGTCTCCATCCGTACTAACGGCAGTTAAGAGAAGTTCTTATTAACTACAGACAAAAGAAAAATATCCTCTTCGCAAAAATGTCAGGAGGTCGTATGTTATTCACTGGCAGATGTATGTTACTAGACTGAAGTCCTTCTTATTGTCCTACTTTGTCATAAACTTGGTAATTTCTAATAATTATGTGTTTCGCATGCGCAGTAGGTAACTGACCGAGCTGTAATAACACAGTTGGTAGGAAAATGAGGATAGTTGCGTGCCTTAACCGCTGTAATTCAAAGCCAATGGGCGCTTTCAATACAACAAAAATTCCGGTTGAAATGTGGAGATTCCACTCGTCCAATGGAACTATACATCGACCCGGCCAAAGCCACGGCGCGTTTGGTTATTGTTCCTACAAAAGAGCCGTATTTGAGACAACAATTTTGTGAAGTGGAAAGGGACACTCCAACATTGCCGATCTTAGTCTAAATAGCTCTGATCTGGCGGGATCTTAATTATTCACTTTACAACTAAACCAGTCTGGTCTGTCCGTTATAACAGATTGAATTAACGGAGACCTTAGCTGATTAAAAAAAAATATGCCTTCACTTTAGTCTAAATTGCAGCCGACATCATGTATTTCTTACAAATTGCGACAGGTCTACTACAAATTACTACAAAAGTGCATTAATAATTAAAAAAGCCGTCTTTAATATCACTAAATTTGCCTGAGAACGTTTCCGCCGTTGTCGTTAACTATTCCTAAGCGAGAAAATAAAACAAGAGAGACATGAGCCAGCAGCATCACGGTAATTTGCCCAGTCTGTTCCGTTTAATTCCACTGCTGTGAAATAGAGTATGTAAAGGTTTTCAGTTAATAAAAAGAGCAAGAAAAAAAAAAAAATAAACTGATCACGATGCGAAACAGAAACACAATGTCGATAAGTTTTTAAAGGCAGTTCAACTGTGGAAAAAAACACCCTCTTCACAAAAACTTTTTGTCTAACAGTTTATTAATTATTTATAAAACCTTGTTATTTTATAATCCTTTCACTATATATATATACATGGCGCAAGACGCCTGGGGTGTCGATATGATCTTTAACTGCTGTTTCACTAGCTCATTTATCAATCAATTAACAATATTCTTTAGTTAAATGCCTTCTACTGCATTTTTATTTCGTACAGCTAAATTGGAAGGTTTTATTATTCATTCGGCATGCAACGATTTTAATACCGTTCCAGCCACAACAACTCGTCTCTCCAATTTGCTGTTGGACTTCCTTAGCAACCAATATTAATTTCTTTGTCATGATTTTCACAGAATTTCAAGGAAAATTAGTCTTACTTTCGTGTAATGATTGATAGCTACCTTTTCTTTCTCCATAACAAGTCATTTTACGCTTTACACGATTTTATCATTTCAGTCACACCTGCAGGACTGAGCTGAAATAAACTTGCACGGAAAGATTACAAAACAACTCCATTTCTTTGTGTTTTTCTCAACAAGGAAATTACTTCATATAACAAGAATATCGTACAGTTAATCTTTCAGTTCGGTTCGGTAAATTCTAGGAATATATCGCCGTTAACAGAGTTGATTACGAAGACTATTGAACAAACAACCTCAGTGTGAAGGAAAATTGGCGCCAAGCCTTATGAAGTCACCGAACCTCGCACTTCTGAACTTGTCAATCTTCTTTTATCTTGTCAAACTGGTATTCAGAGTGTGAGCATCCGTTTCAGACTGAGATTGACAAACTGATGATCATAACCGATGAGCCTGATGTACAAAGCGCACGGCTATTAAGCCTGGGTTCCAAACTATATCCAAGCAACAAGCAGCACATGCTCACGCTATATTTGTTACTCGATTGACACAGAGTCATGCTCGAGTATGCCAAAATCGAGCAAGTGAAGCAAAGCGAGCTTTGGTAGCAGGGTGTGAAATTGTACTCTCATGATGTGAAACTAAAAAGTTCCATCCAATAAGAACTTGCGTGTCACACCACCTGTGAAGTCCTTTCCCTTGTATTTTCTGTTAGGGACAAAAAGTTCTTGTTTTCTCTCCTAATCAGCTCCATTTTTTCCAAATTTCAATTCGCTTTGAGTCCAAGCCCCACGCATTCATCAGTCTTTTACTGAATTGTTCAAGCCTTTCACACTCGTTCATTAAAGACTTACATCCTACAAGAATGAGTTCAGTGCCGTAGCCAGACCAAACGGCCAACCGAGGCAGGCGGGAGTTGCTAGGGGGGTTCGGGGGCATGCCCCCCCCCCCCCCCCCCCCGAGAAATTTTGAACTTTAGTCTCTCGGAAATGCGATTTGCAGCGTTTTCTGGGCCTTTCGGTAACTTTTTTTCGAGTTAATTTAAGTGGAATTTAAAAAGCAATAATCAGAAACAAGCTACATAATCTGGGTGACCGTTAACCTCGCCAATGGTTTTGATCAGTATTTGTTCAAAAAAAATTTGGGTTAACGTACTTAGCCCCTTGAGATCGATGATATGGTAATTTTTTCATAGTATATTGACTGAATTGCTGAATTCTTTGTAATATCATGATGCGTTAAAAATATCCGATGATCGCTTATGTAAAATAAAAATGATCGGCAAAATTCGTCAAAATTTTACCGAGGCGAGTGCCTCGGTTGGCCTCATACTAGCTACGGCGCTGGAGTTACGCACGTCAAGTGGTAGGTTTTAGTTAACTTTGTTATTTTCTATAAAACACAGCGCCAACGAGTCTTTTAAACTCTTTCTTTATGTCTCTTTTAAAAAAGGCATAAGCCAGTGGGTTAATAGCTGAGTTTAAAACCAAGAAAGTAATTTTGTAGTTTTCATCATTACATGGTGATGAGGATAGTATTAGAAAACTACAACGTAGATATATACCATGGCAAACAAGAAACACTCCTATCACAAGACCCATCATTATTAGTGCGGACTTCTCGTGATGGGTTTTAAACGATACCTGATGGTTAAAACGTAACTGTTTTGCTAAGGTACGTGCTGACTGATCATGCCTGCATACATGAAATATCATTGATACAAAGCAGAGTATTAATACAACACATGGAAGAAACTCGGAAATTATGGTCGGCCAAATAAAAGGACACTCGGAGGTATCGTTTTGAAATAAGACAATACAAAGGGTATTTTTTAGCGCATTGTAACTAACTGGTAGAGCCCAAGAGAAGAAAATAACTTGGGTAATTCGACGGCGAGTCATCAAAGTAATATATTTTAGAGGATAGACGATGGCAATAAAACGATCCAGTACTAAGCCGCATAAGTTTACAACAGACGAGTGACTAAACAACAATCTTATAATATTCACCCACGATAACCAATAATCAGGCCAGTGGCAGGTGTTTGTAATGTCGCAAGCTAACAGAGAAGGAATAACGCTCAAACCAACACAGAAATCCGCTGCCGCAAGTGATACCACAAACGCATTGGTTTTGGTGCGAAGATTTCGTCTGCTGCAAACGAGGAAGATTGTAAATCCATTTCCAAGGATGGTCAGGAATGAAAGAACCCAGCCAAGAATCCAAAACCATGTCTCCATTCTCAACAGTTATAGGAAGTTCTCATCAACTGTGGAATATAACCAACATCTTGCATAAATATCAGGGACACTGAACTCTTTTCTTATGTAAATGCTGTACTGTCGCAATTTGTAATAATCATCGCACTTTGTAATACCTGTCGCAATTTGTAATAAATCCATTGCACTTTGTAATACCTGTCACAATTTGTAATAAACCGTGTCGCACTTTGTAATAAAAAAGCTGTCGCATTTTTTAATAACAGTCCATCGTACTTTGTAATAAACTAAGCTGTCGCAAATTGTAATAATTCCATCGCACTTTGTAATAATTTTTTTGAGAGTGGTAACGGTCTATTACAAATTGCGACAGGTATTACAAAGTGCAATGGATTTATTACAAATTGCGACAGGTATTACAAAGGGCGATGATGATTAGAAATTGCGACAGTAGAAACGCGTTATGTTACATGTGCAGCCGATGGACTGCATCGGACGACTTTCCAACCCTCCTCAAACTATTGCAATTGTTTACACTTCCAGTTTCATCTTATGGCTAGACTTCCGGTAATTCAAGTGGACTCGACTATGCTTAATTTGATATGTTTAACTTAATTTGATATGTATATTATAATATGTAGTGTTTTGAATTTTTATTGTAATATTACCGTAATTCTTATCGCCAAAGGTAATAAATAAAGGTTATCATTATTTTTTTTTTTCCGGTTTCATTTTTCGAACAGACTCCATTGGACTCCAGGCTTTGTCCAAAGAAATCTAGTCGAGAGTGCTGGGCATGTGTAGCTGTTGCTACTACTTAACTCACATGCTCAACAATGTAGGGTTCTTCAATCCTGTAATCCCGACCCAAAATTTCGTGTAATCCCGTAGCTCCGAGGATTATTTTCGGCACTCTAACTCGCACGCATACTTTCAATCCCGAATCTTGCCCGATTTTGCTTTCAAATCCCGAATCCCGAGCAAATAAGAGAAATCCTGGATCCCGAAAAACCTATCAGAGACCCTCAACAATGATCTTACTCGATTCATGCAGAGTATTCCTTTTTTAACAGTGCGCCAAATGAAAGAAAGGCTCTGCTAGGAGGATGTGGACATAAAATTAAATTATTATACTCTTACGATGTGATACTAAAAAGTATTTCGGCTCCACTACGCAGCACAACATGAATAGAAAAACCATTAGGGTTATTTTGGCTGTTTCGGCCGAGCACCGCAGATACATTATACAACATCTTCTATTACATGCAAATATGTGGTGTAAAAAACTAGAACAGAGCTGAGGGACAGTTTACACAGAATACTGTCAGAACAGAGGCCAGAAAAAACCTGCCGAAAAAAACCTCAGTGGGGAAAAAAACTCGGCAGGAAATCTGGGTAGGATCCATGGCTCATGCTGTGAAAGCCCATCCTACAAAGGCTACACGGCTGGAAGGTCTTCGCCCTTATTTACAAAACAAGTTTTCCAACAAGCGTACAAATGTTCTTGTTTTCTGTCCTCAGAAGCCATTTTTTCCAAATTTCAATTCGCTTTCAGTCCAAGAGTCACAGATTTATCAGTCTCTTCTCAAGTCTTTCACCGTCTTAAAAGACCTACATCCTACAACAACGAGTTACACATACGCTCGTAAAGTGATAGGCTTTCGTTAACATTACTAATTTTTTCTTTAGTTAAAACACAGCTCCAACAAGTCTTTTAAACTCTTTCTTTATGTCTCTTTTGAAAAAGGCATAAGCCAGAGGGTTAATTGCTGAGTTTAAAACCAAGAAAGGAATTTTGTAGTTTTCATCATTACATGAGGTGGTGTGGAATAGTACTGTAAAACTGCAAGGCAGATACATCCCATAGCAAACAAGAAACACTCCTATCACAAGACCCATCATTATCACTGCAGACCTCTTGTGATGGATTTTAAACGACATCTGATGGTTAAAACGTAACTGCCCTGCTACGATGCGTGCTGACCGACCATGCCTGTGTACGTGAAATATCATTGATACAAAGAAGAGCATTAATACAGCACTTGGTAGGAACTCGAAGAAAATAATACTCGGCCAAATAAAAGGAACAGGTAATGTTTTGAAATGAAACGTATAAAGGGTAACTTTTAGCACATTAAAACTAACTGGTAGAACTCAAGAGAAGGAAATAACTTGAATAATTCGAGAGCGAGTCATCAAAGTAATGTATTTTAGAGGATGGACGATGGCAATAAAACGATCCAGTACTAAGCAGCATAAGTTTACAGCAGACGTGTTACTAAACAGCAACCGTATGTTCATGATCCACAATTGAGACCTGTGGCAGGTGTTTGTAATAATATCGGTGCAGAAGAACATTGAAGGAATAACGCTCAAACCAAAGCAGAAATCCGCTACTGCAAGTGAAACAATAAACGCGTTGGTTTTGGTGCGGAGATTTCATCAGCTGCAAACGAGGAAGATTGTAAATCCACTTCCAATGATAGCCAGAAATGAAAGAACCCAGCCAAGAATCAAAAACCAGGTCTCCATCTTAACAGTTAGAGGAAGTTCTTATCAATTTTAATAACTATTATAACTTACATCTTTGCATAAATTTTAGGGTCACATTTATTAAATTATACCCGTAAATGATTACGGATGAGGGACGGTCACTAGACAAAAGGCCGTGGGCGTCTGTAAGATCATTTACGGTTTGTGTTCCAATTACTTCTTTAAATAGTCCTTATAAAAAAGGAAGTAATAACTGCACTGCATTATAACTTCCAATATTTTTGACGCGATTTGTTATTGCCATACTGTCGTGTTTTGTAGTTATCGTTATTTGTAATAACCGTTAGCGAGACAGAAAATGTGGACTGTCACGTGGCAATAGCCAAGACATCTGTCGATCAAACGATACAAAGCGTCAGTCACGTGAGTTACCACTTAACTGCAAATCATTGTTAATTTGGATAAACAAAATAATATTGCGACTTTCATTGTATTCTAAATTGCGACAGGTCTTTATTAGAAACACTCTTTCTCCTGTCGTTATTATTTTCTGCCTGGATTATAGTTTTAGGCTCCCTACAGAAATGCGATAAATGACTCATTCTACTAGGTTGACGTTGTTTGTGTCTGCAATTTGTCGTCCTGTAAAGTCCAAATTTTCAAGTGATGAAATTTATTCTTCGCCACGACATTTGATTTTCCTGAATATTAGTGTGCACAACTGCTGTGACACTCCGTTTTGTTTGTGTGTTTAGATGCAATTTATGCATCAGTCAATTCCACCTGCCCCCAGCCCCCCCCCCCCCCCCCCCCCCCCGGGGCTGACGCCCGGGCATTAGCATTTTTTTTTTGCCTTTGATGGCAAATTCCCGGGGGTGGGGACTCTTGAGCTTTCAAATCCCCCAGGGTGGGGACGAAAAAAGAAGGCGAATGCCCCGTCCTCCGTCAACACTGCAACTCCCCCCTTACATTTTTCATCGATCGCACAGTCGAATAGTGCCATTTTTAATTAAGCATTTTAATGTGCGATTTTTTGTTTCAATTAACGTCTTCCTTTGTAATAGCGCTAGGATTCCAACGACATGCTAGGATTCTGACGATTCTAACGACGACATGCACCAGCAAGTTATGGTTTTAGTATTGATATAAGATTATTGACATTAAAATTAATAGAGCTCTGTAAAGTTATATGTTATAAATAGTTTTATAAATATGAAAGGATGTTGTTCAAATAATATCAACAGAAATTTGATTCAATGACCAAAAAACGTTGATTCACATCGATCGATAGCTCCAATTTGGCTATGTGATTTGATAAGCAATGAAGAAATGCATACATAAAATTGAGAACATGCCTTTACAACCCTCTTCAATTTACTCCTGTCCTTGACAGATGTGCCAATCTGCTTTTTTTGCAGTAAAACCCTCTGTGTAGTTATATTCTGATAGGAAACCGCGTGCGCCGGTCAAAAGCTCGGGAATGGCCCCGGGTTGGCAAATGCCCCGCCCACGGGCAGTGCAAAATTTACAAAAAAAAATTGATGCCCCACCCCCGGGACTGACAAGGTAGCCCCCGGGGGGGGGGGGGGGCTGGGCGCAGGCGGAATTGACTGATGCATTACTTGCGAGCACAAATTTGCGTGCGGTTGGCTAGCTGCCTCAGAATTAGATCACAGCCTTTTTCTCAACGTAGAATTTTCTGACCAAAGTTTTCTTGAAATACGCCTTCAAAATACAACTGCTAAAGTAAAACTTTGGCGTCTTTTTGAAAAGGCACGTGACTCAGAGTGCAGAGAGCTCTTTCCCTGTGGAAGTTTGAATTGTGCGCCCACGTGCTTTCAGCCGCAAGGCCGCTCTCCTGTCATTGGTCAAGTGCGCCCCCAAGTAAGGGGTAGACCTTACTTACAACTGCATGAATTCTTTTGTTTTACGCTTATCACCAGGGTAACAAAGAATCCAAAAAGTTCTGTCATTAAAACTTTCACGCTCTTCGTTACCTGCAAACGGCCCCAACATTGTTAGATGTTACATGTTGCGTCCGTTTGCACAACCTGTTGCATGTTGTTGAGTGTTGTTGGGAGTTGTCTCGCAAAGTTTGCAACCGGTGAAACTTTTAGCTACTTACAAACGGACTCATCAACTTCCAACAATGTTGTGTCCATTTGCACGGAGCTTAAGTACGCGAGCTACACTTGGGTGATTCCGCACAAACCTACAGCACGCGCCATTCAAAAAGACGTTTTGTACAAAAAAACGAACTACCCCAATTATGAATGTTTTTAATGACACTCAGCTTAGATTAATTTGTACCTCTTTGATACATTTTACAAAGAATCGAGATTAACGTAATCCAGACTCCCTCAGAAACGAAATGAGTACGTATCAAGTGCACTTAATAGCGCTAGTGTTAATTGGCTCATTATTTCTTTGTGCAGAAGATGGCAATGCAACCGAGACAGCCTGAGAACTAGGTTGCGCTTTTTAGTGCAAGAATTGTGCGAGAAAAAAATAACGAAGAATTTCACATTTTGCGAAGATAAAATAGCCAGTACTTAGTACTACCTAAAAACATAGCAAAAATAAAACACCACGGATGAAAACGCTATTTGGAGAATACCTGGTGACTAAAGAATCCCTGAAAAAAGTTAAATCGTTCCGGTATTTGCCGAGTAACAAGCAAATGAAGACGGGGTAGACGGGCATACTGGTTAGTTTATTTTTCAGTAAAGTATCAATAATTTTAATGAATGAATAATAAAACAATTGTTGAATTCGATCGATAAAAATTTTGACCAATTTCGGGCTGCCATGTAACTAATCCCAAGAATCTGTTGACGATGAACATCGATGACACAGTTTTTAGTTTCACATCATTCAGGGTACTATTCATATTATTTCGATTACTTGTTCTATCGTTAAATGTTTATAGCGGTACTCCGCCCGCGCGCGAAGCGCGCGCGTTGGCGGAGCCCCATGGCTAAGGAAATGTGGTAATCTACCCATCCCAGAAAATTTGGTAATCACGAGACCGTACACCGAGCGAGCGATCAAGTGACCGTCCGTTCGCACCACAGGCATACCAATGTAAAACAACTCAATCAACAGGTATGGGAACCCAAATGCAACTCAAGGTTTTATTTGGAAGGAAATCACATGGCCGCCCGGACTTTTACAAAGAAAAAAGTCGTGTCTTTTTCGGCTTATTTTTTATGTGTACACTAACGTGGATAACAGAGAAAGAGCTAGAGCGAGTTATTGAAAATTCTTTGGAAAAAAAACATGGAAATTCAAAGCGGCGGTGAGAAAATGAGAAATGCTAGCGGCTAGCAAGGTGAAAATGAGCGGCAGTGAAAAATACAAGCGAACATGAACGCTGGAAACAAAATATTGGGCAAGTACATACGACAATTTCTCCATAATAATAGTGTGTAACTAGGAAGTTTGACGTTTTAGTCGTACAAAACAGTGTTGTAGTCGTGCAAAACAACGGCAAGGGAAAGACAAAAAAGCGTGCCGCACGTGCAAATTTGCTTATTTTGCTAATTAGAAGAAAAAGTGTGCTGCACGTGCAATTTGTTTTTTAGCTAATTAGATCTATTAGTCTTGAAGCCATTTTCATTGTCGTCCCCCGTTTAGCGTTACACGATTTGATTTTTCTTGTTTACACGTATTATTAACCAGAGCTTCGCTTTTAGCCCTGGCTAAATCTATATATTACGTTAGTATTTGTTTATTTTCTCTGAGGGCACACTTAATCTGGAGACTCGCTCTGTTGCGTGTCCCGCACCTTCGTCTCTTGTTTTTGTGACTTGTTCAAATGTATTTCTTTTTCTAGTCTCATTTTAGGATTGTAATCTTGATGAAAGCAATTATATAAATAAACAGCCGCAGCAATACTAAAAGAAAGAAAGAAAGGGGTGAAGTAAACAAGACGCTGCAAGCAGCGTATACTCGGGTCGGCTACTGAGAGCTACCTAATAAGTAATTCAGTTCTTTCCTTTGTGAGTACAAACAAAACACCCGTGGTTGAGATAAATCATGCAGTTTAGCAGTTAACCCTAATCCTATATATCTGCGGATTATCGATTACAACCCTTTCCGAGTTATTTGCTTGTTTGTATTCGAGAAGAGAAGGAGAAAATACCTCATGGATTCTTTTAACGAGAAGCCATCCACTATTAGTTTCAACTACAATAATGTATGGCCGGCCACTAATAGCCAAGACGAAAACTTAGACTTTTCGAGGCGCGAACAAATTCTGCAACAGAATGTTAATTATTTTTTAGCCGGGGAAAGCAAAACAACGGCTCTGTTCTGAGACATTTTTTTTGAAATAGAAAAATAGCTAGCGTACATCTACCATCTGGAGCTTCATTTCCATTATTAACGGCCCTGGATATAAACCCGAAAAACAAAAAGTAACATGGGAGGAGTTTGTTCATCACCAGCATCTGTAGTTTCGTTCCATTTGAGCCGCTCATACACCTTTGCAAAATGAGAAACCTGTGGAAAAAACCGCTAACACGTCTTCACACAAGGAAAAGAATAATTAAGCATCGGACGTTCATCTGATGCGCCGTTATGCTCTGCCTTGAGAGAGTAGGCCTGCAGGACATTTATCAGAGATCGTTGATTTGTTGTTCGCGGATTTGCCGTTTTTGCGCAGTTTTTCAATAGGCTCTAATGTCCATGACTTAAGAAAAGGCAAATACACTTAAGTACAGAAAATTCGAAGCAAACTGTTTTGAATAGTCGTGGTCTCGGAGAGGCATTTCCTTTGACCTATCATTTTATCGACGTTACTTGAAACCGCGAAAACAAAATAAAACCCAAGAAGACCGAGAAAGTACCGATTTGAACTTTGAAAAGGACAGTTTCATTACTCCTATGGTTCTAAGTTTTGAAAGGCTATGATTTATGCTCGTCCTTTCACTGTGATTCACGAAAACTTTATATTTCATTTTTGCCTATTTACGAATGGACCAACACTTTAAAACTCGTGGGTAAAAAAGCAAACAACATGTCGAACCAAGCCGGAAAGGAACTTTTTAGTTTGAGAGACTGAATCAAAAGCCAAACTAGTACAACAGCGCTAGCTAATAAGGACACAGTTAGGTGGCTAGACTGGATTTTTTAGGAGGGATACTTCTCAAGTTTGAGAATTTACCACGTCAACTTTCACTAAAGATATCACAGAAAAGGTTACTACAGCTGTACTATATAAAAATGAAAATTTGTTATGATCTATGTTTTATTGACATCGGAGTTGCCATGGCAACGTAATGTCGCCATTACGTTTTCAACTTGCCTTTGTATTTCTCGGTACCAGGCGGGGTTAAAGGTGAAAAATTTTCGGTGCCTGAATTTTCTTAAGCCCACCTGTCTGCAGGATTTTTTTTCTCAGGCGCAGTCTTTGCACGTATCATTTTTCCACACATTTCTTCTTTTGTAACTAATCTACGATTTACGTAAGATTTATATCATGATATAATGTCTAAGAGAATCACGTATTATAGTTTACCACTTGGTTCCTTTTTGCCGTGTGTCTGTTCAGCAATCAAACACAGATGATTAACGTTAATTCGCAATTGGCGGATCAATTGCATTCCCCCATTCTGCAGAAATCAAAAAGACTATTACCCCGAGTACCCAGATACCTTTGGGCCAATTAACATATTTTAAGAAAAAAGAATACCTGCCATTTTTAAATATAATGTACATATTTTGTTATTTTGTCTATCGTTATTGTTTCGGAAACAATAATGTTAGTTTTTGGTGGAAGTTTCCTCTTCGCAATTGAGCCAGAATATCAATAGTTTTTAATAAAACTAAAGCAGTAGCACCTCAATAGGCGATTTTCGTATTCCCCTCATTTCTGAGCTGCCTAGGACGAGTGCTTGTTTTTGCGCGAAAGCGAGGCTAATGCAGGTCACTTCTCACAAAGAAGACAAACTAGGCAAACTAACATGAGAAAACGGCGGCTGAGTTGCCGAAAAAAAGGAAAATTTGAAACGTTGAAAGCTTCCAGAGGGCTCAAAACGTATTTACAGGCTTGGAAAATCATTCTTTCAAACAGCAAGAAGGAAGATTAGCTCGTCATCCATTGAGAAAAACAAGGAGCCTAACCAGAAATTGACCGAAATAGTTATATAGTTGAGAAAATGTTATATTTCTTATATTGCGTTCTATCAAAAACATTGTGAAATACATTTTCTGTCTGAAGAGAGAGATTTTATCGTATAATTATTTGTGATAATAATATCAGTGGTAATCATCATGACATGTGTAGAAAGCAAGCCATTACTAACTTATGTGTTGTGGTATGAAGAAATATCGGATCAAGTTAGGTTTCTGGGAAACTACCCACCTCCCCCTCCCCTAAGCCAACATTAACACTTACTTCTCACCTTGGACAAAATGATGGCTTAAGGGAGGGGTAGTTGGGCTTCCGAAATATCAAACAGTTGTTTTCAAATAAAAGTACTGAAGCACAGATTAAGATTTTCAATTCGCATTGTTTTATGTTACCTTTTCCCCCTTATCCCATACTTTTAATTAATAACCTTAAATTATATGCATGTCGCTTCCTCTGCAAGAATTTTTTTTTCGTATAACCGCTCGCAGGATTTTGTTTTTTTAGACAAGTTTCCCTTGCAGGAATTTTCTTTTTTCTTAGGAATTATCACCCCACCTCCGGTTATTTCTAATGGTCCGTCCCTAAACAAACCATTATTCAACACTTGTCATACAGTGAGTGTCTTATTGCCTTTTGTGGTACAAAGGCTTTTCTGGCGCTTCTTGTTAAATGTTAAATGGGAAAACATAAAAAAAATCGCACAGCATTCTCGTTTAGCGAACATTTGTATTCTAGCGAAAAAGCGACAGCGACAATTGTATTGTAGCGAAAAAACTACAGCGACATTTGTCTCTACTCCGGCAAATAGGCGACAGGTGGATTGGAAAATGAGCGACAAAGCGACATCAGAACCGGCCCCTTGGAAAGCCTCACCAATGTGGTCCGAGTTCAAATCCAGGCGTCGACTCCAAACGTGGTTACAGTTTGCTGTTGGTTCTCTCCCTTGCTTCGAGAGGTTTTTCTCCGGATACTCCGGTTTCCCCTTTTCCTCAAAAACCAACACTTCCAAATTCCAATTCTATCTAGAACGCACAGACACGTTTAAACGAGTTTATAAGAACTCCTAAGTGCTTCGTGGGTAAACAAATTACAATTTGCAATTTACAACTTGCAATTTTAAGGAAAAATATTTACAAATACCGGCGAGAAGAAGGTGCCTGAATTGGAGTTTAAAACAATAGACACAGTTGTACACAGGTCTTCTTCTGACTGGAATTTGCGAATATATTTACCTTAGGTCAAGGCTAGCACTGCTTAAACGAGTTCTCAGTGCTTCCATTGAGCGGCCGCGACGAATTCGAAACTGGACTATTTAGACAAGCTCCCTCAGGCGATTTCCGAGAAAAAGTCCTGTTACCGAGAAATACAAAGGTAAGTGAAGTACGTAATGGCGTCATTGCGTTGCCACGGTAACTCCGATATCGATAAAACATATATCATAACAAATTTTCATCTTCATACAATACAGCTGTGGTAAATCTTTTTCCGACACCTTTGTTAATGCCAACATAGTAAATGTTCAAACTTGAGAAGTAAAAGCAGTCGAGCCACCTTAAAAGACAAGAAAAACAAATTTCGGACTGAAAAAACAAATTACAACCGCTACTGCAAATCAAGACTATTATCACAAATTATTTGCAAAATCTTCCACTGTTCTCAGTTAAACTTAAAGCAAAGAAACTGCTTTAAAACTTGTTTAGGAAGAAAAAGATGGCTTTTCGCCGCGCCTTAGGGAATCTGAAAAAAACTCTCCATGTTGTCTGTATAGATATCAATATATAGTTACATAAATATGATCATACAGATCGGGCTCGAAAGTATTTAAAATTTCATTCACACCTGGTATGGACTGAGAGGAGATTTCTGAGAAAAAGTCCTGTTACTGAGAAATACAAAGGTAAGTAAAACACGTAATGGCCTCATTAAGTTAACTCCGGAAATGTCGATAAGACATACATCATAACAAATTTTCATCTTCATACAATACAGCTCTGGTAAATCTTTTTCCGATACCTTTGTTAATGTCGACATAGTAAATGCTCAAACTTGAAAAGTATAATCCCTAAAAAAAAAACAGTCGAGCCACCTTAAAGAGACAAGAAAAGCAACTTTCAGACTGACAAAAACAAATTACATCCGCTACTGCAAATTAAGACGATTATCACAAATTATTTACAAAAGCTTCCACTGTTCTCAGTTAAACTTAAGGCAATTAAAAACTACATTAAAACTTGTGTAGGAAGAAAAAGATGGCTTTTCGCCGCGCCATAGGGTATCTGAAAAAACTCTCCAAGTTGCCTGTATATAGATATCAATACATACATAAATATGATCATACAGATCGGGCTCGAAAGTTTTGAATATTTCATTCACACCTGGTATGGACTG
Organism: Porites lutea; assembly: GCF_958299795.1. NCBI lineage: Eukaryota > Metazoa > Cnidaria > Anthozoa > Scleractinia > Poritidae > Porites > Porites lutea. The sequence goes on along the minus strand of NC_133213.1, from coordinate 14,960,033 downwards.
AGCTTAATTAACCATTAGTTTGCGGGGAAAGGAAAAAAAAATACTATAATTCTCTTCTTGCACAAAGACAAAAACGTTTACTCCATGTTTGTTTAAATTCTAGGAAACTACTTAACAGAGTTGATTACAAAAGTTATTTTAGAAAATAAAATAAGAAAAAAGAAATACTGTCACTTGGTTTGAAACAAAAATGTTTCAATTTACAAATTTAGTCCAGCAATACTGTGGACGTTGCCTTGATAAACCTCGGAATTGTTTCAAGAGAGCATCTGACATATACTGGATTGTATTCTTATCGTCCTTTGGTTCTTGTACCCTCCTTAAACACCAGTGCTTCCAAACTATGATTTGAGACAAACCGCCAGGGAATTAAAATTGCCGGCCCCAAAACTGCAGCCTGCGATGCCTGACACAATCCGTTATCAAAAGCAGTTCTGCCAACTAATATTAAGATCTCTGTCCTTCAAGAAACTTCTAACGTATAAGTGGAAGGCTCTTCTTGGTTACTTTTCTTAAAAACCACCTTACCGAGAAGTCTTCTAAACTCTTTCTTTATGTCTCTTTTGAAAAAAGCATAAGACAGTGGGTTAATAGCCGAGTTTAAAACCAAGACAGGAATTTTGTATTGTTCATCTTTACATGATGCATTTGTGTCTGATAGTACTACGAGACTACAACGTAAAGATATTCCGTAGCACACAACAAACACTCCTAACACAATACCCATTGCAGACTTCTCGTGATGGGTTTTGAAAGATATCCGGTGGTTAAAACGTAACAGTTTTGCTAGGGTCCGTGCTGACCGATACATGAAGTAACATTGACACGAAACAGAGTATCTACAGAATACAAGGAATGGTTTCCATGGAAATCATTAAAACCGCAACTGCAACGATACTGGTCAGAGGGGTCTCACAGCAAAGCCGAAGTGCGGTCTTGAGCGCAACCAGCGTAAATGACGCTATCCAACAGGAAGTTATCACTTGAATGACACGAGATCGAGTCATAAAAGTTATGTATTTAAAAGGCTTAATACTATGGCCATATAACGGTCGAGCACCAGAGAACACAAGTTTAAAACAGACAAGTAGCTAAACAGCCACCCTATGACATCGATCCATGAAGGAAAAACCTTAGGACAGTAGCAGGTGTTTGAAACGTCGCAAGCTAACAGAGAAGGAATAACGCCCAAACCAACACACAAATCTGCTACTGCAAGTGAAACAATAAACGCGTTGGTTTTGGTGCGGAGATTTCCTCTGCTGCAGACGAGGAAGATTGTTATTCCATTTCCAGCGATGGCAAGAAGCGAATTAAAGAACCCAGCCAAGAATCCAAAACCAGGTCTCCATCCGCAAAAACAGTTAAGGGAAGTTCAGTTATTAACTACAAATGGAAAGAAAAATATCCTCTTCGCAAAAACATCAGGGGGTTCTCAGTTATTCAAGATGTACGTTACTAGGCTAAATTTCTTTTTATTGTCCTACTTTGTCATAAATTTAGTAATTTCTTATTCGATGTTTTTCCCAGTAGGTAATTAACCGAGCTGTCGCAGCACAGTTGGTAGGAAAATGAGGATTGTCGCGTGTCAAAGGAGCAAACTTAACCGTTGTAATTAAAAGGATGGGCGCTTTCTATTCAACTAAAATTCTGGTTTGAAATGTTGGAAGTTCTACGTGTCTAATGGAACTCTACATTCCGGTTATACCGACCCAAGCCAAGCCACCACGCGTTTGGTCATTGATCGTACAAAAGAGTGGTACTGGGGACAACAATTTTGTCAATTAAAATGGCACATTTCGGTCCGACCGACCGAAATGAGCGGACCGGTCAAAGTGGACCACCTTCAAACTAGACCCAAATATTGCGGTCGGATCGAACCGAAATGGTCCGTTCCATTTGATTTCTAACCGAAATTTACCGAACTTTCAAAGGGAGTGAATGGAAAGCGCCCGATGTGACCTGTAAGTCACGTGAGCAAGAGTTGGTTCTGTTTTGAAACTCATAAGGTGCTCTTTCAAAAGTCAGAACAGTTACTCATCAATGAAATGACAGTATATTCCTACAGTACATTCGATATTTATAGGTACCTCAGCAGCACAAAAGACCGTCTCTTATCATATAGAGCGAGTTACTAAGCTGTTTGCCAGAGTAAGTTTCTGCTGTTGTCGTTAACCAATCAGAAGCGAGTAAATAAAATTACATATCAATTAAACAAGACATATATGAGCCTGCAGCGTGTAATCTGCCTAGTAGTCTGTTTCGCTTGAAAAGCTGAAGAAGAAATGGCTTTCGATGTCATGAAAAATGAAAATACTTTGTCTGCTTTGTACGTTACCTGTATGCGAATCATGCATTCCATGCTTAGTTCTTTCACTTTTCAGCCAAAGGTGTAGTCGACGTCGCAGATCCATATCCCTCTTCCAAATCTCCGACTTTGATCGATGTCAGAATGTTTCGGATCATTATATGTTGTCATTATTAGTTTATCCTTATTTTGAGCTTGCCATTGAACAAGATACATTGTTAAGCAAGAAACTGAACCGGCAAATTGAATGACTTTACTCCTTTTTGCCGTTTCTTAGCGTTTCAGAGTAATTGCCGGGGGGGGGGGGATGTCTATTAGACAGGGGGCGTTATTAGAGAGGGGCGTTCATTAGACAAAAGGCTTTATTTAAGAGTGGGCGCCCATAACATCATTTACGATGCGTGTTTCTATTAGTTCTTTAAATCGTCCTTATTTTAATAACTGCACTGTATTATAACTTCCTGCTTCCAATATTTTTTGCGCTATTTGTAATTAGCCATGCTGTCGTATTTTATTTGTAATTATCAGTTTTTTTAATAAACGGTAGGAAGAGAGAAAATGTGGACTGTCACATGGCAATAGTGCAAAGACATCTTTCAATTAAACGATAGAAAGCGTCAGTCACGTGTGTTACCACTTATCTCAATTCATTGTTAATTTGGCTCGCTTAATATTGCTAAGTTAATGTATTCCTAATTGCGACAGTTCTTTATTAGAAACTGCGACAGGTGTTACAAATTACGGCAAAAGTTGGGGAAAAAATTGTTAAAAGATTTTTTTTTTCGTTTCCGTTATCCAATTAGAAGCGAGAAGGTAAAACTGCATATCAAAAATTAAAAAGTATACATTTATCAAGAGCGTAGCAAGCGTACCTACCTGTACACACGCACGGTACGCACGTGCGTACCTGTAAAAGTCGAGGGTGAAAAAAATAATAATAAAATAAGATACGAAAGCGAATAATGAAAAAAAAGCAAAGGATAAGATAGGTAAAATATAATTATTCACAGTTTGGCTCAATTCATGTAACAACGGATTGTTTAACTTTTAGTTTTAACTACTTCCAAATGTCGGCTTCCTTTGGTGGACCAAATATTTAATAAATATAAATGATATATTTTAAGCCTTAAGTTAGCAAAAGCGATTGACGTGCTTCAGTCCATGAATACAAAAAGACGATAAAGATTTTTTTCAGTTTACACAGTCACGTCATTTCATACAGCTATTTCGAGAACGGTTGTCGGAAGTGCACGCGACAATCCCGGAAGGTATTGTGGGTGGCTTTGAAGGCACTTTTCTTCAAAGAAATTTGAAAGAATGGTACGGGAGGCCACGGACATATGTTTGCGAGTATTGAAGGAAAGCAACAAAAGTAGGTTCGACAGCTTCAGTCGTTACGAACAGTGTATTGATCATATCCCATATTATCTTTCGGGATTGTCGCGTGCGCATTTCTTCCGACAACCTTTCTCGAAACAGCTGTATACAGTAAGAACGCTTTGACTTACAACAATCTCACCTTTTGGAACATTGAGCAGGGGGTTGGGGGATAAGGGCATTTGGAGAATTGTGCGTACGCCCGAAAAAATCCTGGTTACGCCCCTGTTTATATGAGATGCAACATGAAAACACCTGATGGTTAAAGCGTAACTGTTTTGCCAAGGTGCGCGCTGGCTGATCATGCCCGCGTGCGTCAAAAATATCATTGATACAAAGCAGAATATTAACAGAACACATGGAAGGAACTCGAAGAGGAAATTACACTCATAACTCATGACTTATGATTATTGAATATGCCTACCTTCAATAGCACTGAATCCCTGTAAAAAGTACCAAATAATTTTTGCAAGTGTTCAATTATAGTTATTCGTGTACATGCATGAGTGAACTCGGTGCCACTTGGTGAATAATCCAGCTAACGTTGTTATGCTTGCTTTCGTGTGTCATTTGTATGAGAAATTGTTCGTGATTGAATAAGCCGTCGCAGAATCAGCATTTCATGAATAAAACATGATAATGCCCCTGATGTTGCCTGGACACACAAATTGCTTCATGACGTCAACTGCATGATGTCAGGTATATAGTAAAAAATATGGAGCACCCGAGATTGCAACACTGAGAACACGCGCAGTTTTCGCGCTGCGTACGCTAGACGCGCACGACGAGATTATATACTTGGAAACTTAACATTTTGCATAAATATCAGGGTTCCAATTATTAACTTGACGTATTCCTACGCTAGCAAGAGGTAGAGAAATTGGGGAACGTCACGTAGCAATAGCGCAAAAAATATCAGTCAATCAAACGGGACAAAGTCAGTGTCGTTTTACTGCAATTTATTGTTAACTTGGTTCACTAAATAATTGCCAGGTCATTGTATTCTTATTTGCGACAGTTCTTTATTAGAAACTGCGACAGGTGTTACAAATTACGGCAAGAGTTAAGGCAGCTTTTGTTATGCAAAAAGAAGCGAGAAGGTAAAATTGCCTCTCAATAAACGACTTGTAGCGTGCTTCTTTCGGCTCATCGCTTTAAGAACGAGTAATCTCACATGAGGGTCTCAATGGGGTTAACCGATAGGCGTAAAACGGCCAAAAATTTAGTCGGTAGCCGTAAAAATTGAAAAATTTCAACCGTTAGCCGTAAATAGGGTAAAAAAGAGTTACCCGTAAAAGAAATTGTTCCCTAGATGTGTTAATTTTAAGGAAGGTGCTAAACTCGCTTATGGTTGCGTTTTTTTTTTCCCGGCTACTTTTGACTCCGTACGCACGTTAGGTCAAGCGCCTTTTAGGTGTTGACCCAGACCTAGGCTCCATTTCCGCCGCTCTCTGGAATAATCAAGTTTTTTCCATAGCAAAAATTTGGCTTCTTGCTGGGGATTAATATTTGTGATTTTCAGGAGGTTATGCCCTAGAAATACTAGTGAAACAACACGCAGAGAAGTCACTGTTTGTAAAACACGTTGCCGATAAACAACAATTCCCTGTTTTTCTCTGACGCTACGGTAGACATTGCCATGCCTATTCGCTGTTCGGCGTCTTCCCACGCAATCTCGGTCAAGGCATTTCGGTGGCGTATCTGAGAAAAAAAAAACACTCGCTCGGACCACATGACCCGAAACGCATTAGCCGCGCGGAAAAATGAGGCCTATGGACAAGGCAACGGAAGAGAGTCGTTCTGTACAGTCCCTCGCTACTGGACACGGGAATTTTGTTATTGGCAGTTTTAACACTAGAGTTAGAAATGGATTATCCGTCTGAGACTAGTCTGTGTACAGTTGCCCCCTTCCCCAAAGACACCCCTTCTCCGATTTTTTCTGAGGGGAGGGGGCGGCTGTACACAGGGTATCTGAAACGGATAATCCATCTTCAAACTGTCCGTCAAAATTGACGGATAAAGTCAGGCGACGGATAACTTGTCTCTCACACGAATAATCCGTCTAGCTGATCTCTCTAAATGAATGTCGCGCCCCGGCCTTGATTTGGTTGTTCGCGTGTCTGCTTTTACTTTTTCACAAAGATTATTTTTAAGTTGACTATTGACATTTCTATGCGTAAAATAATATTAGAGGTGGAATACTTTATAAAAAGTATGATCTATCAAATGTTAAAATTTTTCAAAAGAATAGCTTATTTCATCCCGAGATGATCCTAAGGCCTTTATTTTGCTTTAAAGATAAAAAAATACAGGTTTAGTAATATTTAACTCTTTGAAACAAAAGAAATTAATTCTTAACTTTTTTGTTAACCGTAACTGAAAAAAAATTAACCGATAGCCGTAAAAGAGCCAAAATTTTAGCCAATAACCGAAAAAGCCACCACCTCATTGAGACCCTCTGAATACATTACCAGGCGTTCAGATAGTGCAGGGGCGGTGGGCGCAAAGAGATGTGAGAACCAAAAACAGGACGTACCTTATAACATGAAATTTTCGCGATATGTTTATTTCCCGATTTTGCGAAAATTTTACATTTTGAATCACTTTAAATTCGCGTTTTTGAGTACAACAATTTACACTTCATAGGCAATGTTATTTAACATGTCTTTGAATTAAATAAAACGATTTTATCAAAGGAACAATAACGTCAAAATTAAGAAAAACGAAACAGCAGAGCGGGACTAGATGTCAAAGGAGTTCTCACAATGTACATGTCCACAAGCAGTTCATGCTTGTACGTGAATTACGGTTCTTGAGTCAATTGACCACAACATCCATTTACACTGAAAATTCCTCAGAAAAGTAAAAAATGTGATTAGTGTAAACGTTGGTAGTGGTAATAAACTCATTCTTTCTTGATTATGGACATAATGTGAGTCACTTGATTTTCGCGACACTCATTGTTCGCTTCACTTTATTTCGGGATTTTTTTGTATCGCGAACTTCTAGAAATTAGCGTGTCGCGAAAATTTCATGTAATAAGGTGTACAAAGCATGCAAGGACCACCTCTGTGGACCTAGTTTATGGACCTGTTTGTGGACCCAGTCAATGAATTACCCCCGCGGACCACACCTAATTTTTGAAAATGAGTTTTTACCAGAGGTCCTAACGAAAATGGACGAAATTTTGTCAATTTATATTATCAGGATTAAATGCTCCGATCCTCATATTATACACGTGCTCAATATTTTTTGAATTCCATTCGATTCATGGGTTCGGTTTTGTCTGCAAAGAGAAATTATTTAAAGGGGACACGAGGAGAAGTAGAGAGGAAGTATTCACTTACGCAGCTTTTTTTGTTTCGTCTCGTTGCGTGAAGTCAAAGAGAAGATCGATTCAAAAACGGCTGCGTAGGAGAATAGAGAGGAAGAGGTAATGCATGATTATTGAGTACCCTCCCCAGACTTCCCTTCCATTGATAGCCCTTGGATGGAAATGTTTACTGGTCGGCAAACTCATTATATCCTGCTTACGAATCAAAGATAAAATGCCCTGCATATTATCAAACCGGGCGGCTGGTCAGACGTCTTACAAGTTTGCGTACACTTACAGGTTGGTTCACTATGTAAATTCCATCCCTTGAGGTCGAGAATGTTGTCGTTACAAACTCACATACAGAAATTAAGCTTCCTCCGTAACCTCATACGCAGCCGTTTTTGTGCCTATTTTGAAGCAACTCGAAGACAAAAAAAGAGCTGCGCAGGAGACTATATACTTCCTTCCTACCACTCCTCCTGTTCCCTTCAAATATGGATACTTCTTCACCAGACTAAATAAATTTGAACGACTTGTCAAAAATTCTTATATAGTAAAACTATGAATTTTACCAAAACTTAGGGCCCATTTAATGGCATTAATATTGTCTGGGCAATAATTTTTCGGTTAAGTGACTTTAAGTCAGTGCCCGATCTTAGAGAAATGTACGAAAATTGGACAGTTTTAACATTATCTTATAAACCTCTGTAACTTCAGACGCTGAGTTTCTTGTCATTCATATTTAAATGATGCAAGCTCCAGCATTCAAATTTTTTCAAATATTTTTCATATAGCCATAACGAGTGAAACACACCAATAAAATTAGGGGTAACCGTTCTCGCGCAAGCGCCCTGATGGGCTCCTGTCTGGCGTCACTGCAAAACACGGTGGACCCACGTCATGTCAAGCTCTTTCAAAATTATTTATTTGTTTAGCCATAACTTGAAATTTAAATTTTGCTGTCAATCTTGTGACGTCATTATCCCGCCAAAAACCGTCGAAATTAAAAAATAAAAAACATAGAATTCTGGAATACAGAGTTCTACCATCCTGCAAAGTTTGAACTTAAACGAATAAAAAAAATGCAAAAGTAGTTCCTTTGTTACAGCTTTTTGCGTCCTATGGGCCCAGCGTGAAAAGACAACAAAGAGACAAATACATTTGCGGGTGTAAAAGATCATTTTTAGCGAAGGAACTTGGACAAGTTTTAAGACCAACATCTTTTCTAACCGGGAAGGATTACAAAAGGGGCCTTAGTTACCTTTCTCCGATGTCGTCACCTATGCGCAATAGGTGAAATGCAAGGCGATCAGGGCTAAATAAATGTTGTATTAAATTCAGTACGATAAACTGTCGTCCTTTTGCCAGAGAAATGGTATTTTGAACAATTTTGAAGGTTTTTGAGTTGATTGTTTACCGTCTATACTGTTCCTCTTACATAATTCGCGATATACTGCTACAGATGAAGCCAACGGTAAATATAGTACATTTAGCATAAAATTACATCCGTTACACTAACATAAACTTACCCTGGAATAGAGAGGAGAAATCGTTACGTCACGTTGTCATGGCAGCAAAATTTCTGGATGACAACAAAGCGAAAACGTTACTTAAAAAGTAAATTCGCACTGATTCAAACTTTGTCGATCTTACTCAATTTCATTTAATTTGTAAAATCTTGGCGAAATTGTATGAGGTCGAATCCGGAAGGACCGTATCTGAGTTTGGAAAAAGAAAAGAAAATTCTTGTGTTGTGTTCACCAACTCCATAAGGCGGGCGCGTGAAATTAGGACGTTTCAAGTCACAGACTTCAACGACGGCCAAGAAAGCGTGATACACGTGCAACGCTGTCGCTTTGCTAATGTAAATCCATTGATTTTTTGCCGTTCTCATTGCCGTCGCCGACGTTGTTGCTTAAGCTCCCCATTGTTGTGATCCAGAAATGTTGCTACCATGGTAACGTGATGTCACACTTCTCCTTTCAATAGCTGTTAATAGTGATCATGACGGGTGTGCCATAGCAGGTTGCAGGCCTCCACCGCTAGCTAGAAAGTGTGAGATTTATTAGTTGCCCGGTTGTGCGAACGGACGGTCACGTGACTACCAAATAGATAAACTGAATTTTCTCAGCTATGGGGCTCTGCTATTAGGTCTCTAGCGCGAGTTTATAAGAAAAAGAACTTGCTTGTGTCCTCGGAACACCTTATAATAGGATCCAGTGGCCTCGAAGCAAGACACAAAAAGTAGAATTAAAGTCAAGACGACTACTGAAAAGACTGATCAAACAACGTGAAAAAGGCTGAGGTATACAATATTTTGACTAGCCACTACCAGTCTTCATCAGTTTTATTAGGGAAAACCACGAAATCATGATCAATATACAGAATATATGCTATAGTAAAATAATAAACGGAAGTTACATGTTTTGACGTGTGGTAAGGTGTGGCTGCTAAGAAAAATAGATAAAGATTACATAATGATTATAATTCGCCACATTTGTTCATTCTCAGAGGCTCGATGGTTTTGGCCTTATGAATGAGGTGCGCCTCACTTGCTTTCCTAAGACAAGCTTTACAGCTTTAAAAAGGATCTATTCAGCGTGGGGAACTCTTCGTCGTTCTTGAAGATAGGGTGTTAACAATTTAACTGCGTATTTTTGTAGTAACCAATCTTCTTTGGTTATATACTTTATCTTTGCCGGAAGAAAAGAGGGAACAGAATTATCTCCTAGCTACGACGCCATTCTTGTTTGAATAATTACCTATTAATTTATTTTTCGTTATATTTTGCCCCTTTATTATTTTTTACCAACTTCTTGAGATTGACTGAGCCTTTTTAAAGAAAACAACAAATATAACAACAACAAATACAAAAACCAAGAAATAGATCAAGATAAAAACAAAAAACAAAACAAAACAAACAAAAGAAAGAATTGAACTAAGAATTGAAAAATAAGAAAATGCCAAAAAAAACTGAATGCTTTTTTAAAAACCTTTCTCTTTATTTGGCATTTTCTTATTGTCACAAATATTGTCCTACACTCACAAAGAACTCTGACGAAATACTGAACCCAGCCCAATTTATAGAGACTGTCACTCCAACTGTTACCTCAACTGGCCGGCATCTCCTAGTCTCCTATTTTGCTTGTAAAGCATGCATACTTAACTTTTATCCTTTTTCATGCAATTGATTGTGCTCTATTGTCTTACTTAATTAATCTTTCTTTTTCCGAATCCCTCTTTTTTTCTTGACATTCCGATGATTCTTACGAATCTAAATAATTATTTTTATTTATTTATTTTTCACACAACTCGCCACGAAAAGCCTTTGCTACTTGAGGGTTGTGTTTGTCGTTAGAACATCAAAACCCGTCGAAAACCTCTGAAAAAATGGGTTATTTTGATCGCGTTACAGTTTCGTTACACATTCTATAGACCGCAAACCAAGAGACTGAGGGCTCGTAAGATCGGCTTAAAGTATACACTTCGTGCCTTGGTCGCCCTTCGGGCGACAGCCTTCGGTCACCCTTCGGGCGACGTTCCGTGCGCCAGTGAGGATATGGCTTGAGGTTATTGATTTTCAAAATGGCGAACAACAAAGTCGATCTGGTCAGATAAGAAGCGAAGAAATCGTTTACAGTAGATTCATTAAGATCCCATTGGACTAATTAATCGTGCTAAGCGACAGGTATAGACATTTTTCAAGGTGAGACTTTAGAATTCAGATGTGAAAGCTTTTAAAACAGTAAATTCAATGTAATTCATTTTGTCAACAAATTGATGATTAGATGCTCTTAAAAATAACAGAGGAAATTATCCGAAGAAATGTTTTTAAAGAAAGAAAAAGAATCCCGGGTTAAGCACTAATCGGCCTTAGCAACTGCGCCCTCTAACTCACGTCAGTAAAACAAAATGTTCTATTTACACGCCTGACGCACTCTGGCCAATGTCTTCTCCGATTACAAGCACTTGACACCGAACCATACGATATCTTTTCAAAACCTTCTTATTACGTGATACACAGCTTAAATAGAGGTTTCGCTGTACGCAACCTTTACGTTCAAAATATACCATAATCATATTTATCTATATCGCAACCACCACCCTTCCTTTCAACCGTTACCTGCACGCCTAACAAACATACCGAACGCACTCTCCTAAGCTCCGATTACTCCTAGTAAGAAAAGAAAGGGAAGTATTATTAATGTAGGGGCTATTATAAATGGCCTTGAATATAAAACCAAAAGTGAACTACAGCGGCTGTGAAATTTTGTTTGTCGAAGCCAAGAAAGTGTTACGTAACATTATTTCAATATACAAAAGAAAAAGACCCAATTTGTTTCCACTTTCAACACACTGTTAAATTTATATGGCGACTCACAAAACTAGTTTCGTCTAACGACCTCTTTAGTTGATCGCCACATTAATTATTCATTACGTAACAATGCATGAAAAATAAACCCTAGTAAAAGGGCCACTGAGGTAATTACAACAGTCGTCCTAATGGGATGCGGACGTAGTTCCATTCACTTTTTTTTCAGTTATAACCAGAGGGCGTTTCGTTCACTGCCGTTATCTTTTACGTTTTATTTAAATCACTCGTAATACTTTGTAGGAATGAGAACCCTGAGGGTTGAATAAACCGATGAAATATCCTCACGCAAAGAAATTAAGCCTCGGACTCCTTTTTGTTGCACTGCCTTGAGAGAATCGTGACTTGGATACTTATCAGAGCTTCAGCTAGAGTAGGGGAAAACGTGGTCCTCGCCTTAAATTGGGATTTGCATTATTATATTTTGATTTCTACCAAATTATTGACAAATTGACCGGATGAGATAGAACTATGTTATACGGTTTGTTTTTGGACCAATCAGAAAGAAAAGAATCTGGATGTTTTCCATATAATAATCTAACAAACAAATATAGTTTATACCCTCCCTCCCGCGAGAAAAACTAATATCAATAATTATAAACTTCTCAATACTAGACAAAGGGCATTTCAAGCACTTTAAGTGACAAAATAAATAGCCCATGTGCGATATATCAACATTTTTTTCAGTCTGTTAATTGTCACATTCGCAAGACCTAAGTTCCACATTAAGGTCCCACACTATCCACGGGATTCATGCCGCGCCGTTTTTGGGCAGTTTTTTTTTATAAGCTCTAATGTCTCAGTAATATTTGTTTTATTAAGGGTCCTTTATAGTCAACGACTTAAGAAAAGGCAAATACACTTAAGTACAAAAAAATCAAAGCAAACTGTCTTGAAACTCGTGGTCCCGGAGAGGACTTTTCTTTGACCTATCATTTTGATCGACGTTACTATGAAAAAGGACAATTTCGCTACTTCTATGGTTCTAAATTTTGAAAGGCTATGACTTATGTACCTCCGTTCACTGTGATTTTACGAAAACTTTTTATTTTATTTTTGCCCTATTCACGAATGGACCAACACTTTAAAACTTGTGGGTGAAGAGCAAACACCAAGTCGAACCAAGCCAGAAAGGAGCTTTGGTTTGAGAGAATCAAACATCAAAAGGCAAACTAGTACAACAGCGCTAGCTAATAAGGAAACTTAAGGTGGCTAGACTGGATATTTCTTAGAAGGGATGCCTCTTAACTTTTATTATTATTCATTCAAAATATTTCCCCAATTCTGATTGGCTTAAAGCACACACATAATTCACCATAACCAGTTACCGATGACCAAATCTGGAAGAATTTTGAGTCTAACGAGGAAATGACGTCAAAAATGCAGCCTTCTACAGGTTAATGCTCCGTTAACCGAGAAGACCTGGGGACGAGGTCGAGTTGTTTTGGGGGGGGAAACTAAAACGGCGGACACTTCACTCGTTTCAAGAGTAAGAACTACAGCTGCAACTAGGCGAAATAATGGCTAAAACATGGCAAAAACAGCAAGAAGACAACTCGGAGGGCGACACTGGGCTGCTATTTGGAGAATATTCGCGGAGCTGGACAAACCTGAACGTACACTATCGAAGATAAACTTAACATCGATGCAGGTAAGCATGTTTTAGCTATGTTTTTAAACTAGGAACTATTTTGAATGAATAATAAAGCAATTAATGAATTCGGCTTTCGTAGGACATGAACAACAACAACAAATACTTTAATTACAGTATTGCAAAAGCTATTAGTCTAAATTTAAGAACTAATGCAACTAATTAGTACGTGCAAAACATTACAAAACGTTACAGTTCTCATTCATTCATTTGTTGATATTATTGATTATTGATATTATTATTATTATTGATATGAAGAATTAAGCAGATCTCGGGGGTGTTATCCAGACGGCAATAACTTTACCGTCACTTTTTCATCATGTGGGAAGCAGAAATAAATCGCTTTGCAATAGTTTATTTGCATTTATGTTTCCTTTTTGCAATACCTGTTTTCAGTCAACTTATTTAGCTTTATTTTCATTGGTACGGAGACCTTTGAACATGACAGGAACGTAATTGAGGATCCTTCTGAATGCAAATTACAACAGCTATAACCTACTGCAAATGAAGACGGATATTACAAATTATTACAAAATCGTCCACTGACGTTCTCTAAACTGAAGGCAAAACTACATTAAAACTTGTTTGAAGAAAAAGATGGCTTTTCGCCGCGCCATATAGGGATCAATGGGAATCTGAAAAAAATTATCCATGTTGCCTGTATGGATCATACAGATTGTGCTCTTCCAAATCTCCGACTTTGATCGATGTCAGAATGTTTCGAATCATTATATGTTGTCATTATTACTTTATCCTTATTTTGAGCTTGCCATTGAACAAGATACATTGTTAAGCAAGAAACTGAACCGGCAAATTGAATGACTTTACTCCTTTTTGCCCTTTCCTAGCGTTTCAGAGTAATTGCCGGGGGGGGGGGGGTGTCTATTAGACAGGGGGCGTTATTAGAGAGGGGCGTCTAATACAAACTGCTTGACATCTTAAGAGGGGCGTTCATTAGACAAAAGGCTTTATTTAAGAGTGGGCGCCCATAACATCATTTACGATGCGTGTTTCTATTAGTTCTTTAAATCGTCCTTATTTTAATAACTGCACTGTATTATAACTTCCTGCTTCCAATATTGTTTGCGCTATTTGTAATTAGCCATGCTGTCGTATTTTATTTGTAATTATCAGTTTTTTTTAATAAACGGTGGGAAGGGAGAAAATGTGGACTGTCACATGGCAATAGTGCAAAGACATCTTTCAATTAAACGATAGAAAGCGTCAGTCACGTGTGTTACCACTTATCTCAATTCATTGCTAATTTGGCTCGCTTAATATTGCTACGTTAATGTATTCCTAATTGCGACAGTTCTTTATTAGAAACTGCGACAGGTGTTACAAATTACGGCAAAAGTTGGGAAAAAATTATTAAAAGATTTTTTTTTTCGTTTCCGTTATCCAATTAGAAGCGAGAAGGTAAAATTGCATATCAAAAATTAAAAAGTATACATTTATCTGGAGCGTAGCAAGCGTAGCTACCTGTACGCACGCACGGTACGCACGTGTGTACCTGAAAAAGTCGAGGGTGAAAAAAATAATAATAAAATAAGATACGAAAACGAATAATGAAAAAAAAGCGAAGGATAAGATAGGTAAAATATAATTATTCACAGTTTGGCTCAATTCATTTAACAACGGATTGTTTAACTTTTAGTTTTAATTACTTCCAAATGTCGGCTTCCTTTGGTGGACCAAATATTTAATAAATATAAATGATATATTTTAAGCCCTAAGTTAGGAAAAGCGATTGACGTGCTTCAGTCCATGAATACAAAAAGACGATAAAGATTTTTCTCAGTTTACACAGTCACGTCATTTCATACAGCTATTTCGAGAACGGTTGTCGGAAGTGCACGCGACAACCCCGAAAGGTATTGTGGGTGGCTTTGAGAACACTGTTCTTCAAAGAAATTTGAAAGAATGGTACGGGAGGCCACGGACATAAGTTTGCGAGTATTAAAGGAAAGCAACAAAAGTAGGTTCGACAGCTTCAGTGGTTACGAACAGTGTATTGATCATATCCCATATTACCTTTCGGGATTGTCGCTTGCTCATTTCTTCCGACAACCTTTCTTGAAACAGCTGTATACAGTAAGAACGCTTCGACTTACAGTAATCTCACCTTCTGGGACATTGGGCAGGGGGGTGGGGGATAAGGGCATTTGGAGAATTGTGCGTACCTCTGAAAAAATCCTGGTTACGCCCTTCCTTATATAAGATGCAACATGAAAACACCTGATGGTTAAAACGTAACTGTTTTGCTAAGGTGCGTGCTAGCTGATCATGCCCGCGTGCGTGAAAAATATCATTGATACAAAGCAGAGTATTAACAGAGCATATGGAAGGAACTCGAAGAGGATATTACAATCAGCCATATAAAAGGGACACCCATTGTTTTGAAATAAAACACACAAAGTATAACTTTTAGTGGATTAAATCTAACTGTTAGAACCCAGAGACGAAAACTGATAGACGTGTTACTAAACAAACATCTTGTAAAATTCACCCAAGATCGCAAATGCTTAATAGACCATTCGCAGGTGTTTGTAATGTCGCTCAAACCAACACAGAAATCCGCCATGACAAGTGGTTTTCGTGCGGAGATTTCGTCTGCTGCAAACGAGGAAGATTGTAAATCTATTTCCAGTGATGTTCAGTAATGAAAGAAACAGCTAAAAATCCAAAACCAGGTATCCATCTGTAATAACTTAAAGGAAGTTCTTATCAACTATAGATTACTAGAAATACGTGTATCGCAGAACGTCGCGCGGGTTGGTGGAGAGGCCCATTAAAAGTCAGGGATGGGAGGGGGGAAGAGAACTGGAGTAAATTGTTACTGACTTGGTTGGGGAGGGGGGGGGGAAGGCGAGCCCTAATATTGGAAGGCGAGATGTACTAAATCTCCTTTTAGTTAAAGAAAATTTGAACCCAGCGCTCTGGTTCTAAAAAAAATTTTCTGGGATTCACATAGGGTTGCTATTGTTAGGGGAGGTTAGCCAATGTTGCATAAGTCTCGTACCCTCCAACATATGTAATTATGATCAAAAGAAAATGGGTGTGATAGTGGATAGCTGCAGTCTAAATAATATGCAGTTGCATTTGCTTAATAAAAGCTAACCCATGTCATCTGCAATAATAAGTATAAGAATTCTTTTTGAAGTGTGTCATTTGTATTGAGCGGGATAAAATGGTAGGACATAATCAATGCTGCAGTGAAAGAAACAAGTTAACGCCATTAATTATAAAGTGAACTACAGAAATGAGAGTGTTTCGGCTTTACGAACGAGTAATCTCACATGTGTTGCGTGTTTGTTTCGACTTTCCGACTCATGTTTCATGTTATGCCTGCCAGTCTCGACTTAGGACTTAAAGAAAGCGTGTACTGTCGCAATTTGTAATAATTATCGCACTTTGTAATATATACCTGTCGCAATTTGTAATAAATCCATCGCACTTTGTAATACCTGTCGCAAATTGTAATAAACCGCGTCGCACTTTGTAATAAAAAAGCTGTCGCCAATTGTAATAATTCCTATCGCACTTTGCAATAATTTTTTTGAGAGTGATTCGACTTACTTCGTCAACATTAATATAATGCCAAAATATGCATGGTACTTCATAAACAAAGATGATGACGTCTGCTAACACGTAACACCTCCACAACATTTTCTTTGGTCAGTTTGGTCAAACATGCATGTCTTCGCTATAAATTTTTCTGCATTGATTAGTCACGAGACCAACTAGAATCGCTTTTATGAAAGACATGAAACTTCTTGTGACATATCACCAAAAAAATATGAATCATGTTTAAATTTAAAACTAGACATTGTGGTAGACATAATGTAATTTATGGCAAGGCACGATACTCACATGATAACTCGTTAGGTCAGGCTGTACCAGGTACTGCAAATCTAGCCAATAAGGTTATAGGGCGGTGTCAGGGTAAAGTAAGTATATCGAGGTATTTTCCCAGTAATTCTTCGTTCTCTCCCTCGTCATCAACTCAGTCAGATCTCGAGCAAAATCGTTCCCTCCTCCTCCCCTTTCACCTGCCTGCGGGTTATTATTGTTCACGGTATTTCGTATTTCTTCCTTTTTCCTTTTCTTATTTAGTTTTGTAGTTTGTGGCGGATTTTTGTCGCCCCATTTTTTATTCAGTAGGTTAATCGGCTTACATATATCGATGTGTTGAGATTCTGTTAGCTTTGATTTCATTAAACCTGCCACAACCGTGGCCAGATTTATCCAACACAGTTGTTTGTTTATATCTTAATTCTGTTCGTTATCGGAAAGTACGTAACCGGAAATGGAAGCAGAGCTCACGCAGAGTTGGGCCTTGTTTTGAACACATGCCTTAATATAAAAGTATTTAAATAACAAAAGCAACATTTAACAACAGAAAATTCATGAATAACCAGGCATTCGTCGCCGAAATCTATGTTTGCTTGCCACGTGACACGTGAAGTCTTCGGGGGAGGGGGCCGGGGGTAATCCCATATATGGATGGGATAGATAGGTAAGTACCGCCTGATTGCGTATGGTTTTTGAGGATCTCGAGCCTTTAATAGGGTATCATTGTTTACCTTGTTGGCCTTGTGTCTTTGGTTTGATCCTTAGATGGGGTAACTCAGGTAGTAATAGATGGTTTATTCCACCCTTTCCATTCTGTGGAAAAAACAGTACACCTGAAGAAGAATTGCAGGGTCTTACAAGTTGTTTATACGTACTGAAGGAGAATTTTTTACTACCCCCACGGTATTTCCTTTAGAGGACTCCATATAGAAAAAATTGTTTTAAGATGGAATGAGTACTCCTTTTGTTCCTATATGGGACCAAATCAAGTGAGAATAATAGACCAAATGGCCAGCCGGCTCAGTGTAAGACCCCAAGTAAGTTTTATAAAAACAGATACATGTGAAGGTATTGGCCAGCGACTAATTGGATTTTGTGTTTATGACATGTTTCTGTTGTGGTTCGACGGTTTGCCACTGGTGACGTTTTTTGTTTATTTGCAGTAAACATTTTGAATCTTGAGGCCTCGTTTGAATAAGTTGGCCAAAATATTGAAGCCACTATTACTTCTTTAAGATTGCGCGTTAGACAAGGACGGTGCACAACGTGTTGTGTCGACCTGTCATAAGATCTAGCAGGAAAGCTTGAGCTTTCCTCGTGTCCTTATTCGAATGACGTAGGATGGATGTTAAGATTTGTGGAAATTAAATGCTTTTTAATAATGGCTCGTTTGTGTCTAGTGTGTCTAGATTCTGTACTCTGACAATGCTCTGTCCAGAGGCACATCCCCGTATTGGCCATATGGTCTGAATGAACGGAGATGTTACGTGCTAGCAGACGTCATCATCTTTGTTTATGAAGTACCACGCATAATTGGACATTATATTAATGTTGACGAAGTAAGTCGAATCACTCTCAAAAAATGATTACAAAGTGCGATGGAATTGTTACAAATTGCGACAGCTTAGTTTATTACAAAGTGCGATGGACTGTTATTACAAATTGCGACAGGTATTACAAAGTTCAAAGGATTTATTACAAATTGCGACAGGTATTACAAAGCGCGATGATTATTACAAATTGCGACAGTACAAACGCGTTATGTTACATGTGCAGCCGATGGACTCCATCGGACGACTTTCCAAACCTCCTCAAACTATTGCAATTGTTTACACTTCCGGTTTCATCTTATGGCTAGACTTCCGGTAATTCAAGTGGACTCGACTATACTTAATTTGATATGTTTAACTTAATTTGATATGTATATTATAATATGTAGTATTTTGAATTTTTATTGTAATATTACCGTAATTCTTATCGCCAAAGGTAATAAATAAAGATTTTTTTTTTTTTTTCCGGTTTCATTTTTCGAAGAGACACCATTGGACTCCAGGCTTTGCCCACTGAAATCTAGTCGAGAGTGCTGGACATGTGTAGCAGTTGCTACTACTTAAATCACATGCTCAACAATGTAGGGTTCTTCAATCCTGTAATCCCGACCCAAAATTTCGTGTAATCCCGTAGCTCCGAGGATTATTTTCGGCACTCTAACTCGCACGCATACTTTCAATCCCGAATCTTGCCCGATTTTGCTTTCAAATCCCGAATCCCGAGCAAATAAGGGAAATCCCGGATCCCGAAAAAACTATCAGAGACCCTCAACAATGATCTTACTCGATTCATGCAGAGTATTTCTTTTTTAACAGTGCGCCAAAACAAAGGCTCTGCTGGGAGGATGTGGACATAAATTTAAATTATTATACTCTTACGATGTGATACTAAAAAGTATTTCGGCTCCACTACGCAGTACGACATGAATAGAAAAACCATTAGGTTTATTTTGGCTGTTTCGGCCGAGCACCGCAGATATAACAATACGTTATACAACATCTTCTATTACATGCAAATATGTGGTATAAAAACTAGAACAGAGCTGAGCGACAGTTTACCCAGAATACTGTCAGAACAGAGGCCAGAAAAAAACTGCCGGAAAAAAACTCAGTAGGGAAAAAAACTCGGCAGGAAATCTGGGTAGGATCCATGGCTCATGCTCTGAAAAGCCCATCCTACAAAGGCTACACGGCTGGAAGGTCTTTGCCCTTCTTTACAAAACAAGTATTCCAACAAAGGACGGCAAACTCTAAATAATTTAAGGAAACGCAAACAAGCTAAGAAACCCCTGGGAAACTCGAACTGTCACTAGTAAATCAAATATATACTAAAAAGAAAAATAAATAAATAAAAAATAACATGAGCTAGACGAGGTGTGGGCCTAGAATGCTTTCCCACGTGATAATCATCCCTTTTATAGCGCTACATTCTACCCATAATGCACTTCAACTGCCCCAGTCCCCACTGCTCCCGTGCCGGAGAAATATTTCATTTCCGGCTACTTTGTATCCACTCAAACGCTGGAAATTCCATTGCATATGATGTGACTTTCGGCCTCCCAGCACTGTGTGAATCTTGATCCTAAGTCCTTTCCCTAGTATTTTAAATTCTCGTTTTCTCTCCTCATGGGCCATTTTTTACAAATTTCAATTCGCCAAGAGTCACAGATTTATCAGTCTCTTCTCAAGTCTTTCACCGTCTTAAAAGACCTACATCCTACAACAACGAGTTACACATACGTTCGTAAAGTGATAGGCTTTCGTTAACATTACTAATATTCTCTTTAATTAAAACACAGCTCCAACAAGTCTTTTAAACTCTTTATTTATGTCTCTTTTGAAAAAGGCATAAACCAGAGGGTTAATGGCTGAGTTTAAAACCAAGAAAGGAATTTTGTCGTTTTCATCATTACATGAGGTGGTGTGGAATAGTATTGTAAAACTGCAACGCAGATACATCCCATAGCAAACAAGAAACACTGCTATCACAAGATCCATCATTATCACTGCAGACCTCTCGTGATGGATTTTAAACGACATCTGATGGTTAAAACGTAACTGCTCTGCTACGATGCGTGCAAACCGACCATGCCTGCGTACGTGAAATATCATTGATGCAAAGAAGAGCATTAATACAGCACTTGGTAGGAACTCGAAGAAAATAATACTCAGCCAAATAAAAGGGACAGGTAATGTTTTGAAATAAAATGTATAAAGGGTAACTTTTAGCACATTAAAGCTAACTGGTAGAACCCAAGAGAAGGAAATAACTTGAATAATTCGAGGACGAGTCATCAAAGTAATGTACTTTAGAGGATGGACGATGGCAATAAAACGATCCAGTACTAAGCCACATAAGTTTACAGCAGACGTGTTACTAAACAGCAACCGTATGTTCATGATCCACAATTGAGACCTGTGGCAGGTGTTTGTAATAATGTCGGTGCAGAAGAACATTGAAGGAATAAAGCTCAAACCAACACAGAAATCCGCTACTGCAAGTGAAACAATAAACGCGTTGGTTTTGGTGCGAAGATTTCGTCTGCTGCAAACGAGGAAGCTAAAAGATTGTAAATCCATTTCCAGTGATGGTTAGAAATGAAAGAACCCAGCCAAGAATCCAAAACCAGGTCTCCATCTTAACCTTTAAAGGAAGTTCTTGTCAATTTTAATAACTATTATAGCTTACATCTTTGCATAAATTGTAGGGTCACATTTATTAAATTATACCCGTAAATGATTACGGATGAGGGGCGGTCACTAGACAAAAGGCTGCGGGCGTCTGTAAGATCATTTACGGTACGTGTTCCAATTAGTTCTTTAAATAGTCCTTATAAAAAAAGAAGTAATAACTGCACTGCATTATAACTTCCAATATTTTTGACGCTATTTGTTATTAGCCATGCTGTCGTATTTTGTAGTTATCGTTATTTGTAATAAACGTTAGCGAGACAAAAAATGTGGACTGTCACGTGGCAATAGCCAAAGACATCTGTCGATCAAACGATACAAAGCGTCAGTCACGTGAGTTACCACTTAACTGCAATTCATTGTTAATTTGGATAAACAAAATAATATTGCGATGTTCATTGTATTCGAAATTGCGACAGGTCTTTATTAGAAACACTTTTTCTCCTGTTATTATTATTTTCTGCCTGGATTATAGTTTTAGGCTCCCTACAGAAATACGATAAATGACTCATTCTACTAGGTTGACGTTGTTTGTGTCTGCAATTTGTCGTGCTGTAAAGTCCAAATTTTCACGTGATGAAATTTATTCTTCGCCACGAAATTTGATTTTCCTGAATATTAGTGTGCACAACTACTGTGACACTCCGTTTTGTTTGTGTCAGTTTAGATGCAATTTATCCATCAGTCAATTCCACCTGCCCCCTGCCCCCCCCCCCGGGCTGACCCCCGGGCATTAGCATTTTTTTTTTGCCATGGATGACAAATTCCCGGGGGTGGGGACTCTTGAGCTTTCAAATCCCCCAGGGTGGGGACGAAAAAAGACGGCGAATGCCCGGTCCTCCGTCAACACTGCAACTCCCCCCTTACATTTTTCATCGATCGCACAGTCGGATAGTGCCATTTTTAATTAAGCATTTTAATGTGCGATTTTTTGTTTCAATTAACGTCTTCCTTTGTAATAGCGCTAGGATTCCAACGACGTGCTAGGATTCTGACAATTCTAACGACGACATGCACCAGTTCATGGATTTAGTATTGATATAAAATTATTGACATTAAAATTAATAGAGCGCTGTAAAGTTATATGTTATAAATAGTTTTATAAATATGAAAGGATGTTGTTCAAATAATATCTCAACAGAAATTTGATTCAATGACCAAAAAACGTTGACTCACATCGATAGATCCAATTTGGCTAAGTAATTTTGATAAGCAATGAAGAAATGCATGCATAAAATCGAGAACATGCCTTTACAACCCTCTTCAATTTATTCCTGTCCTTGACAGATGAGCCAATCTGCTTTTTTTTTTGCAGTAAAACCCTCTGTGTAGTTATATTCTGATAGGAAACCGCGTGCGTGTCAAAAGCTCGGGAATGGCCCCGGGTTGGCAAATGCCCGGCCCCCGAGCAGTGCAAAATTTGCAAAATAAATTAATGCCCCACCCCCGGGACTGACGAGGCGGGCAAATACCCCGCAGTAACCCGGGGGGGGGGGGGGGGCTGGGCGCAGGTGGAATTGACTGATGGATTACTTGCGAGCACAAATTGGCGTGCGGTTGATTAGCTGCCTCAGAATTAGATCACAACCTTTTTCTCAACGTAGAATTTTTCTTCTCTTTCTTTTCTTTTTCAATACAACTGCTAAAGTAAAACTTTGGAGTCTTTTTGAAAAGGTGCGTGACTGCAGAAGGCAGAAAGCTCTTTCCCTGTGGAAGTTGGAATTGTGCGCACACGTGCTTTCAGCCGCAAGGCCGCTGTCCTGTCATTGGTCCAGTGCGCCCCCAAGTAAGAGGTAGACCTTACTTACAACGGCATGAATTCTTTTGTTTTACGCTTATCACCAGGGTAACAAAGAATCCAAAAAGTCCGGTCATTAAAACTTTCACACTCTTCCTTACCTGCAAACGGGCTCAACATTGTTGGATGTTACATGTTGCGTCCGTTTGCACACCCTGTTGCATGCTGTTGAGTGTTGTTGCGAGTTGTCTCGCAAAGTTTGCAACCGGTGAAACTTTTAGCTACTTACAGACGGTCGCATCAACTCCCAACAATGTTGTGTCCATTTGAACGGAGCTTAAGTACGCGAGCTACACTTGGGTGATTCCGCACAAACTCACAGCGCGCGCCATTCAAAAAGACGTTTTGTACAAAAAAGAGGAAAAATATGACGCGAACTACCGCAATTATGAATGTTTTTAATGACACTCAGCTTAGATTAATTTTAACTTCTTTGATACATTTTGCAAAGAGTCGAGATTAACGTAATCCAGACTCCCTCAGAAATGAAATGAGTACGTATCAAGCGCACTTAAGAGCGCTAGTGTGAATTGGCTTATTATTTCTTTGTGCAGAAGATGGCAATGCAACCGGGACAGCCTGAGAACTAGGTTGCGCTTTTTAGTGCAAGAATTGTGCGAGAAAAAAATAGCGAAGAATTTCACATTTTGCGACGATAAAATAGCCAGTACTTAGTCCTACCTAAAAACATAGCAAAAATAAAAAAAAAACCCGGATGAAAACGCTATTTGGAGAATACCTGGTGACCAAACAATCCCTTAAAAGATTAAAATCGTCCCTGTATTTGTCGAAGAACAAAGAAATGAAGACGGGTTAGACGGGCATACTGGTTAGTTTATTTTTCAATAAAGTATCAATAATTTTAATGAATGAATAATAAAACAGTTGTTGAATTCGATCGATAAAAATTTTGACCAATTCCGGGCTGCCATGTAACCAATCCCAAGAATCTGTTAACGATGAACATCGATGACACAGTTTTTAGTTTCACATCATTCAGGGCACTATTCATATTATTTCGATTACTTGTTCTATCGTTAAATGTTTATATGTTAGTATTTGTTTATTTTCTCTAAGGGCACACTTTATTTGTAGCCTCGCTCTGTTGCGTGTTCCGCACCTTCGTCTCTTGATTTTGTGACTTTTTCAAATGTAATTCTTTTTCTAGTCTCATTTTAGCATTGCAATCTTGATGAAAGCGATTATATAAATAAACAGCCGCAGCAATACTAAAAGAAAGAAAGAAAGGGATGAAGTAAACAAGACGCTGTAAGCAGCGTATACTCGGGTCGGCTACTGAGAGCTACCTAATAAGTAATTCAGTTCTTTCCTTTGTGAGTACAAACAAAACACCCGCAGTTGAGATAAATCATGCAGTTTAGCAGTTGACCCTAATCCTATATATCTACGGATTATAGATTATAACCCTTTCCGAGTTATTCGCTTGTTTGTGTTCGAGAAGAGAAGGAGAAAATACCTCATGCATTCTTTTAACGAGAAACCATCCACTATTAGTTTCAACTACAATAATGTATGGCGGCCACTAATAGCCAAGACAAAAACTTAGATTTTTTCGAGGCGCGAATAAGTTCTGCAACGGAATATTAATTATTTTTTAGCCGGGGAAAGCAAAACAACGGCTCTGTTCTGAGACGTTTTTTTGAACTAGAAAAATAGCTAGCGTACATCTACCATCTGGAGCTTCATTTCCATTATTAACGGCCCCGGATATAAACCCGAAAAACAAAAAGTAACGTGGGAGGAGTTTGTTCATCACCAGCATCTGTAGTTTCGTTCCATTTGAGCCGCTCATACACCTTTGCAAAAATGAGAAACCTGTGGAAAAAATCGCTAACACGTCTTCACACAAGGAAAAGAATAATTAAGCATCGGACGTTCATCTGATGCGCTCTTATGCTCTGCCTTGAGAGAGTAGGCCTGCAGGACATTTATCAGAGATCGTTGATTTTTTGTTCGCGGATTTGCCGTTTTTGCGCAGTTTTTTAAATAGGCTCTAATGTCCATGACTTAAGAAAAGGCAAATACACTTAAGTACACAAAATTCGAAGCCAACTGTTTTGAATAGTCGTGGTCTCGGAGAGGCCTTTCCTTTGACCTATCATTTTATCGACGTTACTTGAAACCGCGAAAACAAAATAAAAACCGAGAAAACCGAGAAAGTACCGATTTGAACTATGAAAAAGGACAGTTTCATTACTCCTATGGTTCTAATTAAAGTTTTGAAAGGCTATGATTTATGCACGTCCTTTCACTGTGATTCACCAAAACTTTATATTTCATTTTTGCCTATTTACGAATGGACCAACACTTTAAAACTCGTGGGTAAAAAAGCAAACAACATGTCGAACCAAGCCGGAAAGGAACTTTTTAGTTTGAGAGACTGAATCAAAAGCCAAACTAGTACAACAGCGCTAGGTATATAGGACACAGTAAGGTGGCTAGACTGGATTTTTTAGGAGGGATAATTCTTAAGTTTGAGAATTTACCACGTCAGCTTTCACAAAGATATCACAAAAAGGTTACTACAGCTGTACTATATAAACATAGGCACGTTAAACGTGCATAGCTATTTTGAATGCTTCAGTGTAACTTTAATGCTTCAGTGTAACCTTATCAAGTGTGATGAATCTACCCTTTTCGTCTTAAATGTAGACTGGGTTTTTGCGCGAAAACGGGTATTGCCGTACATAAATGAAAACGCGAAACGCTCAGCTGCGTCGATCCTCATGCAATATATTCACTCTCCTCTGTCTTTCCCCGTTAAATCTGGTGCAAGTTAAACAAATTCAGTTGTTAAAGTAAAATAAATATCTCCTCACCAAACGTTGATTAAAAGGAAAACTCTAAGGTTTCGTCGGAGTTTCTTAAGCCAAAATGTGACTCATCGAATTCGAGTAGTTAAGAAATGCCAGGATTTTTATCATTGTGGTAAATGGTTCCATCATCACAATTCACGAGGTTTTCACGTGCGATTCTACTCAGTGAAACAGTCTTTAACTCCCACAACTTATTTCTTCATGTTTTAAAAGCTATTGCTTCTTAAAAGACAAGAGCCTCTTTTTAGGCATTGGTTTCAAAATGAAACAGGTCTTCATACGTTCAAGTTACTATTATTATTGTGAAAAACCAATCTGCAGGAGATGTACAGTCCCACAACTGGCACGTGAAAGTGTTGGACTTTGCCCCCTTTCGTTGTTCCTACGTGAGGGAATTCGAGTTATCACACATAATCTAATAAACAGAATTATAAAAATAACTCATGCACGCAATTTGCACGTGAAGATGTTGGTCTTTGGCCCTCTTACAATTCGTACGTAAAAAAAACGCAAATTGTTTACTACAAAATTTTCTCTACTTAAGTTACGCATCTTAACTAAATAAAATACGTTTCAATAACTATAATGCTTAGTATGCAGGAAGGATGTATCATGTTGTTCACTTATTTTTCTTTTTTTGTTGTTTTGCCGAAATGAAAAAAGGTCTGTTGAACTTTGTAAGCGAGAGAATAATATTTTTAAAGCTTGTTTATAGGATTAACAATACTCGATACAGCTTTCAAAAAAATAAGCTGCCTTTCAAACTTGTAAAACCACATTTTATAGGCCGCATACTTTCGAATTAAAGTCCATATCTAAATATCAGTTATTGCTTCACTGGAAGAGCTTTGAAAATATACGATCTTTTATACTCTACCTTGAAGCAGGTGAAACACAACTCACAAATACGTGCGTCACTACCGTTAGCGATAGCCGAATTCGGTCAGAAATGTCTTGAAGTAGCATCCACACTAAAATATGAACCCTTAAACAGCTGCATCACTGTACACAGCGTTTGAATCATGAAGATATTTAATGCAACGTTTCCAAACACCTGTAGCTGTAATAAAAGACAAAAAAATTGTGAAGAATCAAGATGGCGGTCTCAAAGTGCCCTTGTTCGACCTTTAGCAATGTCACGTTTAAGTAGATGCAAAGATCTCATTGGTTCCTAAGCATCAACTCATAGTACCTTCAACCTTATTGGCTCTTGCAACAAACATCCGAACATACAAAGTTACAAAGATACAAAGCCACAAAGATACATACGCTCACACCACTGACATATGAGCTATTTTTTCAAAATGGCTCAAAAATGAAAATGTGTTTTGATCTATGTTTTATTGACATCACCGTTGCCATGGCAACGTAATGTCGCCATTACGTTTTCAACTTGCCTTTGTATTTCTCGGTACCAGGACTTTTTTTTCAGAAATCATAATATTCCAGTTTTTAATTCGTCGTGGCCGCTGAATAAAAACTCCGAAGATTTATTTGTACAGGGTTAGCCTCGAACCTTGGGGAGCCACCAAAGAGGCCTTCCAAGAGGTTTTAGCGACAAGCGACATCGTTCCAAAATTGCAAAAAATGTAGAGACAATCTTGTTCCAGAACACCGACAGCCGACAGAAACTTACAGAAAAAAGCGACAATTTGCGACGGCGACAATCCATTGTTAATTTCGACAAAGCGACAACTTTTTAACTTGTTATTTTGACAGCGACATGACCGACCAGGCCGGCCGGCGTGACTGTAAATCTTCTTTTGGGGTTACTATTTCTTGTACAAATAAAGATATTAAATCCTTAAGGGACGGACCATTAGAAATAACCGAAGGGGAGGGGGGGGGGGGGGGGGGAGTTGAGGGGTGAAAAATTTTCGGTGCTTGAATTTTTTTAAGCCCACTTGTCTGCAGGATTTTTTTTCTCAGGCACAAGCTTTGCACGGATCTTTTTTCCACACATTTCTTCTTTTGTAACTAATCTACGATTTACGTAAGGTTTATATCATGATATAATGTCTAAGAGAACCACGTATTATATTTTACCACTTGGTTCCTTTTTGCCGTGTGTCTGTTCAGTAATCAAACACAGATGATTAACGTTAATTCGCACTTGGCGGATCAACTGCATTCCCCCATTCTGCAGAAATCAAAAAGACTATTACCCCGAGTACCCGGATACCTTTGGGCCAATTAACATATTACAAGAAAAAAGAATACCTGCCATTTTTAAATGTAATGTACATATTTTGTTATTTTGTCTATCGTTATTGTTTCGGAAACAATAATGTTAGTTTTTGGTGGAAGTTTCCTCTTCGCAATTGAGCCAGAATATCAATAGTTTTTAATAAAACTAAAGTAGTAGCACCTCAATAGGCGAGTTTCGTATTCCCCTCATTTCTGGGCTGCCTAGGACGAGTGCTTGTTTTTGCGCGAAAGCGAGGCTAATGTGGGTCATTTCTCACCAAGAAGACAAACTAGACAAACTAACATGAGAAAACTGCGGCTGAGTTGCCGAAAAAAAGGAAAATTTGAAACGTTGAAAGGTTCCAGAGGGCTCAAAACGTATTTACAGTCTTGGAAAATCATTCTTCCAAACAGCAAGAAGGAAGATTAGCTCGTCATCCACTGAGAAAAACAACGAGCATAACCAGAAATTGACCGAAATAGTTATATAGTTGAGAAAATGTTATATTTCTTATATTGCGTTCTATCAAAAACATTTTGAAATACATTTTATGTCTGAAGAGAGAGATTTTATCGTATAATTTTTTGTGATAACAATAATATCAGTTGTAGTCATCATGACATGTGTAGAAAGCAAGCCATTACTAATTTATGTTTATTATATACATACTGAGAAATACTCACCAAAAAGCTATGTCGTAAATTTTCGTACGCAAATTAGTTCTAGCCAATCAGAGGAGCGAACGATGGTTTTCACACTTGAAAAAAATGATACGTCCAATCAGAATCGCGAACGATGTTTTTTCACGTGTGAGAAAAATGATACGTCCAATCAGAGGCCACAGAGGTGTGTGAGTTTCGCGCCAAAGTTCCCGCCTTTTATTGCAGCTTGCAGCGCCGCTTAGCACAAATTCAACGAGAAAAGTTTTACTCAAAGAGTTTTTCTCGCTAAAAAAGTGAAAAACATTTCGGAAATGGAGTGGAAAAGTTTCGTTTGTTTCACTGTCGATAAAGATAACGGTAGAGAGCCGGCGAAACAACAGCGGAAAGGGAAAAACAGAACGAGACGTAAGCTTTTGTTGTGCTTTTTGTCGGAGCTACTTTGCCTTTCATTTAAGCTTAAGCTTATATTGAAACCGGACATTTTACTTAAATTCACTCATTTTCAATTGTGCATCGACAGCAAACAGTTAAGATTACTTATAGTTCTTGGATTACTTCATATCCTTACCGTCATTTACGTTTTTACAAACGTTTTTACTAAAAAGCTGATACTTCGTTTTCGTTGTCATTTTGCGGCAAGTGTGTAGCGGCAAATAAACATTTTTGAAAGATTTAAAATAAAAAGGCCGTCAAAATGATGAATGTCTCGGTATGTATATAATAAACACAATACCACATGGAAAGTGCTTTGTACGGTATTCACGCACTCGTTGTTTTTGTATCAGATCCAACAACATTAACACTTACTTCTCACTTTGGACAAAATGATGGCTTAAGGGAGGGGTAGTTGGGCTTCCGAAATATCAAACAGTTGTTTTCAAATAAAAGTACTGAAGCACAGATTAAGATTTTCAATTCGCATTGTTTTATGTTACCTTTTTCCCCTTATCCCATACTTTTAGTTAATAACCTTAAATCATACGCATGTCGCTTCCTCTGCAAGAATTTTTTTTTTCGTATAACCGCTCGCAGGATTTTGTTTTTTTCTTTGGAATTGTCACCCCACCTCCGGTTATTTCTAATGGTCCGTCCCTAAACAAACCATTATTCAGAATTTTTTTTTTCGTATAACCGCTCGCAGGATTTTGTTTTTTTCTTTGGAATTGTCACCCCACCTCCGGTTATTTCTAATGGTCCGTCCCTAAACAAACCATTATTCAACACTTGTCATACAGTGAGTGTCTTATTGCCTTTTGTGGTACAAAGGTCGACACGTAGTCACGCGCTTGTGACGCTTGTGTGCCACGGTCGTAGCTGTCGTTGGTGATTCGTTGGTGTCAGAAAACAGAGTGTCTTTCTCGGGTCTGCACGGCTTTTCTGGCGCTTTTTGTTAAATGTTAAGTGGGAAAACATAAAAAAAAAAAAATCGCACAGCATTCTCGTTTAGCGAACATTTGTACTGTAGCGAAAAAGCGACAGCGACAATTGTATTGTAGCGAAAAAACTACAGCGACATTTGTCTCTAGCCAAATAGGCGACAGGTGGATTGGAAAATGAGCGACAAAGCCACATCAGAACCCCCCTTGGAAGGCCTCACCAATGTGACCCGGGTTCAAATCCAGGCGTCGACTCCAAAGGTAGTTACAGTTTGTTGATGGTTCTCTCCTTTGCTTCGAGAGGTTTTTCTCCGGATACTCCGGTTTTCCCTTTTCCTCAAAAACCAACACTTCCAAATTCTAATTCTACCTAGAACGCACAGACACGTTTAAACGAGTTTATAAGAACTCCTAAGTGCTTCGTGGGTAAACAAATTATAATTTACAATTTACAACTTGCAATTTTAAGGAAAAATATTTACAAATACCGGCGAGAAGAAGGTGCCTGAATTGGAGTTTGAAACAATAGACACAGTTGTACACAGGTCTTCTTTTGACTGGAATTTGCGAATATATTTACCTCAGATCAAGGCTAGCACTGTTTAAACGAGTTCTCAGTGCTTCCATTCAGCAGCGTGACGAATTCGAAACTGGACAATTTAGGCAGTGAAGGAAGGTACAAGCTCCCTCCGGTGATTTCTGAGAAAAAGTCCTGTTACCGAGAAATACAAAGGTAAGTAAAATACGTAATGGCCTCATTACGGTATAACAAATTTTCCTCTTCATACAATACAGCTGTGGTAAATCTTTTTCCGATACCTTTGTTAATGTCGACATAGTAAATGCTCAAACTTGAAAAGTATAATCCCTAAAACAAACAGTCGAGCCACCTTAAAGAGACAAGAAAAGCAAATTTCAGACTGACAAAGACAAATTACATCCGCTACTATACTGCAAATTAAGACTATTATCACAAATTATTTACAAAAGCTTCCACTCTTCTCAGTTAAACTTAAGGCAATTGAAAACTACTTTGAAACTTGTGTAGGAAGGAAAAGATGGCTTTTCGCTGCGCCATAGGGTATCTGAAAAAACTCTCCATGTTGCCTGTATATAGATATCAATACATACATAAATATGATCATACAGATCGGGCTCGAAAGTTTTGAATGTTTCATTCACACCTGGTATGGACTGAGCTTAATTAACCATCAGTTTGCAGGGAAAGGAAAAAAAAAATACTATAATTCTCATCTTGCACGAAAACAAAAACGTTTACTCTATGTTTCTTTTAATTCTAGGAAACTACTTAACAGATCTAGAGTTGATTACAAAAGTTATTTTAGAAAATAAAGTAACGAAAAAGAAATACTGTCACTTGGTCTGAAACAAAAATGTTTTAATTTACAAATTTCGTCTACCAGTCTACCTGTGGACGTTGGCTTGATAAACCTCGGAATCGTTTCAAGAGAGCATCTGACATGTACTGGGTTGTATTCTTATCGTCGTTTGGTTCTTGTACCCTCCTTAAACACCAGTGCTTCCGAACTATGATTCGAGACAAACCGCCAGGGATTTGCCGGCCCCAAAACTGCCGCCTGCGATGCCTGACACAATCCGCAATCAGAAGCAGTTCTGCCAACTAATATTAAGATCTCGGTCCTTCAAAAATGATCTAACGTACTGAAGTGGAAGGCTCTACTTGGTTACTTTTCTTAAAACCCACCTGACCGATAAGTCTTCTAAACTCTTTCTTTATGTCTCTTTTGAAAAAAGCATAAGACAGTGGGTTAATGGCTGAGTTTAAAACCAAGACAGGAATTTTGTATTGTTCATCTTTACATGATGCATTTGTGTCGAATAGTACTACTAGACGACAACGTAAATATATTCCGTAGCACACAACAAACACTCCTATCACAATACCCATCATTATTACCGCAGACTTCTCGTGATGGGTTTTAAAATTTATCCGGTGGTTAAAACGTAACTGTTTTGCTAGGGTGCGTGCTGACCGATCATGTTTCCATACATGAAGTAACATTGACACAAAACAGAGTATCTGCAGAATACAAGGAATGATTTCCATGGAAATCATTAAAACCGCAACTGCAACGATACTGGTCAGAGGGGTCTCACAGCAAAGTCGAAGTGCGGTTTTGAGCGCAACCATCGTAAATGACGCTATCCAACAGGAAGTTACCACTTGAATAACACGAGATCGAGTCATAAAAATTATGTATTTAAAAGGCTTTATGATGGCGATGTAACGGTCGAACACCAGAGAACACAAGTTTAAAACAGACAAGTAGCTAAAAAGCCACCTTACGACATCGATCCATGAAGGAAAAACCTTAGGCCAGTAGCAGGTGTTTGTAACGTCGCAAGCTAACAGAGAAGGAATAACGCCCAAACCAACAAACAAATCTGCTACTGCAAGTGAAACAACAAACGCGTTGGTTTTGGTGCGGAGATTTCCTCTGCCGCAGACAAGGAAGATTGTTATTCCATTTCCAGCGATGGCAAGAAACGAAAGAACCCAGCCAAGAATCCAAAACCAGGTCTCCATCCGCAAAAACAGTTAAGGGAAGTCCTTATTAACTACAAATGGAAAGAAAAATATCCTCTTCGCAAAAACATCAGGGGGTTCTCAGTTATTCAAGATGTACGTTACTAGGCTAAATTTCTTTTTATTGTCCTACTTTGTCATAAATTTAGTAATTTCTTATTCGATGTTTTTCCTAGTAGGTAATTAACCAAGCTTTCGCAACACAGTTGGTAGGATAATAAGAATTGTGGCGTGTCAAAGGAACAAACTTAACCGTTGTAATTCAAAGGATGGGCGCTTTCTATTCAACTAACGAGTTCCGGTTTGAAATGTTGGAAGTTCCACGTGTCTAATGGAACTCTACATTCCGGTTATACCCACCCGACCCAAGCCACCACACGTTTGGTTATTGCTCGGGCAAAAGAGTGGTACTGGGGACAACAATTTTGTCAATTAAAAACGCACATTTCGGTCCGACCGACCGAAATGAGCGGACCGGTCAAAGTGGACCACCTTCAAACTAGACCCAAATTTTTTCGATCGGATCGAACCGAAATGGTCCGTTCCATTTGATTTCTAACCGAAATTTACGGAACTTTCAAAGGGAGTGAATGGAGCCTGAGTGAGCCTTGCAGCATGTAATCTGCCTAGAGTCTCAGTCGTTAAACTAATAACGCTTGAAAAGCCTGAAGAAGAAGATGGCTTTCGAGGTCATGAAAAATGAATATGATCAAAATACTTTGTCCGCTTTGTACGTTACCTGTATGCGGATCATGTATTCCGTGCTTAGTTCTTTCAGTTTTCAGCCAAAGGTGTAGTCGACGTCGCCGACTATGCTCACCTGTTAGCGTTTCCGTTTTGTTTTAGCGCAAATTAAGAACGAGGAAGGACAGCCAAAGACCGCGCGAAAATCCCGTTCCCTAGTCTCTCTTTGCTCCGAACCAAAACGGAAACGCTTGCTACGCAGGCTACTCATCTGACACTAATGGGCAAACTCTTTGTGTTTATAAAATATTTCATGCCAACGAAAATAGGTTTAAAAAAAAAGCTCCAGCTACTAAACAGAGTGCGCAAAGGTTATTTAATTAATGCAAGGAAAAAAATATACTGATCACGATGTGAAAAACTTGGAGATGTTGCAAGGATAAATTTTGTCTCGGCTCCAGACCGTTGTAAACCTTGCGCTTGATTCTCGCGGTCTCGTTTTTACTCGTTATTCTAAGTCAATTTACATTTATTCCAGACCTTTTTCGTGCAAAAGTCAATTATGTTGGTGGAAGCCTTTAATTGGCGCTCTGTCTTTAAAAACACAATGTCGATAAGTTTTCAAGGCAGTTGTCAGCAACTGTGCAAAAAAAACACCCTCTTCACAGAAATTTTTGTGTAACCTTCATTAGTTATTTATAAAACCTTGTTGTTTTATAATTCTTTTAATATACGTGTCACAAGACGCCTAGAGTGTCGAGTCGATATGATTAACAACTGTTCTCACCGTGGCTTACCAATCAATTAACAATATCGTTTAGTTAAATGTCGTCTTTTGCATTTTGATCATGTAAGCATAGTCGGCGACGTCGACTACACCTTTTGCTTACATGATAGCCTGCGTAGCAAGCGTTTCCGTTTTGTTTTGGAGCAAATTAAGAAAGAGGAAGGACAGTCAAAGACCGCGCGAAAATCCTGTTCCTTAGTCTCTCTTTGCTCCGAAACAAAACGGAAACGCTTGCTACGCAGGCTACTCGCCTGACACTAATGGCCAACAAACTCTTTGTGTGTTTAATAATAAAGAGTTTATAAAATATTTCATGCGAACGATAATAGGTAAAAAAAAAAAAAAAAAAAAAAAAAAAAAAAAAAAAAAAAACCTCCAGCTACTAAACAGAGCATGCAAATTAAGGTTATTTAATGAATAAAGCACGAAAAAAAAAAAAAAAACTGATCACGATGCGAAAAACAGATGTTATAAGGAGAAACTTCGTCTCGGCTCCCCTCCCTCTCCGGCTTTAAAAACACAATGTCGATAAGTTCTCAAGGCAGTTGTCATCAACTGTGCAAAAAAAAAACACCCTCTTCACAGACATTTTTGCGTAACCTTTATTAGTTATTTATAAAACCTTGTTGTTTTATAATTCTTTTAATATACATGGCACAAGACGCCTAGAGTGTCGAGTCGATATGATGTTTAACAACTGTTCTCACCGCGGCTTACCAATCAATTAACAATATCGTTTAGTTAAATGTCGTCTCTTGCATTTTATTTCGTATCGCTAAATTGCATTAGGCATGCAACGTTTTTAACATAATGTTCCAGCTACGAGCAACTCGTCTTTCCATTTGCGGTTGGGTTTCCTGACCAACCAACCCTCATTGCATTTATTTCTTAATCACGATTTCTACAGAATTTTAAGGAAGATTAGCCTTACGTTCGTGTAACCGGGGAGAAAAAGGTGATAAATTTGATATTTACCTTCCTTTCTCCATAATAAGTCATTTTACACTTTAGACGATTTTTATCATTTCAGTCACACCTGCAGGACTGAGCTGAGTTTTAGTTTCAGCTCGGTTTTATCAGTAAATTCAAGAAATTGTGGGGGTGTGTTCGAGCAACTCGCTCGCTACACGATGAGGTACCAGGAATCTGATTTACATCTTGCCTTTATTCTTCTTCGGCTTCTGCTAACAATCTTGATCTTCTTACTCTTCTAACTCTTCCACTTTTTTACAAACTTTCTTCTACCAACTTCTACTCCTTAGTTCAAGCATAGTAGCGGTTTTTGTAGCCAAAGCTGGACATGTTTGGGTTAACTGACCGTGGGAATAAAATTACGGTGAACTCGGTGTGGGTAATGTTTTGGTATGACAGAACCTACATGGTTGTGTTCGGCAAGAATGTACAAACCACTGAAAAACTAAAACTCTGGTTAACAAACCCAAACACAGGAACTTCAACGAGACTAGTAAACCAAGGTCAGCTGTAACATCACAAACACGACCACCTACGAAAAACTACCATCTGACAACTACAAGCGTATATAAATATCCTAAAATGGCGGCAATTGGTAAATTTGCGAGCTAAGCATAAATTCAAATACAAGAAAAAGCAAAGGATCAAAACAGGAAAACACCTACGGGGATAAAAATCAAGACTAACCTTGACCACCCTGATGAAAAAAAAAAAAAAAACTAAGTGAAGCAAAGCGGGCTTTGCTAACAGGGTGGGAACACAATTATACTTTATGTCATGATAAAAAGTTCCATCCAATAAGAACTTGCGTCTCACACCACCTGTGAACCTTGATCCTAAGTCCTTTCCCTGATATTATATATTCTCTGAGGGTCCAGAGGACTTGTTTTCTCTCCTAGTGGGCCATTTTCCCAAATTTCAATTCGCTTTGGGTCCAAAGCGTCACAGATTTATCAGTCTTAGCTCAAGCCTTTCACACTCGTTCATATAAGACCTACATCCTACAAGAAAGAGTTACGTACGAAAAGTCAGGTCGCCTTTAGTTAGCTTAATTGCTATTTTCTTTAAAACACAGCGCCAATAAATCTTTTTTTAACTCTTTCTTTATGTCTCTTTTGAAAAAGGCATAGGCCAGCGGGTTAATGGCCGAGTTTAAAACCAATACAAGAATTTTATATTGTTCATCTTCACATAGTGATGACAATAGTATTAGAAAACTACAACGTAGATATATCCCATAGCAAACAAGAAACACTCCTATCACAATACCCATCATTATTACTGCAGACTTCTCGCGGTGGGTTTTAAATGATATCCGGTGGTTAAAACGTAACTGTTTTGCTAAGGTGCGTGCTGACTGATCATGCCTGCATACATGAAATATCATTGATACAAAGCAGAGTATTAATACAACACATGGAAGAAACTCGCAAATTATGGTCGGCCAAATAAAAGGACACTTGCTGGTATCGTTTTTAAATAAGACAAGACAAACGGTATCTTTTAGCGCATTATAACTAACTGATAGAGCCCAAGAGAAGAAAATAGCTTGGGTAATTCGACGGCGAGTCATCAAAGTAATGTATTTTAGAGGATAGACGATGGCAATAAAACGATCCAGTACTAAGGCACATAAGTTCAGAGCAGACGTGTGACTAAACAACAACCTTATAATATTCACCCACGAGAACCAATAATCAGGCCAGCGGCAGGTGTTTGTAATGTCGCAAAAGAACAGAGAAGGAATACCACTCAAACCAACACATAAATCTGCTACTGCAAGTGATACAATAAACGCGTTGGTTTTGGTGCGGAGATTTCGTCTGCTGCACACGAGGAAGATTGTAAATCCATTTCCAGTGATGGTCAGGAATGAAAGAACCCAGCCAAGAATCCAAAACCAGGTCTCCATTCTTAACAGTTAAAGGAAGTTCTTATCAACTGTGGAATATAACCAACATGTTGCATAAATATCAGGGACACATGTCAACTGGTTACTATGGGCCGTTTTTACTTGACGTCACGGCGGCCATATTGGTGTTCAAAACAATGAAACCGCGGCCTTGTTGGCGTGCCAATCAATCCTGTGGGAGTTGACTGAACTCTTCTCTTCTGTAAACGCTCTCTTTTGTTCCAATAAATTCGCATAGGTGCTCAGGTCACGTGAGTGAAAACGCTCTATTTGTTCTTTTAATCGTCTTTATTTGTAATAATTTGCTAGTTAATGTCAGTAAATAATAACTTGTCTTGCGCTGTGCTATAACAAAAATTTGCATCAGGACGATAATATATTAAATACCTTACGTTTCTTCGTGTGTTTGATGATAAAATAGCAACAAAATGTTTTAATAAATTTTTGGAATCTAATACATTGTTAAAGGTAAAAGTGTTAGCGTTTTTCAATGTACCGTTCCAGCGGTGGACATCTCCTCTACCAACGTCGTCCCCAGGGCGCTTTTCCCTGGCTTTGGAGGTGGGGCGGGAAAAGGCCCTGGCATCGGCTGGCTAATCCATCATTTTGATTGGTTGATTGATTGAGGTAAATCATGTAAGAAGATGCCCAAATGGAAATAATTTAGGGAAGGTACGTTTTTTATTGGGGGAGGGGGGGGGGGGGGGGGGGGTGGGCCGGGGTATTTTAGAATTTTTTTGCGAAAAAAGTCGTGGCCCTCCCATTTCCTGGAATGGATTAATGCATGACCCTTCAGAAATACCCAAACAAAAACATCTGACCCTCCCCCCTACCTATCCAAGGCAAAAATAACCGGAAATGAAAATAACAAAATGGAAGTGTTACTCATATAACCGCGTTCATCTGCGCACAAAGTAGTTAATTGCGTGGCGTGTGATTGTACGGTGAAAACTTGAAAATGGGCAAGGATGTACGAGGAATAGAAAGAGGGAAATGTGCTTGTGGTGAATGCGAGGATTTCATGAGGTCAGATGGAACAACTTGTGGTTACTGTGGCTGTTTGCCGACTCGCCATTCTAAAAAGGATGCCCACTACTCCTCTCACTCTGTTGGTGGCACATCGGCTGCGGGAACAAGTGAAAGCGAGAAGTGGAAAGATGAAGGTTCCCGAACCCAAAGGGCGAATATACTAAATTCTCAAATAGTACTTTGCCAAAATTCTACCTGTCCTTTTGGACCACTTGTCCCTACAAGGAACGCTTTCGCCACACTTGGGTATTTTTCCAAGCTAGAACAATTTGAGAGCCTTCATTGTGAGAAAGGAGAGCTTTATATGGAGTATAGGCAAATGTTGTGTCAAGAGCGAAATGGCCAACTATGTGAATTTTGCGAGAAGGATGAGACTACCAGCGCTCCACTTCCAACTTGACGACCATATCCCGACTATGGCAAGCTGCCAACCTTCCATTATCTCTCTTGGAGTGCAACCCCCACCAATGGCCGTGAGCCGGACGACTTCCAGCCTCGAGCTCAGATTAAGAGATTGTTTGAGGAAAGTGAACTAGTCAGTGGGGACAGTGAGGCTATTAGAAAGTTTTCAGATAAATACATTGTCCCCGAAAAACTTGTGGCAGAGTATGTTGAACACCTTGCCCAGATAAAAATGCGCAAGGAGAAGAAGAAAGAGGAGACTGAAAGGGAGCGAATGGAACGGCTGAACCGGCAGTACAATGGCATTGACTAAGCTGGACTGTACAACTCCGATACGCTGTCGTCCTTGAGAGTGGACGAGCTATCCTTGTACTTTTCCCATCACAAGATCACCTTCAAAGGGAAGAAAGCTGCAAAGGTCGCAATGATCAAAGCGCACATTGGCAGCTTGCTGTACAATTCAATGGAGCGTCAACAACCTCGGCAGCCCCCGCTTAGAAATGTGAGGCAACAAGTGACCTCATCACTTTCCGAGGTCAAAACTCACTCGCAAAGTGATGTAGTAGATCGAGTTGTTGGTTCAAGCTTAAGTGAAGAATCCTCACCGGAGACTGGTTTTACACCAGAACCCCGCGCAGAAACATTAAAATATGGGCGAAAGCGGAAACGGGTCGAGAGAGACAATTATGTTAGTTGGGAAAAGATAGTTTTTTGATATATAAATTTTTCGATAACTGCAAATAATTTAGATTAATCTTGACTGGTAGCTTTGCTTGTATATACAAAATAGAAGCGACATGGAGTATTTTTTTCCTTGCCAAAAAAACTGTGACCCTCCCCCGGTTGAGAATAAAACAGGTTTGACCCTCCCCAATTTGTAAAAAATTTACTGATGACCCTCCCCTCCGAAGCCCCGGCCCACCCCCCCCCCCCCCAATAATAAACGTACCTTCCCTTATGCATTATAGTGAAATCGAAATGGCGGAAAGCATGTCCGCTTCAACGAAGATTTCTACAAGAAATCTAGTTTGCAGGCTATGTGCATGATGGTTCTCATGAGAGTCGCTATAATCTTCGAATATGCAGCAAGGCCGGCTTATCTAAAGATCTGTATTTGAAAGTTTATAAAACCTGTGGCAATGCTGTAAAATTTCTGAGGACGATCCGCAGTGTTATGTGTTATGTACAGGTGGCGTTACATTCGTAAACAAAATGGGTCAGTTTATTTAGGGAGCTCAATCTGTAGACAATACGCCGTCTGATCTAAACTCAGAATATTCTGTAAAGCGATGCGTTCAACTTTCACCGCCGTCTTCGCATCAGCCGTCGAAGCGAAGC
Organism: Porites lutea; assembly: GCF_958299795.1. Taxonomy (NCBI): domain Eukaryota; kingdom Metazoa; phylum Cnidaria; class Anthozoa; order Scleractinia; family Poritidae; genus Porites; species Porites lutea. Next base: position 14,920,359 of record NC_133213.1, on the reverse strand, counting down.
GTCTATCAAAGAATATGCCAGACAAAAGATTCGATGTGGACGAGCCGCAATAAAAGGGGGTGGTAGGCCTACACGACTTTTACCTCATGCCAAAATGCTGCTTGTTCCTCTGCTAGGTAGATTATGCTCTGGAAGGTTCTATATTTTTACTGGGCCGCTTGTTTTACACTGAGAGGTCATTGCACACATATCGATTTACTATGGTTTTTGTTTCTGGTCTGCAGGATTTGCCCTCTGATACAAGAGCATTTTTAATTATTGACCTTTTTTGAAGCGGACAGCTTTTTACTACGGTTGAATAAGGGTTGTAGTTTTCTCTAAAGTGCCTTTTGGATCTAGATAACTAAGCGATTTTCTTTAGTCCGTGAATGAAATGTTTTTTTTTTGCAATGTTGTATCACGCTGGCCCAGCTTGTTTGTTTTCTTTGCAGGCATGTTAAATTATCACGGATAGTGATTAACAGGTCCAAAACTATAAGAATAGAGCGCAGCTTAAACTGAAGCTGCATCAACTATGCCGGGTAACCTGCATTGTGACTCAGTAGACTCGAGCTTGGTGTTTTCATAAAGATAATAGGAGTCTTGACTGGAGCGCGACGTATTATTTCCTTCCTTGGTAATAGCTTTCGACTAATAAAGCTTAACAGTGTTTGGGCTGTTTTGTTATTGCCATTTTGTGATCAGGCACGACCATGGCTTCGGTTCTCCACGCGGACCTCATTAGTTGCCGCGTTGGCTTTGTGCTTAGTTGCTTTTACAAGAGCAACGTTAGTTGTTCCGGCTTTGTCGTGGCGAGAACGGTACAGTGCTGTGAAATAGCATCGACTTGCCAGATTCAGTAGGTAAGACACTTCAATAATATCCTGGCCTTGCAGGATAGATTCGAAGCATTTTACTTGAAGAGGTTTAAAATTAATCGATGGAAAGTTACCGTTACTCAGGGAAAAATCTGACCCGGCCAAGCACTGATAAAAACTCTGGTCTACCCGCCATCTTCGATGCTTTGTTTATCGTATGCGATCATACGCTAATTTACATAGTACACCCACAAATTCTGGCTGTTTGGTGGTCATGTGACCGGCCGATGCCAGGGCCTTTTCCCGCCCCTCCTCCAAAGCCAGGGAAAAGCGCCCTGGGGACGAGGTTGCTCCTCTACTCTTTTTAGGGTTTCCCCATGGGGAAATTTTTCGGGTGGTAATGTGCCGTTGGGACACTGGGACACCTATTCTTTACTCCTGGTTCAGCTGAATTTTTCTACCCTATACTAAACTGAACTTCCCAAATCCCTCCCTATCCAAAAGTTGCAACCAACCCACACTGAGTTCTTTTACCACAAAATAGAGTCTACAGAAAAAATCTTTTCGTTCGTTTGAGTAGGGCGAATAAGAGTATGACAAATTTTGATAGGTGTAATAAAAATGCATTTCTTGCTACTTTGGACACTGTACACAAATGAACTTAATGTCTTTTATTTCATTATTATTTATCAGCTACTTTATTTTCCTACCTACGTACACTTATGTAAATATCTTATATAGTGTGAAATAAAGAATTGAATTGAATTGAATACCCTATTTACGAATGGACCAACACCAACTCGTGGGTGAAAAAGCAAACACCAAGTCGAACCAAGCCGAAAAGGAACTTTAAGTTTGAGTATTTTGACTTCAGCATTCACAAAGATATCAGAAAAATGTTACGTACAGCTGTTATTAGCTATATAAAGATGGAAATTTATGACACATGTTTTATTGATATCGGAGTTGCGATGGCAACGCAATGACGCCATTTCGTTTTTAACTTGCCTTTGTATTTCTTGGTACCAGGAGTTTTTTCAGAAATCATAACAGTCCAGTTTTTGATTCGTCGTGGCCGCTGAATAAAAGCGCTGAAGACTTATTTGTACAGGGTTAGCCTCGAGCCAGTTAGGGAGCAAGGTTGGGGCGGTGGTGGGAGCACTCGTCTCCCACCAACAATGTGGTCTGGGTCAGGAGCCCATCAAATTTGATGGGCTCCTGTCTGAGATCAAATCCCGGCGTTGACTTCAAATGTGGGTTGAGATTGTTGTTGGTTCTCTCCCTTGCTCCGCGAGGTTTCTTTCCGGATACTCCGGTTTTCCCCTCTCCTCAAAAACCAACACTTCCAAATTCTACTTCTATCTAGAACGCACAGACACGTTTAAACGAGTGTATAAGAACTCCTAAGTGCTTCGTGGGTAAACAAATTACAATTTACAATTTACAGCTTGCAATTTTAAGGAAAAATATTTATAAATACCGGCGAGAAGAAGGTGCCTGAATTGGAGTTTGAAACAATAGACACAGTTGTACACAGGTCTTCTTCTGACTGGAATTTGCGAATATATTTACCTCATGTCAAGGCTAGCACTGTTTAAACGAGTTCTCAGTTCTTCCATTCAGTGGCGGCCGCGACGAATTCGAAACTGGACTATTTAGACAGTGAAGGAAGGTACAAGCTCCCTCAGGCGATTTCTGAGAAAAAGTCCTGTTACTTGGAAATACAAAGGTAAGTAAAATACGTAATGGCCTCATTACGGTAACTCCGGAAATGTCGATAAAACATACATCATAACAAATTTTCATCCTCATACAATACAGCTGTGGTAAATCTTTTTCTGATGCCTTTGTTAATGTCGACATAGTAAATGCTCATACTTGAAAAGTATAATCCCTAAAAAAAAACAGTCGAGCCACCTTAAAGAGACAAGAAAAGCAAATTTCAGACTGACAAAGACAAATTACATCCGCTACTATACTGCAAATTAAGACTATTATCACAAATTATTTACAAAAGCTTCCACTGTTCTCAGTTAAACTTAAGGCAATTGAAAACTACTTTAAAACTTGTGTAGCAAGAAAAAGATGGCTTTTCGGGTATAGGGTATCTGAAAAAACTCTTTATGTTGCCTGTATATAGATATCAATACATACATAAATATGATCATACAGATCGGGCTCGAAAGTTTTGAATATCTCATTCACACCTGGTATGGACTGAGCTTAATTAACCATCAGTTTGCACGGAAAGGAAAAAAAAATACTATAATTCTCTTCTTACACAAAAACAAAAACGTTTACTCCATGTTTGTTTAAATTCTAGGAAACTACTTAACAGATCTAGAGTTGATTACAAAAGTTATTTTAGAAAATAAAGTAAGGAAAAAGAAATACTGTCACTTGGTCTGAAACAAAAATGTTTTAATTTACAAATTTAGTCTACCAGTTCTGTGGACGTTGGCTTGATAAACCTCGGAATCGTTTCAAGAGAGCATCTGATATATACTGGATTGACTCTTATCAACGTTTGGTTCTCGTACCCTCCTTAAACACCAGTGCTTCCGAACTATGATTCGAGATAAACCGCCAGGGATTTGCCGGCCCAAAAACTGCCGCCTGCGATGCCTGACACAATCCGCTATCAAAGGCAGTTCTGCCAACTAATATTAAGATCTCGGTCCTTCAAAAATGATCTAACGTACTGAAGTGGAAGGCTCTACTTGGTTACTTTTCTTAAAAACCACCTGACCGATAAGTCTTCTAAACTCTTTCTTTATGTCTCTTTTGAAAAAAGCATAAGACAGTGGGTTAATGGCCGAGTTTAAGACCAAGACAGGAATTTTGTATTGTTCATCTTTACATGATGCATTTGTGTCTGATAGTACTACTAGACTACAACGTAAATATATTCCGTAGCACACAACAAACACTCCTATCACAATACCCATCATTATTACTGCAGACTTCTCGTGATGGGTTTTAAAAGATATCCGATGGTTAAAACGTAATTGTTTTGCTAGGGTGCGTGCTGACCGATCATGTTTCCATACATGAAGTAACATTGACACAAAACAGAGTATCTGCAGAATACAAGGAATGATTTCCATGGAAATCATTAAAACCGCAACTGCAACGATACTGGTCAGAGGGGTCTCACAGCAAAGTCGAAGTGCGGTTTTGAGCGCAACCATCGTAAATGACGCTATCCAACAGGAAGTTATCACTTGAATAACACGAGATCGAGTCATAAAAGTTATGTATTTAAAAGGCTTTATGATGGCGATGTAACGGTCGAGCACCAGAGAACACAAGTTTAAAACAGACAAGTAGCTAAACAGCCACCTTATGACATCGATCCATGAAGGAAAAACTTTAGGCCAGTAGCAGGTGTTTGTAATGTCGCAAGCTAACAGAGAAGGAATAACGCCCAAACCAACACACAAATCTGCTACTGCAAGTGAAACAATAAACGCGTTGGTTTTGGTGCGGAGATTTCCTCTGCTGCAGACGAGGTAGATTGTTATTCCATTCCCAGCGATGGCAAGAAACGAAAGAACCCAGCCAAGAATCCAAAACCAGGTCTCCATCCGCAAAAACAGTTAAGGGAAGTCCTTATTAACTACAAATGGAAAGAAAAATATCCTCTTCGCAAAAACATCAGGGGGTTCTCAGTTATTCAAGATGTACGTTACTAGGCTAAATTTCTTTTTATTGTCCTACTTTGTCATAAATTTAGTAATTTCTTATTCGATGTTTTTCCTAGTAGGTAATTAACCAAGCTTTCGCAACACAGTTGGTAGGATAATAAGAATTGTCGCGTATCAAAGGAACAAACTTAACCGTTGTAATTCAAAGGATGGGCGCTTTCTATTCAACTAACGAGTTCCGGTTTGAAATGTTGGAAGTTCCACGTGTCTAATGGAACTCTACATTCCGGTTATACCGACCCAACCCAAGCCACCACGCGTTTGGTGATTGATCGTACAAAAGAGTGGTACTGGGGACAACAATTTTGTCAATTAAAATGGCACATTTCGGTCCGACCGACCGAAATGAGCGGACCGGTCAAAGTGGACCACCTTCAAACTAGACCCAAATATTGCGGTCGGATCGAACCGAAATGGTCCGTTCCATTTGATTTCTAACCGAAATTTACGGAACTTTCAAAGGGAGTGAATGGAAAGCGCCCGATGTGACCTGTCAGTCACGTGAGCAAGAGTTGGTTCTGTTTTTAAAGTCATAAGGTGTTCTTTCAAAAGTCAGAACAGTTACTCATATACCAGATCAGTCCCTTTGAAAATAAAGTTCTGTAACAGGTTTTTTTCCGAGATTTTTTCTTAATTCCACCACTGCCGAACTCAACATTAATGAATTAATCTCTTCTCTTTTGATCTGGCTGGATAGTCCTAATTTGAGTGGAATTCTTCTTACAACTAATAAAACCAGTCTAGTCGGTTACTTCTAACAAATGGAACCGCGACCTTAGCTGATTAAAAAAAATGCATCTTCAATTCATTTTAAATTGCAGCAGAAATTACGACAAAAGTGCAAATTAATTACCACACTACGAATTGCGACGGTTATTCCAAGTTACGTCGACCGAACAAGGTTTTGTATTCGGCTTTTCTTAACATCTCGATGCAAGTTAATTTTATAGTTACTGAAACAAGCTCTGACTACCTCTCACCTTTTACCTCTGACAAATCTTGATCAATGAAATGACAGTATATTCGTACTTCAGCAGCACAAAAGACCGTCTCTTATTATTTACAGCGAGTTACTAAGCTGTTTGCCAGGGTAAGTTTCTGGTGTTGTCGTTAACCAATCAGAAGCGAGAAAATAAAATTACATATCAATTAAACAAGACATATATGAGCCTGCAGCATGTAATCTGCCTAGTAGTCTGTTTCGCTTGAAAAGCTGAAGAAGAAATGGCTTTCGATGTCATGAAAAATGAAAATACTTTGTCTGCTTTGTACGTTACCTGTATGCGAATCATGCATTCCGTGCTTAGTTCTTTCACTTTTCAGCCAAAGGTGTAGTCGACGTCGCAGATTATGCTCACCTGAAACAAAACGGAAACGCTTGCTACGCAGGCTACTCACCTGACGCGAATGGCCAAACTCTTTGTGTGTTTAATAATAAAGAGTTTATAAAATATTTCATGCAAACGATTAAATAGGCTTTAAAAAAAGGCTCCAGCTACTAAACAGAGCACGCAAAGGTTATTATTTGATTAATGTAAGGAAAAAGAATATACTGATCACGATGTGAAAAAGAGATGTTACAAGGAGAAATTTCGTCTCGGCCCCGGACCGTTGTAAACCTTGAGCTTGATTCTCGCAGTCTCGTTTTTACTCGTTATTCTAAGTCAATTTACATTTATTTAAGACCTTTTTAGTGAAAAAGTCAATTATGTTGGCGGAAGCCTTTCATTGGCGCTCCGGCTTTAAAAACACAATGTCGATAAGTTTTCAAGACAGTTGTAATCAACTGTGCAAAAAAACACCCTCTTCACAGAAATTTTGTCTAACCTTTCTTAGTTATTTATAAAGCCTTGTTGTTTTATAATCCTTTTAATATACATGGCGCAAGACGACTGGAGTGTCGAGTCGATATGATGTTTTACAACTGTTCTCACTATGGCTTACCAATCAACTAACAATATCGTTTAGTTAAATGTCGTCTTTTGCATTTTTATTTCGTATCGCTAAATTGCATTCGGCATGCAACATTTTATAACATCGTTCCAGCTACGAGCAACTCGTCTTTCCATTTGCGGTTGACTGAGTTCCTGACCAACCAACCATCATTGCATTTATTTCTTTATCACGATTTCTACAGAATTGTAACGAAAATTAGCCTTACGTTCGTGTAACCGGGGAGAAAAACGTGATAAATTTGATAGCTACCTTCCTTTCTCCATAATAAGTCATTTTACACTTTAGACGATTTTTATCATTTCAGTCACACCTGCAGGACTGAGCTGAGTTAATCTTTCAGTTCGGTTCAGTAAATTCAAGGAATTGTAGGGGTGTGTTCGAGCAACTCGCTCGCTACACGATGAGGTACCAGGAATCTGATTTACATCTTGCCTTTATTCTTTTTCGACTTCTGCTAACAATCTTGATCTTCTTACTCTTCTAACTCTTCCACTTTTTCACAAACTTTCTTCTACCAACTTCTACTCCTTAGTTCAAACATAATAACGGTTTTTATAGCCAAAGCTGGACATGTTTGGGTTAACTGACCGTGGGAATAAAATTACGGTGAACTCGGTGTGGGTAATGTTTTGGTATGACAGAACCTACATGGTTGGGATCGGCAAGAGGGTACAAACCACTGAAAAACTAAAACTCTGGTTAACAAACCCAAACACAGGAACTTCAACGAGACTAATAAGCCAAAGTCAGCTCTAACATCACAAACACGACGACAAGCTTATATGAATATCCTAAAATGGCAATAAGTAAATTCACGAGCTAAGCATAATTTCATAAGTACAAGAAAAAGCAAAGGATCAAAACAGGAAAACACCTACGAGGACAAAAATCTAGACTAACCTTGACCCACTTGATGAAACAAAACTAAACTTAAAAGATGAGAAAAATCCGTCTTAAAAATAACTTTCTAAATACTTCACAACAGAATCTGACGCCGTTAACAGAGTTGACTACAAAGACTATTGCACGAGCAGCCTAATTTGTTATCTTAAGTGCGGGGGAAATTGGCGCCAGGCCTTTGAAGTCACCGAACCTCGAACCTCTGAACTTGTCAATCGTGTTTTCTCTCGTCAAACTGGTATTCGGATTGCGAGTATCCGTTTCAGATTGATAAACCGATGGTCAAAACCGATGAATAAACCTCGCGTAGTAAAAATTTTTTTCGCTTTTCTTAAAGGTCGCAGGTGTTTGTAATATCGCAGAAGAACAGAGACGGAATAACGCTCAAACCAACACAGAAATCTGCCACGGCAAATTAAACAATAAACCCGTTGGTTTTGGTGCAAAGATTTCGTTTGCTGCCAACGAGGAAGATTGTAAATCCATTTCCAATGATGGTTAGAGATAAAAGAAACCAGCCAAGAATCCAAAAGCATCCATCCATCTTAACAGTTAAAGGAATTTCTTTCCCCCAGGGGCAGGGAGGGGGGGGGGATCTTTAGAAATTTTCAGGAGGCAATATGCCGCTGGAACACTGGAACACCTAGGCTATTCTTCTGTTTCAGCTGAAGTTTGCTACCCTATCAAACTAAACTTCCCAAATCCCTCCCTATCCAAGGATTGTTCTCTGATTTCTATACCCAATCCCATTCTTAATTAACTGCTTGAGAACTATACCCTATAAAGCGGCACAACATATCCCATCTGACAGTACCTCCTGCGGGGGCTAGGTTGCCTTTCAGCCTGAGTTTTTTTTTTTTTATCTCAAATTTTAAAAGGATCTGCAGAAACATCTTTTCGTTCGTTTGAGTGGGCGAATAAGACTATATAACAAATTTTAATGGCTGTAATAAAAAATACATTTTTCTTTTCTCCTTGATAAATTAAAGCCTGCTAGTTATTTTGTAGTTCAGACTTTCTGACGATGTTATGTTGATTCTCTCCACCTCTTGACCAATCATCGAAGAGAACAACTGTTTGCATATTAGATAATTAACACAATTAGACAAATAAAGAAAACAACGGAAAATTTCTGGCACGTTTTGCGAAGAAAATGAAATAGCCAGGAGTACTATTACTGCCCAAGACTATCAGGTTCTATGATAAAATACCACGGATGAGATAACTACGTTTTAAACAATATCTGATGGACTACAGATTCTTTAAATCGCCCCTGTATTCATTACCGTCGGAACTGACAAACTCTATGGTATCGTTTCAGGTAAGCATAGGTAGTTTAGATATGAATATTTTGGAAGGAATAAAAAAGAAATTATTGAATTTGGCTTTGTACGTATGATCTGATGAATTATACAGATCTATCTATTCAGCGTCATTCAATACTTGTTGCTATTTCTCATCTGTCAGTTAAATTTTTTAACTAATTTCCAGCTGCCGTTTAATCCATCCCTTGGCCTTCTTAATTTCTTGCGGTTTGAAATTTAAGAATCTTTTCTCGATGAGCTTCAATAACAAAGGTTTTAATTTCACATCACTCAGGATGCGACTCATGAATCGAGGAGTCAAGTCGAGCAACCTTAAATAGACAACAAAAGGCTGAAAAGAGCTAAATTTCATAGTGACAAAACTGCTACTGCAAATTGAGACGATTATCACAAATTATTCAAAAAGTCTTCCACTGTTATCAGTAATAAGCTTAAGGCCAAGAAACTGCTTTAAAACTTGTGTAAAAGAAAAAGATGGCTTTTCGCCGCGCCATAGGAAATCTGCCATATCATGTTGCTTATATAGATATCAAATGATGTATACATTAATATGATCATACAGATCGTGCTCTAGAGTTTTTAATATTCATTCGATTCACACCTGGCATGGACTGAGGTTAATTAACTATCAGTTTGCAGGGAAGTAGAAAAATAATACAATTCTCTTCCTACACAAAAACCAAAATGTTTACTTCATACTTGTTTAAAATCTATATAGGAAACTACTTAACAGAGTTGATTACAAAAGTGTTTTAGAAAATAAAGAAAGGAAAAAGAAATACTATCACTTGGTTTGAAACAAAAATGTTTCAGTAAGAAATTTAGTCTACCACTACTGTTGACGTGGGCTTGATACCTCGGAATTGTTTCAAGTGCACCTGACATAGGCTGGATTGTATTCTCTTCTTCCTTGGGTTCTCGTACCCTCGTTAAACACCAGTTCCTCAAAAAATGATTTGAGACCAACAGCCAGTGCATGATTTTCCAGCCCCAAAACTGCCGCGTTGCCTGACACAATCCCGCTATAAAAGGGGCTATTTCTGTCTATTTCTGTCCTTCAAGAATGTTCTAACGTATAAGTGGATGGCTCTACTTGGTTACTGTACTTAAAAGCCACCTGACCGATAAGTCGTTTAAACACTTTCTTCATGTCTCTTTTGAAAAAAGCATAAGACAGTGGGTTAATGGCCGAGTTTAAAACCAAGACAGGAATTTTGTATTGTTCATCTTTACATGATGCATTTGTGTCGGATAGTACTACGAGACTACAACGTAAATATATTCCGTAGCACACAACAAACACTCCTATCACAATACTCATCATTATGACTGCAGACTTCTCGTGATGGGTTTTAAAAGATATCCGGTGGTTAAAACGTAACTGTTTTGCTAGGGTGCGTGCTGACCGATCATGTTTCCATACATGAAGTAACATTGACACAAAACAGAATATCTGCAGAACGCATGGAAAGATTTCCATGGAAATCATTAAAACCACAACTGCAACAATACTAGTCAGAGGGGTCTCACAGCAAAGCCGAAGTGCGGTCTTGAATGCAACCAGCGTAAATGACGCTATCCAACAGGAAGTTATCACTTGAATAACACGAGATCGAGTCATAAAAGTTATGTATTTAAAAGGCTTTACGATGGCGATATAACGGTCGAGCACCAGAGAACCTAAGTTTAAAACGGACAAGTAGCTAAACAGCCACCTTACGACGTCGATCCACGAAGGAAAAACCTTAGGCCAGTCACAGGTGTTTGTAACGTCGCATGCGAACGAAGACGGAACAACGCTCAAACCAACGCAGAAATCCGCTACTGCAAGTGAAACGATAAACGCGTTGGTTTTGTTGCGGAGATTTCGTCTGATGTAGACGAGGAAGATTATAAATCCATTTCCAGTGATGGCAAGAAAGGAAAGGACGCAGCCAAGAATCCAAAACCAGGTCTCCATCCGTAGTAACGGCAGTTAAGAGAAGTTCTTATTAACTACAAATAAAAAGAAAAATATCCTCTTCGCAAAAATATCAGGAGGTTGTGAGTTATTCACTGGCAGATGTATGTTACTAGACTGAAGTCCTTCTTATTTTCCTTCTTTGTTATAAACTTGGTAATTTCTAATGATTATGTGTTTCGCATGCGCAGTGGGTCACTGACCGAGCTGTAATAACACAGTTGCCGGTAGGAAAATGAGGATTGTTGCGTGTCTTAACCGCTGTAATTCAAAGCCAACGGGCGCTTTCAATTCAATTCCGGTTGAAATGTTAAAAATTCCACTTGCCCAATGGAACTACATCGACCCGACCCAAGCCACAGCGCGTTTGGTTATTGTTCCTGCTAACGAGCGGTACTAGAGACAACATTTTTGTCAAATGAAAAGGGACACTCCAACATTGCCGATTCTTAATCTAGTAAATAGCTCTGATCTGGCTGGATATTCGTTCTTAATTATTCTCTTTACAACTAAATCAGTCTGGTCGGTCATTTCGAACAAATGGAATTAACCGAGACCTTAGCTGATTAAAAAAAAATCTACCTTCAATTTAGTATAATTTGCGGCAGATAGTTATAATATAGTTATATAATTGCGACAGGTCTATTACAAATTACGACAAAAGCGCATAATAAATTACCACTGACTACGAATTGCGACGGTTATTCCAAGTTACGACAACCTAACAAGGTTTTTTATCTATAGGTTTTTCATAACATCTCGAGGCAGGTGAATTTTGATAGTTACTGATTGAAACAAGCTTTGACTACCTCTCATCTCATGTGTGCCAAAGCTGGACATGTTTGGGTTAACTGACCGGAAGAGTTTCCATTGTATATCGCTGACATTGCAACAGGTTTGCTATTGTTAGGGAATAGATTAGCCTACGCACAGCCGCAACTGACAAGTACCAAAGAACCTAGGACAGCTCTAACACCACAAACATGACTACCTGTAAAAAACTGACATCTGACAATTAATGCCAAGCGAATAACATTCCTAATATGGCAATAAGTAAATTCGCGAGCTAAGCATAAATTCAAGTACAAGTAAAAACAAAAGATCAAAACAGGAGAAACAGTACGTGGACAAAAACAAGAGTTAATGAAACAAAAACTAAACTTAAAAAGATAAGATAGATCCGTCTTAAAAATAGCTTTCAAAATACTTCACTGAACAATATACATAGCGCAAGATGCTTGGGGTCCGGTACGGTCGATACGATCTTTAACAACTGTTTCACTAGCTGAGCTATCAATCATTTAATATTGTTTAGTTATGTATTCTATTGTATTTTTCTTTAGTACAGCGAAATTGGAAGGTTTTATTATTCATTCGGCATGCAACGATTTTAATATCGTTCCGGCAACAAGCAACTCGTCTCTCCAATTTGCCGTTGGGCTTCCTAAGCAACCAATATTATTTTCTTTGTCATGATTTCTACAGAATTTAAATTAGGAAAATTCGCCTTACTTAGCTACCTTCCTTTCTCCATGATAAGTCAGTTTACATTTTTTTCATTTCAAGTCACACCTGCGGGACTGAGCTGCAATAAAGTTGCACGGAAAGATTATAAAACTACTACATTTCTTTGTGTTTTTCTCACAAGGAAATTATTTCATATAACAAGAATATCGTACAATTAATTTTTCCGTTCGGTTCAGTAAATTCTAGGAATCTATTGCTATTAATAGAGTTGACTACAAAGACGATTGAACGAACAACCTCAGTGCGGAGGAAAATTGACGCAGTCACCAAACCTCAAAATTCTGCGAACTTGTCAATCTTGTTTTCTTTCGTCAAACTGGTATTCGGAATGCGAGCATCCGTTTCAGAGATTGACAAACTGATGGTCATAACCAGTGAGCCCGCTGTACAAAAAGTGGACGGCTATGCTTGGGTTAAAAACTGTATCCAAGCAACAAGCAGCACATGCTCACGCTATCTTTGTTAATTGATTGATGCAGAGTCTTGCTCGAGTATGCCAAAATCGAGCAAGAGAAGCAAAGCGGGCTTTGCTAGCAGCCGGTCTGAACACAAAATTATACTCTATGTCATGATGTGAAACCATGTCGTAAAAAGTTCCATCCAATAAGAACTTGCATCTCACACCTTCTATGAACCTTGATCTTTTAAAATCCTTTCCCTTGTATTTTGTATTCTCTTAGGGTCAAAAGGTTTTTGTTTTCTCTCCTAATGCGCCATTTCTCCAAAATTCAATTTGCTTTGAGTCCAAGCTAAGTGTCACAGATTTATCAGTCTTAGCTCAAGCCTTTCACACACGTTCTGTTCATAAAAGACTTCATCCGACAAGAATGAGTGACGCATGTAAAAGTGATAGGATTTAGTTACCTTAGTTATTTTCTTCAAAACACAGCACCGACAAGTCTTTTAAACTCTTTCTTTATGTCTCTTTTGAAAAAGGCATAAGCCAGCGGGATAATGGCTGAGTTTAAAACCAAGACAGGAATTTTGTAGTTTTCATCATGCATGGCGATGAGGTTATCGTAGTCTGGAATAGTAGTAGAAAAATACAACGCAGATACATCCCATAGCAAACAAGAAACACTCCTGTCACAAGACCCATCATTATTACTGCAGGCTTTTCGTGATGGGTTTTAAAAGACACTTGATGGTTAAAGCGTAACTGTTTTGCTACGATGCCTGCTGAACGATCATGCTTGCGTACGTGAAATATCATTGATACAAATTAAAGCAGAGTATTAACACAACACTTGGAAAAAATTCGAAGGAAATTAGATGTAGCCATATAAAAGGGACACACATTGTTTTGAAATAAAAAACCAAAAGGATAACTTTCAGCACATTAAAACTAATTGTGAAAACCTATGAGCAGACAATAGCTTGGGTAGTTCGACGGTCGGAGTCATAAAAGTAATGTATTCTAGAGGATGGACGATGGCAATAAAATGATCCAGTACTAAGACGCATAAGTTTACAACAGAGGTGTTACTAAACAAGCATCTTGTAAAATCCTTACCCAAGACAGCCACAGCCAAAGTTGAGGCCAGTCGCAGGCGTTTTGTAATGTCGCCAAAAAAAAAAAAAACATTGATGGAATTATCATAACGATCAAACCAACACAGAAATCCGCCACGGCAAGTGAAACAATAAACGCGTTGGTTTTGGTGCGGAGATTTCGTCTGCTGCAGACGAGGAAGATTGTAAATCCATCTCCAGTGATGGCTAGAAATGAAAGAAACCAACCAAGAATCCAAAACCAAGTCTCCATCTTGGCAGTTAAACGAAGTTCCGCCCGTGAAGTTCTTATCAACTGTAGAATATAAAAAAGTTATATAATCATCATCTTGCATAAATAATAGGGTCACATGTCGACGGCTCAGTAATGTGCTAAATAATTTCATAATAATTTGTCTTGGGCTGTGCTACAACAAAAAAATTTGCATCAAGACGATAATGTATTAAATACCTAAGGTTTTTTGTGTGACGGCCGCAGGTTTGTCAGTTTACTGTTTAGCGTTACCCTCTTTAAATACGCATTACCCCCCCCCCCCCCCAGGAGGGGGGTTATGTGAGTGGTAATTCGGGTGGTACTGTGCCGCTGGGACACTGGAACACCAAATCTATACGCCTGGTTCAGCTGAATTTTGCTACCCTATACTAAACTCATCTTCCCAAATCCTTCCCTTTCCAAGAGTTGCTCTCTGATTCCTATTACCCCCTATCACAGACTTAGCTGCTTGAAAACTATACCCTATAAAGCGGCACATATATCATATCCCATATATGGCTATACATCCCTGGGGATTAAGTTGCCTAAGCATTCAACCCACACTGAGTTCGTTCATCACAAATTTTAAAGAATACAGAGAAAAAAAACTTCTTTTCTTTCGTTTGAGTGGGGAGAAAAAGAATATGATGGTTTTTTTATAGCTGTAATAAAAGCATGTCTTTTACCTTTCTCCTTAGTAAATTAAAGCCTGCTAGTTAGTTAGTTTATAGTTCAGACTTTCTGACGCTTTTATGTTGATTTTCTCCACCTCTTGACCAATAAAGAGTACAACCGTTTGCATATTAGTTAATTTACACAATTAAACAAATAATTATAAAAAAAATGGCGGAAAATTTCTGGTACGTTTCGCAAAGAAAATGAAATAGCCAGTACTAATTACTGCCCAAGACTATAAAAAAACCCGGATGACAACTACTTTTTAAACAATATCTGATGGACTACACATCACTGAAATTGCCCCTGTATTTGACAAAACTTTATGGCATCGTTCGAGGTAAGCGCTTCACACTTGGTTTTTTTTTTGCATATTTTATATATGCACATCTCGCACGTGCGAAAAGAAGTGTCACATTCTGATTGGTTGTTTGTTTATAAACTTAAGACTAACCCACGAACCCTGCTTGGATATAACTATAGTTAGTCTGTATTGTTTTGGATCACCGCGGCGTAAATTTTCTAACTATAGTTAGAGCGAACAGAGAAGCGGTCACATTACCGAAATAGCTATCTATAGTTATCCCCGTCTTCACTATAGTTAGTTGCCCAGATGTGACCGCAGCCATTATTTCTCAGCTGTCAGTCACGTTATAATTCTTAACCAATTTCCAGCAGCCAATTTTAACTCATCCCATGGTCTTGTCAGTCTTTTGTGGATTTAATTTAAGAATCTTTTATCGATGAGCTTTAATAACAACGTTTTTAATTTCACATCACTCAGGATACCGTTCATTTTATCTCGATTACTTGCTCTATCGTTAGCCGCAGCAATAAGAAAAGAAAGGGAAGAAGTAAACAAGTTGCTGCAAGCAGCGTATACTCGGGCTGGCTATTAAGTGCTATCTGATAAGTCATTCAGAACTTTCATATGGGGTACAAAAAAAAAAAAAAAAACCATTAAACTTTAAGAGACATCACTGTTTACAAGTATTGTTTTTGTTATTCAAATTCATAACGAGTGACACAAAAGAATTTTCTTTTTCATGGTCTTTTTTATTGTTTAATGTAAAGTGCCTCTATTATTCGTCTTATTCCAGAAACAAAGGTCGCAATTACCGATGCGTAGCCAGATCATCGACCTATCCTCGGAGACCTAGGGGCAGTCAGTCGGGTCGGGAGAAAAGCTGGGACGAAAGTTTTCCAGTACGGGCAAAAGAGCCCCTGGGTACCGACTCTCACCGAGCCATTTCCAGAAATTCAAGCAGATGCCGGCTCCTGATTGGGCACAAAAAATACTTTGTATTATTGTGCCCAATCGGCGAACAGTTTCCCCTGAGTTCTCTGGTGAGGTCGTACGCGACGGCTATCGTCTCGATCACGGCTTGTCTGGTTCATGCACCTGCAAAGAAATGCACGCGGTCAGGAAACTTTCAGTTTGATATAAAATCCCCTTCTGATTTCAAAATACTGTCTGCCCGAACACTAAAGACTCTTTTCCAAAAATACAAGCTTGAGCTTACAACAGGTATTCA
The DNA here is from genome assembly GCF_958299795.1 of Porites lutea. NCBI lineage: Eukaryota > Metazoa > Cnidaria > Anthozoa > Scleractinia > Poritidae > Porites > Porites lutea. The sequence goes on along the minus strand of NC_133213.1, from coordinate 14,904,212 downwards.
TGGTTTAATCGGTCACGTCTTGCGTAAATATCAGGGAGTTTTTAAAAGATACCACGAAGACTGACAGCCACGAAAACGACTGTCGCATGGAAAAGTGAATACACATTTTTTCAGTCTCTATCGTGATTATGGCAACTCGTTTACTTTATCACATGCAAGCGAACTCTTCTGGAGATGAATTTCTATCAACGTACCATATCCAAGTTCATGAAGAGAATGAGTTTTGTCATTCACCGGCTTGTTTACGTCCTTCACAAACGTGAAATTAGGCATTTTCACGCAGGTAGTCGTGCAGTTGACGGCAAAGAAATGTACAAAAAAGCGTGATGCACGTGCAAAGTTGTTGTTTTGCCTTGTCAAACTATTGCTTATTTGACTTTCTCGTCGCCGCCGCATCTTAAATTTCCTATTATTCACGATACATTTTGATCCGTCAAAAACAGAATATTCTCGGGGAAAATTGAATTGCTCCTGCTGATAGGATCCCAAACGTTTTTTCGACTCCGCTAGTTCTTTCGTTTCTTTTTAGGAAGGTAGAAAATAAAAGTTTCCCTTGCACGCACAAGCTTGGTGAAAGAACCGGACAAATAGCCGTCGTGTACGAACTTACGAAAAGAACTCAGCAGAAACTGTTCGCCGATTGGGCACAATAATACAAAGCATTTTTTGTACCCAATCTAGAGCCGGCATCCGCTTGAATTTTTGGAAATAGTTCGGTAAGAGTCGGTACCCAGGGGCTCTTTTGCCCGTAATTGAAAACTTTCGTCCCGCCTTTTCTCAAGATCGCGACCCGACTGACTGCCCCTAGGTCTCCGAGGATGGATCAGCAGCACAAAAGGCCGTCTCTTACAACTATAAGTTTCCGCCATTGTCATTAACCAATGGGAAGCGAGAAAATAAAATTACATATCAATTAAGCAAGACATATATGAGCCTGCAGCATGTAATCTGCCTAGTAGTCTGTTTTGTTAAACTTAACGCTTGAAAAGCTGAAGAAGAAGATGGCAGTTCGAAGTCATAAAAAATGAAAATGCTTTGTCTGCATTGTACGTCACCATGCGGATAATGCATTCCATGCCAGTTCTTTCAATTTTCAGTCAACGGTGTTGCCGAAGACTATGTTCACCTGATAGCCTGTGTAGCAAGCGTTTCCGTACGGTTTCGGAACAAAGAACGAGGAACGAAAATTCCGTTCCTCGGTCTCTCTTTTCTCCGAAACAAATGGGAAACGCTTGCATACAGTTTAGAGAGAGTTAACAAGTTTAAATATCTTGGGGTCCTCCTAGACAACACTCTATCTTGGAAGGACCACCTAGAATATATCGGTATCAAGATCTCGTCTAGATTACGTATTCTGCGTCGAGCGCGTAAGGTTCTTCCCAAACCAACTTGTCAAATGCTCTACAATACTTTAGTCCTGCCATTGTTCGATTATTGTTCGCCTGTCTGGGACAGTTGTGGGGTTGGGAGCAAAGCCTATCTAGATAAGCTAAACAGACGCGCCGCATGTATTATTGAAGGTAGATCTATCGAGGCTGAGGAGTTAAAACCAACACTTGGTTTGCCTAGCCTACAAGCACGCAGAAATTATCTCAAATGCGTCTTAGTCCATAAGTGTCTTCACGGAATAGCGCCTTCGTACCTACTTTCAGAGTTTAGACACGCGCACCTTTTCCATGGCTATAACACCAGAAGTCGTGATTTGCTGCGCCCTCCCTTCGCAAAAACTACCAAATACCAAGGTAGCTTCAGAATAAACGGTGCTCGGACCTACAACGCCCCACCAAGAATCGTTAGACAAGTAGAGACCCTCAGTGAATTCAAAATCAAGCTAAAGCGCCACTTTAAGCAGTAACACCTGCGTTACATGTTGTCTTAACTTAGTTAATTGTCTAATTTTAATGTTTTAATGTCTTTGTTTTTGTGTTTTGTCAGGGCCCCATTTAAACTAGCTCTGCTAAATTGGATGCCCCTGGATAAATATTGAAATAAATAAAAATAAAACAGGCTACTCACCTGACATTAGTGCGAAAACTCTTTGTGTGTTTAATAATAAAGAGTTTATAAAATATTCCAGGTAAACGAAAATAGGTAAAAAGAAAAGATCCAGCTACTAAACAGAGCATGCAAAGGTATTAATGAATAAAGTAAGGGAAAAAATAGAATGATCACGATGTGAAATAGAAACGTTCCAAAAGACTCTTTCTTCCCGAGACGAGACGAAATTTCGTCTCGTCTCCGGACCGTTGTAAACCTTTAGCTTGATTCTCATTATTACTCGTTATTATTCATTCAAAATATTTCCCCGATTCTGATTGGCTAAAAGCACAAGTATAATTCACCATAACCAGCTACGTACTGATGACCAAATTTGGAAGAATTTTGCGTTTAATCAACCCATGACGTCAAAAATGCAGCTTTCTTGCAGGTTAATACACCGTTAACCGAGAAGACCTGGGGACGAGGTTGAGTTGTTTTGGTTGCGAAAACAAAAATGGCGGACATTTCACTCGTTTCAAGAGTAAGAACTAGTGCTAAATAAAATAGCTAAAAACATGGCTAGAACAGCGAGAAGTCAACTCGAAAGGCGACATCTGCTATTTGGAGAATATTTCATGCGGAGCTGAACAACCCTTAACGTGAACTATGAGTCTGTCAAAGATAAACTTAACATCGATGGAGGTAAACATGTTTTAGCTATGTTTTTAAACAGGGAATTATTTTGAATGAATAATAAAACAGTTATTGAATTCGGCTTCATTCGTTAATTGTTAATTATTCTACGTCAATTTACATAAAGGCCTTTTTCGTGCAAAAGTCAATGATGTTGGTGGAAGCCTTTAATTGGTGCTCTGTCTATAAAAACACAATGTCAATAAGTTTTCAAAGGCAGTTGTCATCAACTGTGGAAAAAAACACCTTGCCCAAAACTTCTTGTCTAACCATTATATTTATTTATAAAACCTTGTTATTTTATAATCCTTTCAATGTTACATTGCGCAAGACGACTGGAGTGTCATGTCCATATGCATGATCTTTAACGTCTGTTATTACTAGCTTATCAATCAATCAACAATATTGTTTGGTTCAATCAGTTAAATATCATCTTTTGCATTTTTATTTCGTATCGCTAAATTTGGAAGCTTTTGTCGTGCATTCAGCACGTAACGTTCCTAATATCGTTCCAGCTACGAGCAACTCGTCTTCCCATTTGCGGTTGGGCTTCCTGACCAACCAACCATGCATCATTCCATTAATTTCTTTGTACGATCATTTCTACATTTCTACAGAATTTAAAGGAAAATTAGCCTTACGTTAGAGTAACCAGGACAAGAAGGTGATAAGTTTGATAGCTACCTTCCTTTTTCCATAATAAGTCATTTTACAGTTTAGACGATTTTTATCATTTCAGTCACACCTGTGGGACTGAGCTGAAATAAACTTGCACGGAAAGATTACAAAACTACAACCTTTGTGTTTTTCCCTCAAGGAAATTATTTCATATAACGAGAAAATCGTACAGAAAACCTTTCAGTTCGGCTCAGTAAATTCTAGGAATCTACAGCCGTTAACAGAGTTGATTACGAAGGCTATTGAAGGAACGGCCCCATTTGTCATCTTAAGTGCGCAGGAAAATTGGCGTCAAGCCTTTGAAGTCAACGAACCTCGAACCCCTGAACTTGTCAATTTTGTTTTCTCTCGTCAAACTGGTATTCAGAATGCGAGCATACGTTTCAGATTGCTAAACCGATGGTCACACTGTACAAAGCGCACGGCTATAAAGCTTGGGTTCAAAACTGTATCCAAGCAACAATAGCACCACATGCTCAACAAAGATCTTACTCTAGTAGGCTAGAATCGCGCAAGTGAAGCAAATCGGGCTTTGCTAGCAGGGTGTGAACACAAAATTATACTTTATGTCATGATTTGAAACTAAAAAGTTCAATCCAATAAGAACTTGCGTCTTACATTACAGTGAACCTTGATCTTGTATTTTGTATTCTCTTAGGGTCCAAAGATTCTTGTTTTCTCTCCTAGTGAGCCATTTTTTCCAAATTTCATTTTTTTTTTTTAAGTCCAAGCCTCACACATTTATCAGTCTTTTACTGAATAGCTCAAGCCTTTGACACACGTGCAAAAAAAGACTTACATCCTACAAGAATGAGTGACGCACGTTAAGTGATAGACTTAAGTTAACTTTGTTGGTTTCTTTAAAACACAGCGGCGACAAGTCTTTGAAACTCTTTCTTTATGTCTCTTTTAAAAAAGGCATAAGCCAGCGGGTTAATGGCCGAGTTTAACACCAAGAAAATAATTTTGTAGTTTTCATCATTACATTGTAATGAGGATAGTATCAGAAAACTACAACGTAAATACATACCATAGCAAACAAGAAACACTCCTATCACAAGACCCATCATTATTAATGCAGACTTCTCGTAATGGGTTTTAAACGACACCTGATGGTTAAAACGTAACTGTTTTTCTACGATGCGTGCTGACCGATCATGCCTGCGTACGTGAAATATCATAGATACAAAGCAGAGTATTAATACAACACTTGGAAGGAACTCGAAGCAAATTAGCTGTAGCCATAAAAACAGGACATCCATTGTTTTGAAATAAAACACAAAATAGATAACTTTTAGCGCATTAAAACTAACTGTTAGAGCCCAAGAGAAGAAAATAACTTGAGTAATTCGACGGCGAGTTATCAAAGTAATGTATTTTAGAGGATGGACGATGGCAATAAAACGATCAAGTACTAAGCTGCATAAGTTTACAGAAGACGTGTTACTAAACAGCAACCGTATGAAAGCCACCCAAGACATCAAACTGTGAGGCCAGTGGCAGGTGTTTGTAATGTCGCACAAGAACATTGAAGGAATAACGGTCAAACCAACACAGAAATCCGCCACGGCAAGTGAAACAATAAACGCGTTTGTTTTCGTGCGGAGATTTCGTCTGCTGCAAACGAGGAAGATTGTAAATCCATTTCCAATGATGGTTAAAAATGAAAGAAACCAGCCAAAAATCCAAAACCAGGTCTCCATCTTAGCAGTTAAAGGAAGTTCTTATCAACTGTAGAATATAACCAACATCTTTCTTAAATATTAGGGTCACATCAAGGAGCGTTTTCACATGACGTCATGGCGGCCATAATGGTGTTTCAAAAAAATAGAAACGGCGAGCGATGTTGGTATTCCAACCAACCCTGTGAGAGTTGAACTCTTGTCTAACTAAAACGTTATTTTTTGTTCCAATAAATTCGCATAGTTGCTAGCCACTTGGGTGAAAAGTAACGCACTCTTTGTTCTTTTAATCGTCTTAAGTACATATGTGATAATTGCATGGCTAATTAATCTCATAATAATTTGTCTTGGTCTGTGTATTAAATGCTGACCTTACAACGTTTCTTCGTATGTTTGACAATAAAATAGGTACAAAACGTGTTAATGAATTCTAGGAATATAATACATCTAATACATTGTTAAAGGCAAAAGTGTTCTTTATCGCTTAATTTCGAAGATTTTATTATGTAGGGTTTTTGAAAATACGGTTCCAGCAGTGGACATCTCGTCTACTCTTTTAAGATTTCCCCCCTAGTGGGGTGGGGGGGGGGGGGGGTCTTGAGAAAATTTTTTCGGTGGTAATCGCCGCTGAGACCCTCGAAAACCTAGCCTATACTCCTGGTTCAGCTGAATTTTGCTACACTCTATTAAACTAAACTCCCCAAATCCCTCCCCATAAAAGAGTTGCTCTCTGATTTCTATACCCAATCCCAGACTTAACTGCATGCTTGAAAACCATCCCCTATAAAACGTCACATTATATATCCCATCTGGCAGTACCTCCCCCCCCCTCCCCCGAGGGGGATAAGTTGTTCACCGAGTTTCTTTATCACAAATTTTAAAGAATCCAGAATCCATAGAAAAAATCTTTTCGCTCTTTTGAGTGGGCGAATACGAGTAAGACAAATTTTGATAGCTGTATTAAAAAAAAGCATTTTTCCTTTCTCCCTCAACTAAAAGCCTCCTAATTATTTTATAGTTCAGACTTTTGACGATTTTATGTTGATTCTCTTCAGCTCTTGAGCAATAAAGAGGACAACTGTTTGCATATTAGATAATTTACACAATTACACAAACAATTTTAAAAAAGGGCGGAAAATTTCTGACACGTTTTGCGAAGAAAATGCAATAGCCAGTACTAATTACTGCCCAAGACTATAAAACACTACGGATGACAATTTAACAATAAGTTCATGCGTGAGAGTGAGTATGTAGAGATATTGAGCACGCAGGAAGTTTGGAGAGCACGTAAGAGGCGTAAGAGTTGCTCGAGGCGCAGCAAACTTCCCAAGTGCTCAATATATATCTCGACATACGCACAGCTGAATCATGAACTAATTGTTTTATAACATTATCAAAGCTATCAATGCAGCAGTTACCTTAAATTTTCATTATTATAGCGTGCACTCAAAGCAGTACGCGTCATTGTCTACGTGACTATGTTTTTTTTACCTCACAGTTATGTTTTTGTCTTGAAAGTTTAATCAAGTCGCTTAAGATTACGGTCAAAAAGATTTTAAAATCCATATTGAGGTGGCGGAATACTATTAATTCACCAAAAAATCATTTCAGTTTGAAAGAAACAACTTTGCAAAGAATGATTTTTACACGTCATAGCCCGCACAGCTCGCGCAGATGACAAAAACAACACTCACCTCTTTTCCCCACTATCGATTAGCAAATTCAAAAGTTTTCTCTTAAAATTTACGTTATAACACACATGGTTAACGCTTTATCGTGTACTTTTGAGCTATGGATGCACTTGGGAGACGTCTTGGGAGGATTGCCAAGCTCACAAGAACTATATACCTTGGCAAGGTATATAGTTTACTGAGTAAGACGTCATCAGCGTGCTCAATGGGAACATAAAGCACGCTCCCGCTATAGATTTGAATAGGCGAATATTCTAGCTATGTTATAAATAGTGCTCCCATCGAGCACGCTGATGAAAAAAATAGCTAGTGTATTCCTATGATGTAGTAAAGTACCAACTGGAGCATTATAAGAAAAGAAAGGAAAGTATTATTAATGCAGGGGCTATTATAAATGGCCTTGAATATAAAACCAAAAGTGAGCCAGAGCGCCTGTGAAATTTTGTTTGTCGAACCTAAGAAAGTGTTACGTAACATTATTTCAATATAAAAAAGAAAAAGACCTAATTTGTTTCCACTTCCAACACACTATTAAATTTATATGCCGATTCACAAAACTAGTTTCGTCTAACGACCTCTTCAGTTTATCGCCACAGTATTCAGTAGGTAACAATGCATGAAAAATAAACCCCAGTAATAAGGCTACTGGGTTAATTACAACAGTCTTAATGGGATGCGGACGTAATTCCATTCACTTCTCTTTTTTACACTTTTTTTTCCACTTATAACCAGAGGGCGTTTCGTTCACTACCGGTATCGTTTTAATTTAAATCACTCGTAAAACTTTGAAGAAATGAGAACCCTGAGGGTAGAATAAACTGATGAAATATCCTCAGGCAAAGAAATTAAGCCTCGAACTCCTCTTTGTTGCACTGCCTTGAGAGAATCGTGACTTGGATACTTATCAGAGTTTCAGCTAGAGCAAGGGAGAACGTAGTCCTCGCCTTAAATTGGGAATTACATTATATTATATTTTGATTTCTACCAAATTCTTGACAAATTGACCGGATTAAAACTTAAACCACTCAGGACCGAACTATGTTATACGGTTTGTTTTTGGACCAATCAGAAAGATTAGAATTTGGATATTTTACGTATAATACTGACAAACAAATCATGATGACAAATATAGTCTATACCCTCCTTCCCGCGAGAAAAACTAATATCAATAATTATAAACTTCTTGATACTAGACAAAGGGCATTTTAAAGCACTTTAAGTAACAAAGTAAATAGCCCATGTTCGATATATCAACATTTTTTTGTCTGTGAATTGTCACATTCGCGAGACCTGGGTCCCTCATTAAGGTCCCACACTATCCACAGGGCTCATGCCGTTTTTGCGCAGCTTTTCAATAGGCTCTAATGTCTTAGTAATATTTGTTTTATTAAGAGTCCTTCATAGTCAACGACTTAAGAAAAGGCAAATACACATAAGTACAAAAAAATTCAAAGCAAACTGTTGCAAACTGTTTTAAAACTCGTAGTCCCGGAGAGGACTCATTTCTTTGACCTATCATTTTCATCGTCGTTACTTCTAAACCGCGAAACCACAGTAATAAAAATCGATAAAAACCGAGAAAGTACCGATTTGAACTTTGAAAATTACAATTTCGCTACTCCTATGGTTCTAAATTTTGATAGGCTGACTTATGCACCTCCTTTCACTGTGATTTTACGAAAACGCTTTATTTTATTTTTGCCCTACTTACGAATGGACCAACACTTTAAAACTTGTGGGTGAAAAAGGAAACACCAAGTCGAACCAAGCCGAAAAGGAACTTTAAGTTTGAGTATTTGACTTCAGCATTCCCAAAGATATCAGAAAAATGTTACGTACAGTTGTACTATATAAAGATGAAAATTTGTTATGACCCATGTTTTCTTGATATCGGAGTTGCCATGGTAACGCAATGACGCCATTTCGTTTTTAACCTGCCTTTGTATTTCTTGGTACCAGGAGTTTTTTCAGAAATCATAACAGTCCAGTTTTTAATCCGTCGTGGCCGCTGAATAATAGCGCCGAAGACTTATTTGCACAGGGTTAGCGTCGAGCCAGTTGGGGAGCAAGGGTGGCGCGGTGGTGAGAGCACTCGCCTCCCACCAACCATGTGGCCAGGGTTCAAATCCCAGCGTCGACTTCAAATGTGGGTTGAGTTTGTTGTTGGTTCTCTCACTTGCTCCGAGAGGTTTTTCTATGAATATTCAGGTCATTGCGTTGCCACGGTAACTCAGATGTCCATAAAACACATATCACTAGTAATAGTTGACACTACAGCTGCCCCTGCTCTGTATATTGTCGGGCTGTAGTATTCTTGCTCGTTGTGTAGCTCTTTGAAATATACTGATTTCATAATGAAGATGTTCACACATATTATTTCATACAATAGGTGAGATAAATTCAGGAAACGCAAGGTTCCATGCACAGTTTCGGTTCGATTTACACAGCTTTGATCAAAACATTCTCAGTTTCGAGAATAGTTTATTCTATAAAACCATAAGAAAAGATTTAATTAGAAGTTGAATTTTTCGCTTTTTCGATTTCACTTTTTACAGTTAATTCATTTTATTTGCCGGAAAGTAAGCCTTAGAAATTAAAACGACGTTTGATCAAATAACGCTCGCCCATTCTAGTCTTATTTTAAACTTTATAGCGGAGGGACATCTGTGAGCAGGGAATAAGTCAGCACAGAATTTGATGATCGGCAAATTTCTGTAATCGTCCATCGTTCTGCTAGTGATAAGCTAGCCGTTGAATCATTCACTCTTCGTGCTTGTTTTGGGGCCGAGTCTTATTCCGGTCAAAGAACGAGAAAGAGTGTCTGGCAAGGTTTCCAATCAAAGATTTGGGAACTCGTGTCTGGCAAAACTCACTTGATGTTAAAATGTACACTGTTATTAATACGCACCTTATAACTTCATCTGCGCTTAACGAGTGTCTTTTGGTCCATAACTTTCATAACAACTACTCCACAGAATGTCACTGATAACACGTAAAGCCGAAGAGTATCGAAGTATGACTGCACAATTAATGTCACAAAATCTACCTATTATAAGCGGTCCCTTCGGGATTTTTTGTGTTTTACGTCATCCTTTAACCATTTCGTACTTGCGGGCGCAAACAATAGTAACGTCATCATTACCCACCGGTTCCTCGCGGCCCTTGTTCAAGCAAATCGACATTTTTTCTATATTGACTGTATGACTGTATATATCAACTGTAAGAACTTTCCTTAATATATGCGCGAGTTACTAGAGTGCCTCCTCGAAATCCCTGCGGGGGTAATAATATTTCATGTAAACGATAATAGGTAACAAAAAGAAACCTCCAGCTCTTAAACAGAGTGCGAAAAGTTATTAAAGCAAGGAAAAAACGATATAGTGATCACGATGTGAAAAAGAAGTGTTCCAAAGAGAAATTTCGTCTCGGCTCCGGAGCGTTGAAAACCTTGAGTTTGATTCTCACAGTCCCGTTATTGTTCAGACTGGTTATTACTCGTTATTCTAAGTCAATTTACATTAAGACCTTTTTCGTGCAAAAATCAGTTATGTCATGGTGGAAGTCTTTAATTGGCGCTCTGTCTACAAAAACACGACGTCGATGAGTTTTAAAGGTAGTTGCCATCAACTGTGGAAAAAAAAAAACCCTCTTCGCAAAATATTTTTGTCTAACCTTTATTAGTTATTTACAAAACCTCGTTGTCATAATCCTTTCAATATACGTGTCGAGTCGATATGATGTTTATCAACTGCTCTCACCGTGGCTTATCAATCAATTAACAATATTGTTTAGTTAAATGTCTTTCCATCAAATTGCTTGTACAAGGTGTGATCATAGCACGCAACGGTCTTCTTTATGGTGTACCAGCTGTGCATCTTTCCAATGCAAATTGCAAAGTCCTCAGAATTCGGCAGTGCGACTTATCATCACCCACACACCCAGATACTTTCACATTACCCCAGTGCTGCTTGAAATGAAATTGGTTACCGGTAAAGTTGAGAATTTGCTATAAAATCGCTGTGATCTCTTTCAAGGCTATTCACAATCTCGCGCCCATGTATTTAAGTAATCTCATCAATATTAAACGATGTCCTCGCTATAACCTGCGGAGTAATGTGGGCGGTACTTTGCAAGACCAAGACCCTACCGCTAAGTCCAAATGCACTCTTTGTAACTGGGGACTGATCATTTACTGCAGCTGCTCCAAGGATATGGAACGGTTTACCAGACTATATTAGGAAAGAGAATGGTTTTGATCAGTTTAAGAGACTCATTAAGACACACTATTTTAAAGAGGCCCATAGCTACCTGTCTTTAGCGATCGTAGGTTTTAATATTCTACTTTTATCTTCTCTTTTTACTTCTTACTTGTTATGAGTTATGCTAAATTACCTATTGGAAAGGAAATGCAACAACTGATTAAGCTTTAGTATGTACAGAGTATGAAATATATCTTTTGTTTTAGTCTTATTCGAGTGTTGTGCGCATTTGATCATATTTTTAATGTTAAAATGCGCCATAAAAGCATTAAGTATGAGGAGCCCAATTTTCTGCAAGCTATTTAGCTTCTAATGAGCTTCCTCGCCACACTATCTATTACAAAAGTGCAATCTTATTGTTAATAATATATATATATATTTTTTTTCATTTTCTGTCTGTAATATTTATTTATGTGGCAAATGTAAATAAATAAAAATAAATTTATTATTATTATTATTATTATTATTATTATTATTATTATTATTATGTCTTCTTTTGTATTTTTTTATTCCTATCGTTAAATTTGGAAGGTTTTATCATGCATTCGGCACGCAACGTTTTTAACTTCTACTGACATTTCTATGTGTTTGACTCACGAGGAAATTATTTCATACAACGAAAAAAGCGTACATTCTATAATCCGTCAGTTCGGTTCAGTAAATTCTAGGAATCTACTGCCTTTGACGAGGGTTATTGGACTAAAAGCATCTTCTTGTCTTCTTAAGCGAGGAGGAAAAATGGAGGCTCCGCCTGAATCGCATTGAGCCTTTGAAGTCACCGAAGCCTGAACTTTTGACCTAGTCAATTTTGTTTTCTCTCATTCGTCAAACTGATATTCAGACTTCGACCGTCCGTTTCAGATTGATAAACCGATGGTCATAACCGATCGATGAGCCCACTGTTTAAAGCGCTCGGCTATTAAGCCTTGGTTCGAAACTGTATCCAAGCAGCACATGCTCACGCTATCTTTGTTACTCGATTGATGCAGAGTCTGGCTCGACTTTGCCAAAATCGAGCCAGTGAAGCAAAGTAGGCTTTGGTAGCAGGGTGTGAATACAAAACTATACTCTATGTCATGATGTGAAACTAAAAAGTTCCGTCCAATAAGAACTTGCGTCTCACACCACCTGTGAACCTTGATCCTAAGTGCGGTATTCCCTTGCGCGGTATTCTCTTAGGGTCCAAAGGTTCTTGTTTTCTCTCCGATGTGCCATTTTTCCAAATTTCAATTCGCCTGAATTCGCTTTGAGTCCAAGCGGTACAGATTTATCAGTCTTAGCTCAAGCCTTTCACACACGTTCATATAAGACCTACATCCTACAAGAATAAGTGACGCACGTAAAGTCAAGTCGGCTTTAGTTAACTTTGTTATGTTCTTTAAAACACAGCACCGACAAGTCTTTTAAACTCTTTCTTTATATCTCTTTCAAAAAAGGCGTAGGCCAGCGGGTTAATGGCCGAGTTTAAAACCAAGGACAGGAATTTTGTAGTTTTTTTCATTGCATGGCGATGAGGTTATCGTAGTCTGGAATGGTAGTAGAAACTACAACGTAGATACATCCCATAGCAAACAAGAAACACTCCTATCACAATACCCATCAATATTACTACAGACTTCTCGTGATGAGTTTTAAAAGACACCTGATGGTTAAAGCGTAACTTTTTTCCCACGATGCATGCTGACCGATCATGCTTGCGTACGTGAAATGTCATTGATATAAAGCAGAATATTAATACAACACTGAAAGGAACTCGAAGAAAATTATACTCAGCCAAATATGAGGGACGAGGTATAGACCTTTCCCGCATTACGCTCCAGTTAGAAAACATAAAGAAATGAGGACGAGGCTCGGGTGGATAATTTCATACGAATCATTGTATTTTGTACTCCAGAGCCTCGAGTTGGTGCCTTTGTTACTGGAATATCTATTGTTTAGAAATAAATCATTTAATGGGTAACTTTTAGCACATTATAACCAACTGTTAGAAACCAGGAGAAGGAAAGAACTTGGGTAATTCGACGGCGAGTCATGAAAGCAATGTATTTTACAGGATGGACGATGGCAATAAAACGATCCAATACTGAAGCCGCATAAGTTTCAAAAGACGTGTTACTAAAACAACCATCTTGTAAAATTCACCCACGAGAGGCTACGTTGAGGCCAGTCGCAGGTGTTTGTAATATCGCAGAAGAACAGTGAAGGAATAACGCTTAAACCAACACTGAAATCCGCCATGGCAAGTGGTGCCAAGATTTCGTTTGCTGCAAACAAGGAAGATTGTAAATCTATTTCCAGTGATGGTTAGAAATGAAAGAAACCAGCGAAGAATCCAAAACCATGCAATTCTCAATCTTAACAGTTAAAGGAAGTTCTTTCCCCAGGGGAGGGGAGGGAGGGGATTCTTTAGAAATTTTCGGGTGGCAATGTGCCGCTGGGACACTGGACCACCTAGCCTATACTTCTGGTTTAGCTGAATTTTTCTACCCTATCAAACTAAACTTCCCAAATCCTTCCCTTTCCAAGAATTGCTCTCTGATTTCTATACCCAAACCCATTCTTAATTAACTGCTTGAGAAATATACCCTATAAAGCGGCACATCATATCCCATCTGACAGCACCTTCCGCAGGGGCTAGGATGCCTGTCACACTGAGTTCTTTTATAACAAATTTTAAAGAACCTACAGAAAAATCTTTTCGTTCGTTTGAGTGGGCGAATAACACTATGAAAAATTTTGGTAGCTGTAATAAAAAAAAACACATTTTTCGTTTCTCCTTGATAAATTAAAGCCTGCTGGTTATTTCATACTTCAGACTTTCTGACGATGTTATGTTGATTCTCTCCATCTCTTGACCAATGAAGAGAACAATTTTTTGCATATCAGATAATATACACCGTTAGGGAAATTAAAAAAATGACGGAAAACTCCTGGCACGTTTTGCCAAGAAAATGAAATAGCCAGGAGTACTAATTACTGCTCAAGACTATAAAACACCACGGATGAGATAACTACTTTTTGAACAATATCTGATGGACTACACATCCCTTAAATCGCCCATGTATTCAGTACCACCGGAACAGACAAAACTTTATGGTATCGTTCGAGGTAAGTATATGTAGTTTAGATATGAATATTTTGGAAGGAATAAAAAAGCAATTATTGAATTCGGCATTTGTATGATCTGATCTAATTTTACAGATCTATTCAGCCTCATTCAATACTTGTTATTATTTCTCACCTGTCAGTTAAAATTTTTAACCAATTTCTAGCGGCCATTTAATCCATCCCTTGGCCTTCTTAATTTTTGGGGGTTTTAATTTAAGAATCTTTTATCGATGAGCTTCAATAACAAAGATTTTAACTTGAATTTCACATTACTCAGGATGCGATTCATGAATCGAATGAATTCCTAAAAAAAAAACAAGTCGAGCCACCTTAAACCGACAAAAAAGAGCAATTTTCAGACTGACAAAACCAAATAACAACCGCTAATGCAAATTAAGACGATTGTCACAAATTATTTACAAAATCTTCCACCGTTCTCAGTTAAAGTTAAGGCAAAGTAACTGCTTTAAAACTTTTGTAGGAAGATAAAGATGTTTTTTCGATCGTGCCATAGGGAATCAGAAAAAAAATCTCCAGTGTTGCCTGTATAGATATCAAATGATATATACATAAATATGATCATACATAACGTGCTCTAAAGTTTTTTTAAAACATTTCATTCACACCCGGCATGGACTGAGGTTAATTAACTATCAGTTTGCAGGGAAGGCAAAACAAAATACAATTCTCTTCCTACACAAAAACAAAAACGTTAACTTCATGCTTGTTTAAGAGCGACTTTCTGCGGTGACCAAGTGAAAGGTTGCACGTGATGGAAAAAAATGCCTATCCTCATATTTCGTCCGGAGATACCTTATAGTGAGTCAATAAATGTGGTGTAATATTTTTGTCGAAATATTTTTTTCTTCTCCAGAAAATTCTCAAAAACGGTAACGGGTGGCCACCGCCATAAAATGACCAAAATAAAAGCGACAAGTAAGGGTACAAGAAGTTTGCTCCTCAAAAGCGCAGAAAGACTTAGGGATTTTTAAATTTATATGTGTACGTAGGAGGTATTGGCAAATGATTTAAGGCTAATAACAGGATTGTAACGGTTATTTTGAATTCCCGGCAAATTTTTGAAAATCGCTAATATTTCATTGTCGTAAATCTTATTTCGGAGCAGATTTTCAAGAAAACTTTTTCCTATGCGGTATAAGCCCCGGGGCTTATATTTTTCAGGGGCTTATTTTTGGAGGGGCTTATCTACGGAGGGAAATGTGCGTTTCAAAATCGATTGGGCTAGCCTTATAGTTGGAAGGAAATTTACCGTTTTTTCTTTGTTTTACTTTGTATTTGAGGGCAATTTCCAAGTACAAGCCCCCAGGGAGCTTATATTTGGAGGGGCGATTTAACGGAGGGTTTTTTGCGTTGCGAGTTTGGGGGGCTTATATTTGGAGGGGTTTTTTACATGGAGGGGCTTATTTTCGGAATTTTACGGTATCTAAACTACCTATGCTTACCTCGAACGATGTCATAAATTTTTGTCTGTTCTGGCGACAAACACAGGAACGATTCAGTAAGGGAAGTGTAGTCCATCAAACATTGGCAAAAACTAGCGCTGGCTATTTCATTTGCTTTGCAAAGCGTGCCAAAAATTTTCCGCCATTTTTTTTTTTGTTTAATTGTGTAAAATTATCTAATGCGCAAACAGTTATCCTTCTCTATTGTTGGTCAAGAGGTGGAGAAAATCAACATAAAATCGTCAGAAAGTCCGAAATATAAAATAACTAGCACGCTTTAATTTATTAAGGAGGTAGGGAAAATGTATTTTTGATTACAGTTATGTATGTGTATGTATATTTTTTCTGTAGATTCTATAAAAGTAGACGAGATGTCCACTGCTAGAACGGTACATTAAAAAACGCTACATGATAAAATCTTCGAAATTAAGCGATAAGACAAAAAGCACTTTTATGTCTTTAAAAATGTATTAGATTTCAAGAATTTATTAAAACATTTTGTACTTATTTTATTATCAAACGCCCAAAGAAACGTTAGGTATTTAATATATATATTATCGTCTTGCTGCAAAGTTTTGATATAGCACAGCGCAAGACAAATTATTACGACATTAATAAGCAAATTATTACAAATACAACGTTTTCACTCACGTGGCCAGCACCTATGCAAATTGATTGGAACAAAAGAGAGCGTTTACATAAGAAAAGACTTCAGTCAACTCCCACAGGATTGGTTGGCACGCCAACATGGCGGCCGTTTCATTTTTTTGGAACACCAATATGGCCGCCGTGACGTCATGGGAAAACGCTCCATAGTAACCAGTTGACATGTGTCCCTGATATATATGCAAGATGTTGGTTATATTCTACAGTTGATAACAACTTCCTATAACTGTTAGGAATGGGGACCTGGTTCTGGATTCTTGGTTGGGTTCTTTCATTCCTGACCATCCTTGGAAATGGATTTACAATCTTCCTCGTCTATAGCAGAGGAAATCTCCGTACTAAAACCAACGCTTCATTGTTTCACTTGCAGTAGCGGATTTCTGTGTTGGTTTGGGCGTTATTCCTTCTCTGTTCTTTTGCGACATTACAAACACCTGCGACTGGCCTGAACATTTTCTATCGCGGGTGAATTTTATAAGGTTGTTGTTTAGTAACACGTCTGCTGCAAACTTATGCGGTTTAGTACTGGAGCGTTTATTTGCCATCGTCCATCCTCTAAAATACATTACTTTTATGACTCGCCGTCGAATGACCCAAGCTATTTTCTTCTCTTGGGCTCTGCCAGTTGGTTATACTACGCTAAGACATGCCCTTTGTATTGTCTTATTTCAAAACAAGCTGGCCTGTCCTTTTTCTTGGCTGATCATAATTCCCCTGTTTCTTATATGTGTTGTGTTAATACTCTGCTTTGTATCAATGATATTTCATGTATGCAGGCATGATCAGTCAGCACGCACTTTAGCAAGACAGTTACGTTTTAACCATCAGGTGTCTTTTAAAACCCATCGTGAGAAGTCTGCAGTAATAATGATGGGTATTGTGATAGGAGTGTTTCTTGTTTGCTATGGGATGTATTTACGTTGTGGTTTTCTACTACTATTTCAGACTACGAGAACCTCGGGCTCATCGCCATGCAAAGATGAAAACTACAAAATTCCTATCTTGGTTTTAAACTCAGCCATTAACCCGCTGGCTTATGCTTTTTTCAAAAGAGACATAAAGAAAGAGTTTAAAAGACTTGTCGGCGCTATGTTTTATAGAAAATAACAAACTTAACTAAAGCCGACCTGACTTTACGTGCGTAACTCATTCTTGTAGGATGTAGGTCTTAGATGAAGGAGCCGTGAAAGGCTGATAAATCTGTACGTGACGCTTGGACTCAAAGCGAATTGAAATTTGGAAAAAATCGCCGCGCGTTAGGAGAGAAAACAAGAACCTTTGGAGAATAGGGAGAATATATAAGATCATGTGGGAAAGGACTTATACATGTAATAAGATCAAGATTCACAGGTGGTGTAAGACGCAAGTTCTTATTGGATGGAACTTTTAAGTTTCACATCATGACATAGAGTATAATTTTGTGTTCACACCCTGCTACCAAAGCCCGCTTTGCTTTACTGGCACGATTTTGGCGTACTCGAGCAACACGCTTCATCAATCGAGTAACAACGGATAGCGTGAGCATGTGCTGCTTGTTGCTTGGATACAGTTTGGAACCCAGTCTTAATAGCCGTGCGCTTTGTACAGCGGGCTCATCGGTTATGACCATCGGTTTATCAATCTGAAACGGATGCTCGCACTCTAAATACCAGTTTGACGAGAGAAAACAAGATTGACAAGTTCAGAGGTTCGAGGTTCGGTGACTTTAAAAGCTTGGCGTCAATTTTCCTCCGCACTTAAGATGACAAATGAGGTTGTTTTTCAATAGCTTTCGTAATCATCTCTATTAATGGTGGTAGATTCCTAAAATTTACTGAACCGAACTAAAAGATTAACTGTACGATTTTCTTGAGATATGAAATAATTTACCTGTGAGTAAAACACAAAGAAATGTAGTAGTCTTATAATCTTTCCGTGCAAGTTTATTTCAGTTCAGTCCAGAACACAGGTGTGACTGAAATGATAAAAATCGCCCAAAATGTAATTAAAAACGACTTATTGTGGAGAAAGGAAGGTAGCTATCAAATTTATCGCTTTTCTCCCCGGTGAAGGTTATTTTAAGGATGGTTTTCGTTTAAATTCTGCAGAAATCGTGACAAAGAAATGTAAAGATGGTTGGTTGCTCAAGAGGCTCAACCCGCAGATGGTAAGCGGAGGTGCACGTAGCTGGAACGATATAAAAGAACGTTGCATGCCGATTACATGATAAAGCCTTCCAAATTTAGCGACACGAAATAAAAAAGTAAAAGAAGACATTTAACTAAACAATATTATTAATTGGTTGATAAGGCACAGTGAGAACTGTTGTTGAAGGGCATATCGACATGACACTCCATGCGTCTTGCGTCATGTATATTGAAAGGATTATAAAATAACAAGGCTTTATAAATAACTAATAAAGGTTCCTAGACAAAATTTTTGCGTAAAGAGGGTGGTTTTTTTTGCACAGTTAATGACAACTGCCTTTAACAACTTAACGACATTGTCTTTTTGAAGACAGAGCGCCAATTAAAGGCTTCCACCAACATAATTGACTTTTGCACGAAAAAGGTCTTAAATAAATGTAAATTGACTTAGAATAACAAGTAACAAAGTGACTGTGAGAATCAAGCTCAAGGTTTACAACCGTCCGGAGCCGAGACGAAATTTCTCTTCGTAACATTCCTTTTTCACATCGTGATCAGTATATTTTTTTTCCTTGCTTTATTCATATTAATACCTTTGCATCCTGGAGCTTTTTTTTTTTTTTACCTATCTTTGTTTGCATGAAATATTTTATAAACTCTTTATAAAGAGTTTGCCAATTAGTGTCAGGTGAGAAGCTTGCGTAGCAAGCGATTCCGTTTTGTTTCGGAGCAAAGAGACACCAAGGAACGGGGTTTTCGCGCGGGTTTTGACTCTCGTTCCTCGTTCTTTGCTCCGAAACCCGCGCACGCCTGGGAAACGCTTACTACGCAGGCTATCAGGTGAGCACAGTCTACGACGTCGACTACACCTTTGGCTGAAAATTGAAAGGACTAAGCACGGAATGCATTACCCGCATACAGGTATCATACAAAGCAGACAAAGTATTTTCATTTTTCATGACCTCGAAAGCCATCTTCTTCTAGACTCAGCTTCAGCTTCAGTTTTCAAGCGTTAAGTTTAACGAAAAATACCAGGCAGATTACATTCTGCAGGCTCATATATGTCTTGTTTAACCCATTCGCCCCTGAACCGCCTGTAACCGCCCGTGCGGATCCACGTCCTTACTACCCTTTGTGACGTCATCAGTTTTAACGGTCGACGACAACTTTGTCCGCTAACTTATGCAGAGTGAAGAGATCTTTCAAACCATACCAGAATAAGCACAATTCAGTCAAGGACACCGGAGAAAGAAGCAAAAAACCATGTGTTATTGAAATGAAAATCTCCATGAAAATCTTGTTCCATTGCTCACCTACCTTTCCTTTCACCTAATCCTAAGATCCTAAAAGCTTTCCTAAAAACTCTTGCAACTGAAACGAAGCCTACTAAATGCCCAGCAAGAGAAAAAAAATGAGGCAAGAAAAGCGAAAAAAAAGGGGGAGGAGAGAAAGCGAAAAGTAAAAGTCAAGACTGCTGTGTACTTTTAAACCCAAAAACTGCGCATGCGCATGCCCGAACTTCGCAAGCTGATATTTTGCATCTGGATCAGAAGGCCGCGAAGTGTACGACCTGTAGACCGGTTTGTGGTAAGTTTTAGCTCTTTATAGCACGGCAGTGACCAGAAAACCACTCCACTAGCTTCAAAACACGTTTTTCGGCAAAATCTCCAGGAGCGACTGGGTTGATTGATATGTATTTTTATTTTCTGGCATCTGATTGGTTAACGACAACGGCGGAAACTTACTCAGGCAAATTAAGTACCTCGAAGTACGTGATAAGAGACGGTCTTTTGTGCTGCGGAAGTACCTATAAATATCGAAGGATTTTGAAGGACTTTCATTTCATTGATCAAGGTTTGCCAGAGAAAGGAAGTGAGAGGTACTCAAAGCTTGTTTCAGTATAACTATAAAATTCACTAGCATCGAGATGTTAAGGAAAGCCGAATACAAAATCCTGTTCGGTCGTCGTAACTTGGAATAACCGTCGCAATTCGTAGTGTGGTAATCAATTTGCACTTTTGTCGTAATTTTCGGTAGCTACTCAGGCAAAAAAACGCACTGTACGTGATAAGAGAAGGTCTTTTGTGCTGCTAAAGTACCTATAACTATCGAAGGATTTTGAAGGACTGTCATTTCATTGATCAAGATTTGTCAGACGTAGGAGGCGAGAGGTAGTCAAAGCTTGTTTCAGTATAGCTATATAATTCACTTCCATCGAGATGTTAAAGAAAGCCGAATACAAAACCTTGTTCGGTGGTCGTTTGGTGAACAGTCGCAATTCGTAGTGTGGTAATTAATTTGCACTTTTGTCGTAATTTTCGGTAATACCTGTCGCAATTTGTAAGAACTATCTGCCGCAATTTAGAATAAATTGAAGGTGCATTTTTTTAATCAGCTAAAGTCGCGCTTCTTTATAAATTTCACCCACGAGAACCAAACTTGAGGCAAGTAGCAGGTGTTTGTAATGTCCCAGAAGAACCCTGAAGGGATAACGCTCAAACCAACAAATAAACCCGCCACGGCGAGTGAAACAATAAACGCGTTGGTTTTGGTGCGTAGATTTCGTCTGCTGCAGACGAAGAAGATTGTAAATTCATTTCCCGCGATGATCAGAAATGAAAGAAACCAGCAGAGAATCCAAAGACCAGGTCTCCATCCGTTGTAATAGTTAAAGGAAGTTTTTATCAACTGACAGATAACTCACATCTTTGTATAAATATCAGGGTCACATTTATTTTTCACTTTCTCGAAGGGGTTAGAGGTACTCTGCGAGTTAACACGTTTTTTACGGGGAGGCTCCACACGATGTCCAACCCCTACCCTTTTATATAACATTTTTATCAGAAAAGGTACCCTTTTCGGTGTATACCTTCCATTGACAAATGATATCCCTTTCACATATTTAGTTTACATAGAAAACTAAATGAGTTTGAACTGCTGTAAATGGACCGTTTTTTGAACTAGGAAGTTTTCTTGTCTCTTTCACATCCGCAAAATGTATCTGCTAGTTCTTTTTTTGGTACTTAATTTTATAGACCAAAATGACAGATTTCCCCTCTTTTTCATATACTTACAGTAGCAAGAAACCCCTATCCTTTCATATCTTTACCAAAAGCCCGAAAAGGTACCCCTCTTGGGCGGCGCCTAACCGTGTAGGCTATAATAGGGAGTACCCTCCCCCCCTCTCCCTCCGCAGTGGTACTAATCGTTTACTAATTACGGTGCTAATTAATGTCATGATACTTTGCATTGGACTGAGCTGTAAAAATTAATTTGCGTCAAGAATTAAGATAATACAAGGAGTAATCGGAGCTTAGCAGAGTGCGTTCGATATGTTTGTCAGGCGTACAGGCGGGTAACAGTTGAGGGGGAAGATTGGATGGTTCTTGAGATAAATGAATATAATTATAGCATATTTTGAACGTAAGGGTTGCGTACAACGAAACTAATAATATGGTTCGGTGTCAAGTGCTTGCAAGCGGAGGAGGTAGTGGCCAGAGTGCGTCGGGCGTGTAAATAGAACATTTTAACTTTTGTTTTACTGGCGCGATTACAGGGCGCGGTTGTTCAAAGGCCGATTAGCGCTTAACCCGGGATTCTTTTTCTTTCTTCAAAAACATTTCTTAGGATAATTTTCTCTGTTATTTTTAAGAGCATCCAATCATCAACTCGTTTACAAAATGAATTAAACAGAATTTACTTTTTTAAAAGCTTTCACATCTGAATTCCAATTTCGCACTAATCCTGTCAAAGCCTTCAGTGGAATGTGTGTGCGGCTCACGTCAATAACTTTTCCAGTAATTTGGTCGAGTTTGTCGATTTCATTGACTCGAGAGTGGCGCTACTGTGGGTTGGTTTATAAGTTTTTCCTAATAAATAAGATAGAGTTAAAGTGTTCGTTTGTCTGGTGCCGAAAACATCGCAAGTCATGATCAAATGGCACCGCCGAGCTTCACATCTCGGTAGATTTACTTTGTGGCACAACGGCTGCCGAGCTACACAACTCGGTAAATTTACTTTGTGACACAAAGGCAGCCGAACTAAACCCGGTTTGATGCATGCACCAGGAATCGCTCACATTTTCCAAAGACAGTGACGGCGAACCATGCTGGAAATTATGAAGGCTTAATCCTAAGTAAAATTTAACAGCAAACTTCTGAAAGATGAACGCTTTGGAAGATTCAGCAAACACAGATCGATGTACGCTTTACGGAGATTCAGCAAACTTTTTATAAGATGAATGCTTTACGAAGACAGAATATCAGACCTCAGCAAACCTTTGAGAAGACGAACGTCGAGGACACACGAAACACAACGAGAGTTAGCGCGTCAAAGTGAGACAAAACGTAAGCAAGCACTTCAAAGTGAGGCAAATGTGTGTCGACGACGACGAAAATGCAATCTCAAAATAACCTCTCTTAATAATTGCACAGGACACCCATCAAGGCACAGAACACCCAACACAAATTAGGGGTTGCGTTCTCGTACCTCGAACGCAAGGTTTTCGCAACGTTAGGTTTTTCTTAATATTTGTATATACATAATTCACTTTTTATCCTGTTTTGTATTTTTTAGTTTGTCGAGCGTTTTTAACATGAGCCTCTGGCTCGGAAAATTGTGTAAACACTTCCCACGTCTTCGACATTAAATAAATCATTCATTCATTCATTCATTCATTCATTCAACGCAATAACTACCTAAGTAGTTTCACAATAATCAACACATTTGAAACAACGAAAAGGTACAAAATGTCCTGGTAAATTCTAGGACTCTACTACATTCATGTTAAGGTAAAACTGTTCTTTTTCTTATCGGCTTCATTTTGAAAATTTTGTTATGAAGCATTTTAAAAGACACCGTTATGACGACATCATAATGGGATTTTATGGCAAGGCATTTGATAGGCCAAGGCGGCAGGCCAAGGCGGCAGGTTCCAAGCCTATCTTATTTCCAGCCAATCAGAATTTAGGGCGTTCCGGACTATATCATTTTTAGGGGCGCTTTTCCATACCTTTAATTCCAGCAATGGACATCTCGTCCACTCTTCTGGGGTTGGGCTACAAGAGCAACCAACCAACACTAAGTTTTTTATCACAAATTTTACAGAATCTTTATTGTTCACGTTCGTTTGAGTGGGGCGAATTGGAATATGAAACATTTTGATAGCTGTAATAAAAAATGCATTTTCCTTTCTCCTTGAAGATAATTTATAGCTACAATCATATAGTTATTCAGACTTTCAGAAGATTTTATGATGGTTCTCTTCCCTCGTGACCAACTAACAGGCCAACCGCCTGTTCGCATAAAAATAATAATTTATACAATTATACTAATCAAAAGGCTCCTGATAAGCAATCGACGATGTAACATCATTATTCTTTTAGTTGAATTTTAATCAGGAAACGCTGTAAAATTAATTAAATGTTAATTAAACAGGGTCCATAAGTAATGTTGACCTTTTCTAAATGACAAAAATTTTGGTTAGAAAAAATTTTGCGGTTGATGGTGTTGACAACTAACGGCTAAAAGTTTCCATCTTTACGTAAAACGACTGAAATTTTTGGCTGTTTTACTGCTGAGGGCTAATCCCCTCGAGGCCCCTCTATAAATAGCAGCATGTATCTATTATTCCTTTCTTTTGATTTGCTCAAGGTTACTCCTACTGCTATCCATTCAAAATATTTCTTTCCGTAGAAAAAAGGCACTGCAACCGAGAGGCCCTGGAGACTAGGTTGAGCGTTTTAGTGATAGAGACCAGGGCGTAAGAAGGTAGGGCGTTGAAACGAGCGGGGTCGAGCGATCTAGCTGTGATGCGAGGATCTGGGTACTAACAATGAGACAAAACAAGATGGCGGACATTATAGTGGACCGTCTGAGAGATTATCCAGCGAAAGTTAGCCATTATCCTGCTGCAAGCAATAGCGAAGGAACAAATTATTGTTTCTCATGTTCGTTTTTTTGTTTTGTTCAATTTTTTCCCCGCGAACAAATATCTACATTGAATCTATAATTTCAACAATTATTCAGTTGGAGTCCGAAAAGAGCCATAGATTTGCCAGCTCTGGAAGCATGCCGCTCTAAGCTCTGAGCATGCAGCAAATCGAAATTTTTTGACTGTACATTTCCGAGAACTGTAAGTACTTTTCTATACGAGCGAGCTACTAAGATGCTTCCTCGTGTTAAGCACGTGCGTGGAAGGCTTAACTTGGTTGCCTTTCTTTAAAAACATATTTGTAGAGTCTGTCTTTACGTCTCTTTTGAAAAAAGCATAAGCCAGGGGGTTGATTGCCGAATTTAAAACCAAGACAGGAATTTTGTATTTTACATCGTCGCATGATGCCATTCCAGTAGTGTCGAATAGTATTAGAAAACTACAATGCAAATACATTCCGTAGGTAATAACAAACACTCCTATCACAATACCCATCATTATTACAGCAGATTTCTCGCCGTGATAGACACCCATTGATGATTATATCGTAGCTGTTTCGATAAAGTGCGTGCTGACCCATAATGCTTGCGTGCACGAACTATCATTGAAACAAAACCGAATATCAGCAGCGTAGATTGGAGAAACTCGAGAAAAACTACATCCAGCCAGCAAAAAATAGCATCAAGTCTCATTTTTAAACTAACCCGAAGTGAAAACTGAAGCACCTCAAAACCAGCTATTGCAGTCCAAGAGAAGAAAATAACTTGGATGATGTGACGGCGAGTCATAAAAGTAATCTTCTGTATTTTAGAGGATGGACGATGGCAATCAAACGATCCAGTACTAAGACGCATAAGTTTACAGCAGACGTGTAACTAAACAACCACCTTACAAAAGTCACCCAAGACAGCCAATGTTGAGGCCAGAGGCAGGTGTTTGTAAAGTCGCATAAAAACAGAGAAGGAATAACACTCAAACCAACACAGAAATCCGCCACGGCAAGTGAAACAATAAACGCGTTGGTTTTGGCTTGGAGATTTCGTCTGCTGCAAACGAGGAAGATTGTAAATCCATTTCCAATGATAGCCAGAAATGAAAGAGCCCAGCCAAGAATCCAAAACCAGGTCTCCATCTTAACCGTTACAGGAAGTTCTTATTAACTATAGACTATAAACAACACCTTGCATAAATATCAGGGTAGCATTTATTTTTTACTATCCCGAGGCGGGAGGGCACTCAACGAAGTTTTAGACAGGGAGGCTGTGCCGCGATGTCCAATCCCCCTTACCCTTTTATATACCAATTACCCCTTTTATATACCTTCTACTGACAGATAGTAATCCTCTCACATACCTAGTTTAGACTTTAATTGCTGTATTTGCACCTTCTTTTGAATATAAATCAATCCCGGAACTAGGAAGTTTTCTTGTCTCTTTCACATCCACAAAATATATCTGTTCGTCCTTTTTTTGGTTCTATTACAGACCAAAAGGACAGATTTTCATAGTTTTTCATATACTTAAACTAATGAAACCCTTGCCCTTTCATATATTTACCTACTAAAGCCTGAAAAGGTACCCCTCTTAGGCGGAGCCTCCCCCCCATATAGGCCATTATAGGGAGTACCACCCCCCCTCCCCCCCGTGGTTCTAATCGTTTTTATTTTTACTAACGGTGCTGATGAATGTCATGATAATTTGTATTGTGCAGAGCCGTGACAGTCAATTTGCATCAAGAAGAAATATAACTGCTTATAAGTAGTTTAATGATAAGGAATACATTTCAAACAACGAAAATACGTAGTATACAAAATGTATTCAGTTGGTAAATTCTACGAATCTACTACATCACAAAAAATTCGGCTTTTATCAATAACAAAGTTTCTTGTTTAGTGTTGTCATAGTAATATCGATTTTAATCAAAACTACATTTTCATAAATTTCAATGCATAACAAAATTACTGGTGAAAATTTGTAGCGATCGGACAAGAAAAAAAAAACTTTTTAGACGATTGAAAAATATCGGTATATGGCCTCTGAAAAACTGTATCGAAACACCTTAAGTCAACATAAAAAGTAATTATATTCTAAGTCAAGTACTGTGACAAATGATCGTGAGATTTCTTTAGGATGAAATTAACTGGTTGAAGATCGATCCAGTTAAGAAATTAAATTGAACGTTTTCTCGCTAAAATGTCTATATATAGATACAACATGTGACCGTAAATGGCGTTTTTTTTCTGATAGCCCGCTTTATACGGACAACCGGTTATTACGGACATTTTAAGACTAAAGGTGGATTTCCACTGCCACGTAATTTTTCCGTGCGTACGCGCGTAAAAAAAAATAGAGGAGATGTATGAAAGGCCACGCAAAAAAGTAAAAGTTGAAGTCATACATTGCCTCTAGTTTATTTACGAGCGTAAAATTTACCAGCGTTCGCACGGAAAACTTACGTGTGAGTGGAATTCAACCCTAACTGACCTGATAAATCGTGATGGCCCGGTGGTCTACTCTGTGAGAGCGGTTGGAAGGTCGGTGGTTAGGTTACCTGGTCTCTCCACCGTCGTCAACGCCGTACTACTGTAACAGACTACGTGTTTAACTTAATCTTGTTTGCAGATTAATTATATTCCATTTCCGAGTTGTTTGTTTATTCGTGTTTCCAGAGCAGAAGGCGAAAATACCTCACGCTTTCATTTAACCAGAAGTCAGGCGCAATTTGATTTAAATACACTAAGACAGAAATCGGATTTTTGCTCACTGTCCTATGGGTCTTGCTCCTTTCTTAACCCTTCAAGTCCCAAAGGTGACCAACATCAATTTTCTCCCAACAATATTCATGCCTTGTCAAGAGATAAGGTGATGAGAATTTATGAAATGATCACGTAAGAAAAAATGCTTTGATCTGCTATCAAATTCTCCCAACTAAATCTTAAAGGAAATGTATGGAGATCAGTTTGGAAAATTGGGGCTTAAGGTGGCTGAACACAGTTTTGCGGGCGGTCAGCGGTAGCGCGTGTTTTAAATTAGACAAACAAACATGGCGGCGAAAAAAGCAATGGTATACAGACGACGATTTCTCAAAATCTACGCTATAAAATTTTGTGATATTTGGCAAAATGTTTACTTTTATCGTATTTTAAATGATGAGAACTTTAAAATGGAAGTTGAACAGACGAATTTTGTAACACATTTAATAATTACGGTAGAATTATGTTAGTGATTATCTGTTAAAATTTGGTCAAATAAGTTTCAAATGGTAATGATTAATTATAGTAAGCTGTGTGCGAGTTT
Organism: Porites lutea; assembly: GCF_958299795.1. NCBI lineage: Eukaryota > Metazoa > Cnidaria > Anthozoa > Scleractinia > Poritidae > Porites > Porites lutea. The sequence continues at coordinate 14,876,638 of NC_133213.1, read as the reverse complement.
ATGGGAAAATCTAATGAGCGAATTTTAAGTAAACTGAGTAACGGTGAAATTTTAAGGTTGTATTTAATCGTTCACGTTGCCATGGAAACTACGAAAACGTCAAATTTTACCTGTCAGTCAAACTCTTTCATTAGTATATTTTTCACATGCCAAGTTTCAGCTGGTGAGCTGCAACCTTTGTCTTGCCACAATTTGGCAAATGACCTATACTCAGAAACTGCCAAAACTGTGTTCAGCCACCTTAAATGGTTAAGTACCAAGTTTCCAAATTTCAATTCAGCGGGAGTCCAAAAGGGCCACATATTGGCCAGTTCTAAGCTTGTCACTCTCTTTATTCTACTTCAATTAATGTTAAGACCTACAGTGTAGAAAATGAATCAAACACATACGTGGGAGGGCTTCACTTGGTTAGCTTTCTTTGAAAACTTCTTCTTTATGACTGCCTCTTTTGAAAAAGGCATATGCCAGCGGGTTAACGGCCGAGTTTAAAACCAAGACAGGAATTTTATAGTTTTCATCATTACATCGAGATGGGATAGTGTTAGAAAACTACAACGCAGGTACATTCCATAGCAAACAAGAAACACTCTTATCACAAGACCCATCATTATTACTGCAAACCGCTCGTGAAGAGTTTCAAAAGACGCCTGATGGTCCGGTGGTTAAAACGTAACTGTTTTGCTATTAGGTGCGTGCTGATCGATCATGCTTGCCTACATTAAAAATCATTGATACAAAACTGGTTATAATCAGAGCACATGGGAGGATTTCGAGTGAAATTACATACAGAAAGTTAAAGGGAGTAGTGACAAGACTCGTTTTAAAACTAAAACGAAATGAAAACCGAAATACCACAAAAACAAATGTTATAGTCCAAAAACTGAGAAAATAGCTAACGGATAATTCGACGACGAGTCATGAATTAAAGAAATTGCACTTTAGAGGATAGACGATAGCAATCAAACGAACTAGTTCTAAACTGTATAAGTTTCCAACCGAAGTGTTCCTATAAACAGCCACCTTATAAAACTCACCCAAGATAGCAAATGTTGAGGCAAGTAGCAGGCGTTTTTGCCGTAATGTCGCTGAAAAATAGAGAAGGACTTACGCTCAACTACAACACAGAAATCTAGCTAAGTCTGCCAGGGCGAGGAAAACAATAATCGCGTTGGTTTTGGTGCGGAGATTTTGTCTGCTGCAAATGAGCCGAGGAAGATTGTCAATTTATTTCCAGTCGTGGTCAGTAATGAAAGAAGCCAGCCGAGAATCCAAAACCAGGTCTCCATCCGTTTTGACAGTTAAAGGAAGTTCTTATCAACTATAGATTATAAACTAGTAATAACTAAAGGTTACTGAGTGCTGGCGGCAAGGATCGAAGGTTAAAACGCTTTTTATCCATCACTGTTCTCAAGTGTGCTTTACGTGCGTTTCATGTGAGAGATAGTCAAAACACGCGTGATCAGATTACGAGTGATACAAGGTCCAAACGCGCGTGATCAAATTGCCTTCTGTATATTCCATTCATCCTTTATGGAAGTCCAAACGAATGCTGGCCACATACATGTGACGCATGCGAAATAACTAGTAGCTAGTAATAACCAAAGGTAAGGGAGTGCGGGCGACAACGATCGAAGGTCAAAACGCTTTTGCTCCATCGCTGTGCTTTGCGTAAGTTTCGCGTGACATATGGTCAATACGCGCGTGATCAGATTACGAGGGTCAGAAGGTAGAGACGCGCGTGATCAAATTGCGTTCTGTGCGTTCCCTTCATTCTTACTGGAAGTCCAAACTAATGCTGGCTACATACATGCGACGCATGCGTAATAACAACCTGGAGATTAGGATTGCGGGTTCCTCTTGTAGCCCGCAATAACGCTTTTGCGTAAAAAGCAGGGTAACATTTATCAAATTGACGTATTCCTAAGTTAGCAAGAGCTAGAGAAAACGGGGACCGTCACGTGGCAATTGCGCTAAAACATTTGTCAGTCAAACGGGACAAAGTCAACTTATTGTCAACTTGGTTCACTAAGTAATTGCGAGGTCATTGTATTCTTATTTGTGACAGTTCTTTATTAGAAAGTGCGACAGGTGTTACAAATTACGCCAAAAGTTAGGCAGCAATTTATTAGAAGAAGTTTTTTTCGTTTTCGCTATCCAATCAAAAGCGAGTAGGTAAAATTGCATGACAACTGTCGAAAAAAATACATATATATGAGATGCTACAAGAAGTTAAACTCAAAGCAAAGAAACAGCTTGGAAACTTGTTTGCTAAAGAAAACGAAAGCCTTTCTCGTCATGAGAAATAAAAGTACTCAGCCCTATGTATGGTCGATGCAGATCGTACTAACGTTCTTAAACAATTTATTCAGGCTAAGCTAAATTGATCGGAATAACTTGCATCTGGAAGATAAATACATGTAAACTACTAGCTAATTCACCTGCTCAAAAATGATCTTTCTCGATTCATGCGGAGTATTTTTTTTTTAACAGTGCGTCAAAATGGAGAAAGTGAAGCCAAGTGTCTGCTTGCAGGATGTGAACATAAAAATATACTCTCACGATGTGATATTAAAGGTTCCATCTGATAAGAACTTTCGCCTCCCACCACTGTGTGAACTTGATCCTAAATCCTTTCCCTAATATTTTACATTCTCTTAGGGTCCAAAGGTTCTTGACTGTTTTCTCTCCTCGTACGCCTGTTTATTTTTTTTTTTTCCAAATTCCAATTCGCTTTCAGTCAAGAGTCAGAGATCCAGCTGGCAGTCTCTTCTCAAGCCTTTCAGCGTCTTTTAAGTCCTACATCCTCCAAAATTGAGTCACGTGTCCTGTGGTAGGGTTTAGTTAAAATTGATGTATTTTCTTTAAAATACAGCGGCAACAAGTCTTTTTTTATATATATACCTCGGAATCGTTTCAAGAAAGCACCTGACTTATACTGGATTGTATTCTTATGGTCCTTTGGTTCTTGTACACTCCTTAAACACCAGTGTTTCCAAACTATGATTTGAGACAAACCTCCAGGGATTTGCGGGCTCCAAAACTGCCGCCCGCGATGCCTGACACAATCCGCTATCAAAGGCAGTTCTGCCAACTAATATTAAGATTTCTGTCCTTCAAAAATGATCTAACGATGAGTGGAAGGCTCTACTTGGTTACTTTTCTTAAAAACCACCTGACCGATTAGTCTTCTAAACTCTTTCTTTATGTCTCTTTTTAAAAAGGCATAAGCCAGCGGGTTAATGGCCGAGTTTAAAACCAAGAGAGGAATTTTGTATTCTTCATCATGGCATGGCGATGAGGTTATCGTAGTGCTAGTCTGGAATAGTATTAGAAAACTACAACGCAGATACATCCCATAGCAAACAAGAAACACTCCTATCACAAGACCCATCATTATTACTGCAGACCTCTCGTGAGGGGTTTTAAAAGACACCTGATGGTTAAAACGTAACTGTTTTGCTAAAGTGTGCGCTGACCGATCATGTCTGCGTACGTGAAATATCACTGATACAAAGCAGAGTATCAGTATACCACATGGAAGAATCTCAAAAACTATGGTCATCACCCAAATTGCAAAAGGACAGGTATAGTTTTGATATAAAACAATACAAAGGGTATTTTTTAGCACATTATCACTAACTGTTAGAACACAAGAGAGGAAAATAGCTTGGGTAATTCGACGGCGCGTCATCAAAGTAATGTATTTTAGAGGATAGACGATGGCAATAAAACGATCCAGTACTAAGAGGCATAAGTTTACAACAGACGTGTTACTAAACAACAACCTTATAATAGTCACCCAAGATCGGAAATGTTCAGGCCAGTGGCAGGTGTTCGTAATGTCGCAAAAGAACAGAGAAGGAATAACGCTCAAACCAACACAGAAATCCGCTACTGCAAGTGAGACAATGAACGCGTTGGTTTTGGTGCGGAGATTTCGTCAGCTGCAAACGAGGAAGATTGTAAATCCATTTCCAATGATGGTCAGGAATGAAAGAACCCAGCCAAGAATCCAAAACCAGGTCTCCATTCTTAACAGTTAAAGGAAGTTCTTATCAACTGTGGAATATAACCAACATGTTGCATAAATATCAGGGACACATGTCAACTGGTTACTATGGGCCGTTTTTACTTGACGTCACGGCGGCCATATTGGTGTTCCAAAACAATGAAACGGCGGCCATGTTGGCGTGCCAACCAATCCTGTGGGAAGTTGACTGGACTCTTTTCTTATGTAAACGCTCTCTTTTGTTCCAATAAATTTGCATGGGTGCTGGCCACGTGAGTGAAAACGCTGTATTTGTAATAATTTGCTAATTAATGTCGTAATAACTTGTCTTGCGCTGTGCTATAACAAAAATTTGCATCAGGACGAAAATATATTAAATACCTTACGTTTCTTCGTGTGTTTGATGATAAAATAGCAACAAAATGTTTTAATAAATTTTTGGAATCTAATACATTGTTAAAGGTAAAAGTGTTCTTTATCGCTAAATTTGGAACATTTTGTGATGTAGCGTTTTTCAATGTACCGTTCCAGCGGTGGACATCTCCTCTACCAACGTCGTCCCCAGGGCGCTTTTCCCTGGCTTTGGAGGTGGGGCGGGAAAAGGCCCTGGCATCGGCTGGCTAATCCATCATTTTGATTGGTTGATTGATTGAGGTAAATCATGTAAGAAGATGCCCAAATGGAAATAATTTATGCATTATAGTGAAATCGAAATGGCGGAAAGCATGTCCGCTTCAACAAAGATTTCTTCAAGAAATCTAGTTTGCAGGCTATGTGCATGATGGTTCTCATGAGAGTCGCTATAATGTTCGAATATGCAGCAAGGCCGGCTTATCTAAAGATCTGTATTTGAAAGTTTATAAAACCTGTGGCAATGCTGTAAAATTTCTGAGGACGATCCGCAGTGTTATGTGTTATGTACAGGTGGCGTTACATTCGTAAACAAAATGGGTCAGTTTATTTAGGGAGCTCAATCTGTAGACAATACGCCGTCTGATCTAAACTCAGAATATTCTGTAAAGCGATGCGTTCAACTTTCACCGCCGTCTTCGCATCAGCCGTCGAAGCGAAGCGTCTATCAAAGAATATGCCAGACAAAAGATTCGATGTGGACGAGCCGCAATAAAAGGGGGTGGTAGGCCTACACGACTTTTACCTCATGCCAAAATGCTGCTTGTTCCAATAATTTTTTTTCCTCTGCTAGGTAGATTATGCTCTGGAAGGTTCTATATTTTTACTGGGCCGCTTGTTTTACACTGAGAGGTCATTGCACACATATCGATTTACTATGGTTTTTGTTTCTGGTCGGCAGGATTTGCCCTCTGATACAAGAGCATTTTATTGACCTCTTTTGAAGCGGACAGCTTTTTATTACGGTTGAATAAGGGTTGTAGTTTTCTCTAAAGTGCCTTTTGGATCTAAATAACCAAGCGATTTTCTTTAGTCCGTGAATGAAATGTTTTTTTTTTTGCAATGTTGTATCACGCTGGCCCAGCTTGTTTGTTTTCTTTGCAGGCATGTTAAATTATCACGGATAGTGATTAACAGGTCCAAAATTATAAGAATAGAGTGCAGCTTAAACTGAAGCTGCATCAACTATGCCGGATAATTGCATTGTGACTCAGTAGACTCGAGCTTGGTGTTTTCATAAAGGTAATATGAGTCTTGACTGGAGCGCGAAGTATTATTTCCTTCCTTGGTAATAGCTTTCGACTAATAAAGCTTACCAGTGTTTGGGCTGTTTTGTTATTGCCACTTTGTGATCAGGCACGACCATGGCTTCGGTTCTCCACGCGAACTTCATTAGTTACCGCGTTGGCTTTGTGCTTAGTTGCTTTTACAAGAGCAACGTTAATTGTTCCGGCTTTATCGTGGCGAGAACGGTACAGTGCTGTGAAATAGCATCGACTTGCCAGATTCAGTAGGTAAGACACTTCAATAATATCCTGGCCTTTCAGGATAGATTCGAAGCATTTTACTTAAAGAGGTTAAAAATTAATCGATGGAAAGTTACCGTTACTCAGGGAAAAATCTGACCCGGCCAAGCACTGATAAAAACTCTGGTCTACTCGCCATCTTCGATGCTTTGTTTATCGTATGCGATCATACGCTAATTTACATAGTACACCCACAAATTCTGGCTGTTTAGTGGTCATGTGACCGGCCGATGCCAGGGCCTTTTCCCGCCCCTCCTCCAAAGCCAGGGAAAAGCGCCCTGGGGACGAGGTTGTTCCTCTACTCTTTTTAGGGTTTCCCCATGGGGAAATTTTTCGGGTGGTAATGTGCCGTTGGGACACTGGGACACCTAGCCTTTACTCCTGGTTCAGCTGAATTTTTCTACCCTATACTAAACTAAACTTCCCAAATCCCTCCCTGTCCAAAAGTTGCAACCAACCCACACTGAGTTCTTTTACCACAAAAAAGAGTCTACAGAAAAAATCTTTTCGTTCGTTTGAGTAGGGCGAATAAGAGTATGACAAATTTTGATAGGTGTAATAAAAATGCATTTCTTGCTACTTTGGACACTGTACACAAATGAACTTAATGCCTTTTAGTTCATTATTATTTATCAGCTACTTTATTTTCCTACCTACGTACACTTATGTAAATATCTTATATAGTGTGAAATAAAGAATTGAATTGAATTGAATACCCTATTTACGAATGGACCAACACCAACTCGTGGGTGAAAAAGCAAACACCAAGTCGAACCAAGCCCAAGAGGAACTTTAAGTTCGAGTATTTTGACTTCAGTATTCACAAAGATATCAGAAAAATGTTACGTACAGCTGTTATTAACTATATAAAGATGAAAATTTGTTATGACACATGTTTTATTGATATCGGAGTTGCGATGGCAACGCAATGACGCCATTTCGTTTTTAACTTGCCTTTTTATTTCTTGGTACCAGGAGTTTTTTCAGAAATCATAACAGTCCAGTTTTTAATTCGTCGTGGCCGCTGAATAAAAGCGCTAAAGACTTATTTGTACAGGGCTAGCCTCGAGCCAGTTAGGGAGCAAGGTTGGGGCGGTGGTGGGAGCACTCGCCTCCCACCAACAACGTGGTCTGGGTCAGGAGCCCATCAAATTGAGCTCCTGTCTGAGATCAAATCCCCGCGTTGACTTCAAATGTGGGTTGAGATTGTTGTTGGTTCTCTCCCTTGCTCCGCGAGGTTTCTTTCCGGATACTCCGGTTTTCCCCTCTCCTCAAAAACCAACACTTCCAAATTCTAATTCTATCTAGAACGCACAGACACGTTTAAACGAGTTTATAAGAACTCCTAAGTGCTTCGTGGGTAAACAAATTACAATTTACAATTTACAACTTGCAATTTTAAGGAAAAATATTTATAAATACCGGCGAGAAGAAGGTGCCTGAATTGGAGTTTGAAACAATAGACACAGTTGTACACAGGTCTTCTTCTGACTGGAATTTGCGAATATATTTACCTCATGTCAAGGCTAGCACTGTTTAAACGAGTTCTCAGTGCTTCCATTCAGTGGCGGCCGCAACGAATTCGAAACTGGACTATTTAGACAGTGAAGGAAGGTACAAGCTCCCTCAGGCGATTTCTGAGAAAAAGTCCTGTTACTGAGAAATACAAAGGTAAGTAAAATACGTAATGGCCTCATTACGGTAACTCTGGAAATGTCGATAAAACATACATCATAACAAATTTTCATCTTCATACAATACAGCTCTGGTAAATCTTTTTCTGATACCTTTGTTAATGTAGACATAGTAAATGCTCATACTTGAAAAGTATAATCCCTAAAAAAAACAGTCGAGCCACCTTGGAGACAAGAAAAGCAAATTTCAGACTGACAAAGACAAATTACATCCGCTACTATACTGCAAATGAAGACTATTATCACAAATTATTTACAAAAGCTTCCACTGTTCTCAGTTAAACTTAAGGCAATTGAAAACTACTTTAAAACTTGTGTAGGAAGAAAAAGATGGCTTTTCGCCACGCCATAGGGTATCTGAAATAACTCTCCATGTTGCCTGTATATAGATATCAATACATACATAAATATGATCATACAGATCGGGCTCGAAAGTTTTGAATATCTCATTCACACCTGGTATGGACTGAGCTTAATTAACCATCAGTTTGCATGGAAAGGAAAAAAAAAATACTATAATTCTCTTCTTACACAAAAACAAAAACGTTTACTCCATGTTTGTTTAAATTCTAGGAAACTACTTAGCAGATCTAGAGTTGATTACAAAAGTTATTTTAGAAAATAAAGTAAGGAAAAAGAAATACTGTCACTTGGTCTGAAACAAAAATGTTTTAATTTACAAATTTAGTCTACCAGTTCTGTAGACGTTGGCTTGATAAACCTCGGAATCGTTTCAAGAGAGCATCTGATATATACTGGGTTGACTCTTATCAACGTTTGGTTCTCGTACCCTCCTTAAACACCAGTGCTTCCGAACTATGATTCGAGACAAACCGCCAGAGATTTGCCGGCCCAAAAACTGCCGCCTGCGATGCCTGACACAATCCGCTATCAAAGGCAGTTCTGCCAACTAATATTAAGATCTCGGTCCTTCAAAAATGATCTAACGTACTGAAGTGGAAGGCTCTACTTGGTTACTTTTCTTAAAAACCACCTGACCGATAAGTCTTCTAAACTCTTTCTTTATGTCTCTTTTGAAAAAAGCATAAGACAGTGGGTTAATGGCCGAGTTTAAGACCACGACAGGAATTTTGTATTGTTCATCTTTACATGATGCATGTAATATATGCAATATATTCCGTAGCACACAACAAACACTCCTATCACAATACCCATCATTATTACTGCAGACTTCTCGTGATGGGTTTTAAAAGATATCCGATGGTTAAAACGTAATTGTTTTGCTAGGGTGCGTGCTGACCGATCATGTTTCCATACATGAAGTAACATTGACACAAAACAGAGTATCTGCAGAATACAAGGAATGATTTCCATGGAAATCATTAAAACCGCAGCTGCAACGATACTGGTCAGAGGGGTCTCACAGCAAAGTCGAAGTGCGGTTTTGAGCGCAACCATCGTAAATGACGCTATCCAACAGGAAGTTATCACTTGAATAACACGAGATCGAGTCATAAAAGTTATGTATTTAAAAGGCTTTATGATGGCGATGTAACGGTCGAGCACCAGAGAACACAAGTTTAAAACAGACAAGTAGCTAAACAGCCACCTTACGACATCGATCCATGAAGGAGAAACCTTAGGCCAGTAGCAGGTGTTTGTAACGTCGCAAGCTAACAGAGAAGGAATAACGCCCAAACCAACAAACAAATCTGCTACTGCAAGTGAAACAATAAACGCGTTGGTTTTGGTGCGGAGATTTCCTCTGCCGCAGACAAGGAAGATTGTTATTCCATTTCCAGCGATGGCAAGAAACGAAAGAACCCAGCCAAGAATCCAAAACCAGGTCTCCATCCGCAAAAACAGTTAAGGGAAGTCCTTATTAACTACAAATGGAAAGAAAAATATCCTCTTCGCAAAAACATCAGGGGGTTCTCAGTTATTCAAGATGTACGTTACTAGGCTAAATTTCTTTTTATTGTCCTACTTTGTCATAAATTTAGTAATTTCTTATTCGATGTTTTTCCTAGTGGGTAATTAACCAAGCTTTCGCAACACAGTTGGTAGGATAATAAGAATTGTGGCGTGTCAAAGGAACAAACTTAACCGTTGTAATTCAAAGGATGGGCGCTTTCTATTCAACTAACGAGTTCCGGTTTGAAATGTTGGAAGTTCCACGTGTCTAATGGAACTCTACATTCCGGTTATACCCACCCGACCCAAGCCACCACACGTTTGGTTATTGCTCGGGCAAAAGAGTGGTACTGGGGACAACAATTTTGTCAATTAAAAACGCACATTTCGGTCCGACCGACCGAAATGAGCGGACCGGTCAAAGTGGACCACCTTCAAACTAGACCCAAATTTTTTCGATCGGATCGAACCGAAATGGTCCGTTCCATTTGATTTCTAACCGAAATTTACGGAACTTTCAAAGGGAGTGAATGGAGCCTGAGTGAGCCTTGCAGCATGTAATCTGCCTAGAGTCTCAGTCGTTAAACTAATAACGCTTGAAAAGCCTGAAGAAGATGGCTTTCGAGGTCATGAAAAATGAATATGATCAAAATACTTTGTCCGCTTTGTACGTTACCTGTATGCGGATCATGTATTCCGTGCTTAGTTCTTTCAGTTTTCAGCCAAAGGTGTAGTTGACTTCGCCGACTATGCTCACCTGTTAGCCTTCGTAGCAAGCGTTTCCGTTTTTGTTTTAGCGCAAATTAAGAACGAGGAAGGACAGCCAAAGACCGCGCGAAAATCCCGTTCCCTAGTCTCTCTTTGCTCCGAACCAAAACGGAAACGCTTGCTACGCAGGCTACTCATCTGACACTAATGGGCAAACTCTTTGTGTTTATAAAATATTTCATGCCAACGAAAATAGGTTTTAAAAAAAAGCTCCAGCTACTAAACAGAGTGCGCAAAGGTTATTTAATTAATGCAAGGAAAAAAATATACTGATCACGATGTGAAAAACTTGGAGATGTTGCAAGGATAAATTTTGTCTCGGCTCCAGACCGTTGTAAACCTTGCGCTTGATTCTCGCGGTCTCGTTTTTACTCTTTATTCTAAGTCAATTTACATTTATTCCAGACCTTTTTCGTGCAAAAGTCAATTATGTTGGTGGAAGCCTTTAATTGGCGCTCTGTCTTTAAAAACACAATGTCGATAAGTTTTCAAGGCAGTTGTCAGCAACTGTGCAAAAAAAACACCCTCTTCACAGAAATTTTTGTGTAACCTTCATTAGTTATTTATAAAACCTTGTTGTTTTATAATTCTTTTCATATACATGGCACAAGACGCCTAGAGTGTCGAGTCGATATGATTAACAACTGTTCTCACCGTGGCTTACCAATCAATTAACAATATCGTTTAGTTAAATGTCGTCTTTTGCATTTTGATCATGTAAGCATAGTCGGCGACGTCGACTACACCTTTTGCTTACATGATAGCCTGCGTAGCAAGCGTTTCCGTTTTGTTTTGGAGCAAATTAAGAAAGAGGAAGGACAGTCAAAGACCGCTCGAAAATCCTGTTCCTTAGTCTCTCTTTGCTCCGAAACAAAACGGAAACGCTTGCTACGCAGGCTACTCGCCTGACACTAATGGCCAACAAACTGTTTGTGTGTTTAATAATAAAGAGTTTATAAAATATTTCATGCGAACGATAATAGGTAAAAAAAAAAAAAAAACCTCCAGCTACTAAACAGAGCATGCAAATTAAGGTTATTTAATGAATAAAGCACGAAAAAAAAATATACTGATCACGATGCGAAAAAGAGATGTTATAAGGAGAAACTTCGTCTCGGCTCCGGACCGTTGTAAACCTTGAGCTTGATTCTCGCAGTCTCGTTTTTACTCGTTACTCTAAGTCAATTTACATTTATTTAAGACCTTTTTAGTGAAAAAGTCAATTATGTTGGCAGAAGCCTTTAATTGGCGCTCCGGCTTTAAAAACACAATGTCGATAAGTTTTCAAGGCAGTTGTCATCAACTGTGCAAAAAAAAACACCCTCTTCACAGACATTTTTGCGTAACCTTTATTAGTTATTTATAAAACCTTGTTGTTTTATAATTCTTTTAATATACATGGCACAAGACGCCTAGAGTGTCGAGTCGATATGATGTTTAACAACTGTTCTCACCGTGGCTTACCAATCAATTAACAATATCGTTTAGTTAAATGTCGTCTCTTGCATTTTATTTCGTATCGCTAAATTGCATTAGGCATGTAACGTTTTTAACATAATGTTCCAGCTACGAGCAACTCGTCTTTCCATTTGCGGTTGGGTTTCCTGACCAACCAACCCTCATTGCATTTATTTCTTAATCACGATTTCTACAGAATTTTAAGGAAGATTAGCCTTACGTTCGTGTAACCGGGGAGAAAAAGGTGATAAATTTGATATTTACCTTCCTTTCTCCATAATAAGTCATTTTACACTTTAGACGACTTTTATCATTTCAGTTACACCTGCAGGACTGAGCTGAGTTTTAGTTCCAGCTCGGTTTTATCAGTAAATTCAAGAAATTGTGGGGGTGTGTTCGAGCAACTCGCTCGCTACACGATGAGGTACCAGGAATCTGATTTACATCTTGCCTTTATTCTTCTTCGACTTCTGCTAACAATCTTGATCTTCTTACTCTTCCAACTCTTCCACTTTTTTACAAACTTTCTTCTACCAACTTCTACTCCTTAGTTCAAGCATAGTAGCGGTTTTTGTAGCCAAAGCTGGACATGTTTGGGTTAACTGACCGTGGGAATAAAACTACGGTGAACTCGGTGTGGGTAATGTTTTGGTATGACAGAACCTACATGGTTGTGTTCGGCAAGAATGTACAAACCACTGAAAAACTAAAACTCTGGTTAACAAACCCAAACACAGGAACTTCAACGAGACTAGTAAACCAAGGTCAGCTGTAACATCACAAACACGACCACCTACGAAAAACTACCATCTGACAACTACAAGCGTATATAAATATCCTAAAATGGCGGCAATTGGTAAATTTGCGAGCTAAGCATAAATTCAAATACAAGAAAAAGCAAAGGATCAAAACAGGAAAACACCTACGCGGACAAAAATCAAGACTAACCTTGACCCCCCTGATGAAAAAAAAAAAAAAACTAAGTGAAGCAAAGCGGGCTTTGCTAACAGGGTGGGAACACAATTATACTTTATGTCATGATAAAAAGTTCCATCCAATAAGAACTTGCGTCTCACACCACCTGTGAACCTTGATCCTAAGTCCTTTCCCTGATATTATATATTCTCTGAGGGTCCAGAGGACTTGTTTTCTCTCCTAGTGGGCCTTTTTTTCCAAATTTCAATTCGCTTTGGGTCCAAAGCGTCACAGATTTATCAGTCTTAGTTCAAGCCTTTCACACTTGTTCATATAAGACCTACATCCTACAAGAAAGAGTTACGTACGTAAAGTCAGGTCGCCTTTAGTTAGCTTAATTGCTATTTTCTTTAAAACACAGCGCCGACAAATCTTTTTTTAACTCTTCCTTTATGTCTCTTTTGAAAAAGGCATAGGCCAGCGGGTTAATGGCCGAGTTTAAAACCAATACAAGAATTTTATATTGTTCATCTTCACATAGTGATGACAATAGTATTAGAAAACTACAACGTAGATATATCCCATAGCAAACAAGAAACACTCCTATCACAATACCCATCATTATTACTGCAGACTTCTCGCGGTGGGTTTTAAAAGATATCCGGTGGTTAAAACGTAACTGTCTTGCTAAGGTGCGTGCTGACTGATCATGCCTGCATACATGAAATATCATAGATACAAAGCAATGTATTAATACAACACATGGAAGAAACTCGGAAATTATGGTCGGCCAAATAAAAGGACATTTGCTGGTATCGTTTTTAAATAAGACAAGACAAACGGTATCTTTTAGCGCATTATAACTAACTGATAGAGCCCAAGAGAAGAAAATAGCTTGGGTAATTCGACGGCGAGTCATCAAAGTAATGTATTTTAGAGGATAGACGATGGCAATAAAACGATCCAGTACTAAGGCACATAAGTTCAGAGCAGACGTGTGACTAAGCAACAACCTTATAATATTCACCCACGAGAACCAATAATCAGGCCAGCGGCAGGTGTTTGTAATGTCGCAAAAGAACAGAGAAGGAATACCACTCAAACCAACACAGAAATCTGCTACTGCAAGTGATACAATAAACGCGTTGGTTTTGGTGCGGAGATTTCGTCTGCTGCACACGAGGAAGATTGTAAATCCATTTCCAGTGATAGTCAGGAATGAAATAACCCAGCCAAGAATCCAAAACCAGGTCTCCATTCTTAACAGTTAAGGAAGTTCTTATCAACTGTGGAATATAACCAACATGTTGCATAAATATCAGGGACACATGTCAACTGGTTACTATGGGCCGTTTTTACTTGACGTCACGGCGGTCATATTGGTGTTCAAAACAATGAAACCGCGGCCTTGTTGGCGTGCCAATCAATCCTGTGGGAGTTGACTGAACTCTTCTCTTCTGTAAACACTCTCTTTTTTTCCAATAAATTCCCATAGGTGCTCAGGTCACGTGAGTGAAAACGCTCTATTTGTTCTTTTAATCGTCTTTATTTGTAATAATTTGCTAGTTAATGTTTATTAAATAATAACTTGTCTTGCGCTGTGCTATAACAAAAATTTGCATCAGGACGATAATATATTAAATACCTTACGTTTCTTCGTGTGTTTGATGATAAAATAGCAACAAAATGTTTTAATAAATTTTTGGAATCTAATACATTGTTAAAGGTAAAAGTGTTAGCGTTTTTCAATGTACCGTTCCAGCGGTGGACATCTCCTCTACCAACGTCGTCCCCAGAGCGCTTTTCCCTGGCTTTGGAGGTGGGGCGGGAAAAGGCCCTGGCATCGGCTGGCTAATCCATCATTTTGATTGGTTGATTGATTGAGGTAAATCATGTAAGAAGATGCCCAAATGGAAATAATTTATGCATTATAGTGAAATCGAAATGGCGGAAAGCATGTCCGCTTCAACAAAGATTTCTTCAAGAAATCTAGTTTGCAGGCTATGTGCATGATGGTTCTCATGAGAGTCGCTATAATGTTCGAATATGCAGCAAGGCCGGCTTATCTAAAGATCTGTATTTGAAAGTTTATAAAACCTGTGGCAATGCTGTAAAATTTCTGAGGACGATCCGCAGTGTTATGTGTTATGTACAGGTGGCGTTACATTCGTAAACAAAATGGGTCAGTTTATTTAGGGAGCTCAATCTGTAGACAATACGCCGTCTGATCTAAACTCAGAATATTCTGTAAAGCGATGCGTTCAACTTTCACCGCCGTCTTCGCATCAGCCGTCGAAGCGAAGCGTCTATCAAAGAATATGCCAGACAAAAGATTCGATGTGGACGAGCCGCAATAAAAGGGGGTGGTAGGCCTACACGACTTTTACCTCATGCCAAAATGCTGCTTGTTCCAATAATTTTTTTTCCTCTGCTAGGTAGATTATGCTCTGGAAGGTTCTATATTTTTACTGGGCCGCTTGTTTTACACTGAGAGGTCGTTGCACACATATCGATTTACTATGGTTTTTGTTTCTGGTCGGCAGGATTTGCCCTCTGATACAAGAGCATTTTATTGACCTCTTTTGAAGCGGACAGCTTTTTATTACGGTTGAATAAGGGTTGTAGTTTTCTCTAAAGTGCCTTTTGGATCTAAATAACAAAGCGATTTTCTTTAGTCCGAGAATGAAATGTTTTTTTTTTTTGCAATGTTGTATCACGCTGGGCCCAGTTTGTTAATTTTCTTTGCAGGCATGTTAAATTATCACGGATAGTGATTAACAGGTCCAAAATTATAAGAATAGAGCGCAGCTTAAACTGAAGCTGCATCAACTATGCCGGAGAATTGCATTGTGACTCAGTAGACTCGAGCTTGGTGTTTTCATAAAGGTAATATGAGTCTTGACTGGAGCGCGAAGTATTTCCTTCCTTGGTAACAGCTTTCGAATAGTAAAGCTTAACAGTGTTTGGGCTGTTTTGTTATTGCCACTTTGTGATCAGGCACGACCATGGCTTCGGTTCTCCACGCGAACTTCATTAGTTACCGCGTTGGCTTTGTGCTTAGTTGCTTTTACAAGAGCAACGTTAATTGTTCCGGCTTTATCGTGGCGAGAACGGTACAGTGCTGTGAAATAGCATCGACTTGCCAGATTCAGTAGGTAAGACACTTCAATAATATCCTGGCCTTTCAGGATAGATTCGAAGCATTTTACTTAAAGAGGTTAAAAATTAATCGATGGAAAGTTACCGTTACTCAGGGAAAAATCTGACCCGGCCAAGCACTGATAAAAACTCTGGTCTACTCGCCATCTTCGATGCTTTGTTTATCGTATGCGATCATACGCTAATTTACATAGTACACCCACAAATTCTGGCTGTTTAGTGGTCATGTGACCGGCCGATGCCAGGGCCTTTTCCCGCCCCTCCTCCAAAGCCAGGGAAAAGCGCCCTGGGGACGAGGTTGTTCCTCTACTCTTTTTAGGGTTTCCCCATGGGGAAATTTTTCGGGTGGTAATGTGCCGTTGGGACACTGGGACACCTAGCCTTTACTCCTGGTTCAGCTGAATTTTTCTACCCTATACTAAACTAAACTTCCCAAATCCCTCCCTGTCCAAAAGTTGCAACCAACCCACACTGAGTTCTTTTACCACAAAAAAGAGTCTACAGAAAAAATCTTTTCGTTCGTTTGAGTAGGGCGAATAAGAGTATGACAAATTTTGATAGGTGTAATAAAAATGCATTTCTTGCTACTTTGGACACTGTACACAAATGAACTTAATGCCTTTTAGTTCATTATTATTTATCAGCTACTTTATTTTCCTACCTACGTACACTTATGTAAATATCTTATATAGTGTGAAATAAAGAATTGAATTGAATTGAATACCCTATTTACGAATGGACCAACACCAACTCGTGGGTGAAAAAGCAAACACCAAGTCGAACCAAGCCGAAAAGGAACTTTAAGTTTGAGTATGTTGACTTCAGTATTCACAAAGATACCAGAAAAATGTTACGTACAGCTGTTATTAACTATATAAAGATGAAAATTTGTTATGACACATGTTTTATTGATATCGGAGTTGCGATGGCAACGCAATGACGCCATTTCGCTTTTAACTTGCCTTTGTATTTCTTGGTACCAGGAGTTTTTTCAGAAATCATAACAGTCCAGTTTTTAATTCGTCGTGGCCGCTGAATAAAAGCGCTAAAGACTTATTTGTACAGGGTTAGCCTCGAGCCAGTTAGGGAGCAAGGTTGGGGTGGTGGTGGCAGCACTCGCCTCCCACCAACAATGTGGTCTGGGTCAGGAGCCCATCAAATTTGATGGGCTCCTGTCTGAGATCAAATCCCGGCGTTGACTTCAAATGTGGGTTGAGATTGTTGTTGGTTCTCTCCCTTGCTCCGCGAGGTTTCTTTCCGGATACTCCGGTTTTCCCCTCTCCTCAAAAACCAACACTTCCAAATTCTAATTCTATCTAGAACGCACAGACACGTTTAAACGAGTTTATAAGAACTCCTAAGTGCTTCGTGGGTAAACAAATTACAATTTACAATTTACAACTTGAAATTTTAAGGAAAAATATTTATAAATACCGGCGAGAAGAAGGTGCCTGAATTGGAGTTTGAAACAATAGACACAGTTGTACACAGGTCTTCTTCTGACTGGAAATTGCGAATATATTTACCTCATGTCAAGGCTAGCACTGTTTAAACGAGTTCTCAGTGCTTCCATTCAGTGGCGGCCGCGACGAATTCGAAACTGGACTATTTAGACAGTGAAGGAAGGTACAAGCTCCCTCAGGCGATTTCTGAGAAAAAGTCCTGTTACTGAGAAATACAAAGGTAAGTAAAATACGTAATGGCCTCATTACGGTAACTCCGGAAATGTCGATAAAACATACATCATAACAAATTTTCATCTTCATACAATACAGCTCTGGTAAATCTTTTTCTGATACCTTTGTTAACGTCGACATAGTAAATGCACATACTTGAAAAGTATAATCCCTAAAAAAAACAGTCGAGCCACCTTAAAGAGACAAGAAAAGCAAATTTCAGACTGACAAAGACAAATTACATCCGCTACTATACTGCAAATTAAGACTATTATCACAAATTATTTACAAAAGCTTCCACTGTTCTCAGTTAAACTTAAGGCAATTGAAAACTACTTTAAAACTTGTGTAGGAAGAAAAAGATGGCTTTTCGCCACGCCATAGGGTATCTGAAATAACTCTCCATGTTGCCTGTATATAGATATCAATACATACATAAATATGATCATACAGATCGGGCTCGAAAGTTTTGAATATCTCATTCACACCTGGTATGGACTGAGCTTAATTAACCATCAGTTTGCACGGAAAAGAAAAAAAATACTATAATTCTCTTCTTACACAAAAACAAAAACGTTTACTCCATGTTTGTTTAAATTCTAGGAAACTACTTAGCAGATCTAGAGTTGATTGCAAAAGTTATTTTAGAAAATAAAGTAAGGAAAAAAAAATACTGTCACTTGGTCTGAAACAAAAATGTTTTAATTTACAAATTTCGTCTACCAGTTCTGTGGACGTTGGCTTGATAAACCTCGGAATCGTTTCAAGAGAGCATCTGATATATACTGGGTTGACTCTTATCAACGTTTGGTTCTCGTACCCTCCTTAAACACCAGTGCTTCCGAACTATGATTCGAGACAAACCGCCAGGGATTTGCCGGCCCAAAAACTGCCGCCTGCGATGCCTGACACAATCCGCTATCAAAGGCAGTTCTGCCAACTAATATTAAGATCTCGGTCCTTCAAAAATGATCTAACGTACTGAAGTGGAAGGCTCTACTTGGTTACTTTTCTTAAAAACCACCTGACCGATAAGTCTTCTAAACTCTTTCTTTATGTCTCTTTTGAAAAAAGCATAAGACAGTGGGTTAATGGCCGAGTTTAAGACCAAGACAGGAATTTTGTATTGTTCATCTTTACATGATGCATTTGTGTCTGATAGTACTACTAGACTACAACGTAAATATATTCCGTAGCACACAACAAACACTCCTATCACAATACCCATCATTATTACTGCAGACTTCTCGTGATGGGTTTTAAAAGATATCCGATGGTTAAAACGTAATTGTTTTGCTAGGGTGCGTGCTGACCGATCATGTTTCCATACATGAAGTAACATTGACACAAAACAGAGTATCTGCAGAATACAAGGAAGGATTTCCATGGAAATCATTAAAACCGCAACTGCAACGATACTGGTCAGAGGGGTCTCACAGCAAAGTCGAAGTGCGGTTTTGAGCGCAACCATCGTAAATGACGCTATCCAACAGGAAGTTATCACTTGAATAACACGAGATCGAGTCATAAAAGTTATGTATTTAAAAGGCTTTATGATGGCGATGTAACGGTCGAGCACTAGAGAACACAAGTTTAAAACAGACAAGTAGCTAAACAGCCACCTTATGACATCGATCCATGAAGGAAAAACCTTAGGCCAGTCACAGGTGTTTGTAACGTCGCATGCGAACGAAGACGGAACAACGCTCAAACCAACGCAGAAATCCGCTACTGCAAGTGAAACGATAAACGCGTTGGTTTTGGTGCGGAGATTTCGTCTGCTGTAGACGAGGAAGATTATAAATCCATTTCCATTGATGGCAAGAAAGGAAAGGACGCAGCCAAGAATCCAAAACCAGGTCTCCATCCGTAGTAACGGCAGTTAAGAGAAGTTCTTATTAACTACAAATAAAAAGAAAAATATCCTCTTCGCAAAAATATCAGGAGGTTGTGAGTTATTCACTGGCAGATGTATGTTACTAGACTGAAGTCCTCCTTATTTTCCTTCTTTGTTATAAACTTGGTAATTTCTAATGATTATGTGTTTCGCATGCGCAGTGGGTCACTGACCGAGCTGTAATAACACAGTTGCCGGTAGGAAAATGAGGATTGTTGCGTGTCTTAACCGCTGTAATTCAAAGCCAACGGGCGCTTTCAATTCAATTCCGGTTGAAATGTTAAAAATTCCACTTGCCCAATGGAACTACATCGACCCGACCCAAGCCACAGCGCGTTTGGTTATTGTTCCTGCTAAAGAGCGGTACTAGAGACAACATTTTTGTCAACTGAAAAGGGACACTCCAACATTGCCGATTCTTAATCTAGTAAATAGCTCTGATCTGGCTGGATATTCGTTCTTAATTATTCTCTTTACAACTAAATCAGTCTGGTCGGTCATTTCGAACAAATGGAATTAACCGAGACCTTAGCTGATTAAAAAAAAATCTACCTTCAATTTAGTATAATTTGCGGCAGATAGTTATAATATAGTTATATAATTGCGACAGGTCTATTACAAATTACGACAAAAGCGCATAATAAATTACCACTGACTACGAATTGCGACGGTTATTCCAAGTTACGACAACCTAACAAGGTTTTTTATCTATAGGTTTTTCATAACATCTCGAGGCAGGTGAATTTTGATAGTTACTGATTGAAACAAGCTTTGACTACCTCTCATCTCATGTGTGCCAAAGCTGGACATGTTTGGGTTAACTGACCGGAAGAGTTTCCATTGTATATCGCTGACATTGCAACAGGTTTGCTATTGTTAGGGAATAGATTAGCCTACGCACAGCCGCAACTGACAAGTACCAAAGAACCTAGGACAGCTCTAACACCACAAACACGACTACCTGTAAAAAACTGACATCTGACAATTAATGCCTAGCGAATAACATTCCTAATATGGCAATAAGTAAATTCGCGAGCTAAGCATAAATTCAAGTACAAGTAAAAACAAAAGATCAAAACAGGAAAAACAGTACGTGGACAAAAACAAGAGTTAATGAAACAAAAACTAAACTTAAAAAGATAAGATAGATCCGTCTTAAAAATAGCTTTCAAAATACTTCACTGAACAATATACATAGCGCAAGATGCTTGGGGTCGGGTATGGTCGATATGATCTTTAACAACTGTTTCACTAGCTGAGCTATCAATCATTTAATAATATTGTTTAGTTATGTCTTCTATTGTATTTTTCTTTAGTACAGCGAAATTGGAAGGTTTTATTATTCATTCGGCATGCAACGATTTTAATATCGTTCCGGCAACAAGCAACTCGTCTCTCCAATTTGCCGTTGGGCTTCCTAAGCAACCAATATTATTTTCTTTGTCATGATTTCTACAGAATTTAAATTAGGAAAATTCGCCTTACTTAGCTACCTTCCTTTCTCCATGATAAGTCAGTTTACATTTTTTTCATTTCAAGTCACACCTGCGGGACTGAGCTGCAATAAAGTTGCACGGAAAGATTATAAAACTATTACATTTCTTTGTGTTTTTCTCACAAGGAAATTATTTCATATAACAAGAATATCGTACAATTAATTTTTCCGTTCGGTTCAGTAAATTCTAGGAATCTATTGCTATTAATAGAGTTGACTACAAAATCGATTGAACGAACAACCTCAGTGCGGAGGAAAATTGACGCAGTCACCAAACCTCAAAATTCTGCGAACTTGTCAATCTTGTTTTCTTTCGTCAAACTGGCATTCGGAATGCGAGCATCCGTTTCAGAGATTGACAAACTGATGGTCATAACCAGTGAGCCCGCTGTACAAAAAGTGGACGGCTATGCCTGGGTTAAAAACTGTATCCAAGCAACAAGCAGCACATGCTCACGCTATCTTTGTTAATTGATTGATGCAGAGTCTTGCTCGAGTATGCCAAAATCGAGCAAGAGAAGCAAAGCGGGCTTTGCTAGCAGCCGGTCTGAACACAAAATTATACTCTATGTCATGATGTGAAACCATGTCGTAAAAAGTTCCATCCAATAAGAACTTGCGTCTCACACCTTCTATGAACCTTGATCTTTTAAAAGGCCTTTCCCTTGTATTTTGTATTCTCTTAGGGTCAAAAGGTTCTTGTTTTCTCTCCTAATGCGCCATTTCTCCAAATTTCAATTTGCGTTGAGTCCAAGCTAAGTGTCACAGATTTATCAGTCTTAGCTCAAGCCTTTCACACACGTTCTGTTCATAAAAGACTTCATCCGAAAAGAATGAGTGACGCATGTAAAAGTGATAGGATTTAGTTACCTTAGTTATTTTCTTCAAAACACAGCACCGACAAGTCTTTTAAACTCTTTCTTTATGTCTCTTTTGAAAAAGGCATAAGCCAGCGAGATAATGGCTGAGTTTAAAACCAAGACAGGAATTTTGTAGTTTTCATCATGCATGGCGATGAGGTTATCGTAGTCTGGAATAGTAGTAGAAAAATACAACGCAGATACATCCCATAGCAAACAAGAAACACTCCTGTCACAAGACCCATCATTATTACTGCAGGCTTTTCATGATGGGTTTTAAAAGACACTTGATGGTTAAAGCGTAACGGTTTTGCTACGATGCGTGCTGAACGATCATGCTTGCGTACGTGAAATATCATTGATACAAATTAAAGCAGAGTATTAACACAACGCTTGGAAAAAATTCGAAGAAAATTAGATGTAGCCATATAAAAGGGACACACATTGTTTTGAAATAAAACACCAAAAGGATAACTTTCAGCACATTAAAACTAATTGTGAAAACTTATGAGCAGACAATAGCTTGGGTAGTTCGACGGTCGGAGTCATAAAAGTAATGCATTCTAGAGGATGGACGATGGCAATAAAATGATCCAGTACTAAGACGCATAAGTTTACAACAGAGATGTTACTAAACAAGCATCTTGTAAAATCCTTACCCAAGACAGCCACAGCCAAAGTTGAGGCCAGTCGCAGGTGTTTTGTAATGTCGCCCAAAAAAAAAAAACATTGATGGAATTATCATAACGATCAAACCAACACAGAAATCCGCCACGGCAAGTGAAACAATAAACGCGTTGGTTTTGGTGCGGAGATTTCGTCTGCTGCAGACGAGGAAGATTGTAAATCCATCTCCAGTGATGGTTAGAAATGAAAGAAACCAACCAAGAATCCAAAACCAAGTCTCCATCTTGGCAGTTAAACGAAGTTCCGCCCGTGAAGTTCTTATCAACTGTAGAATATAAAAAAGTTATATAATCATCATCTTGCATAAATAATAGGGTCACATGTCGACGGCTCAGTAATGTGCTAAATGATTTCATAATAATTTGTCTTGGGCTGTGCTACAACAAAAAAATTTGCATCAAGACGATGTATTAAATACCTAAGGTTTTTTGTGTGAGGGCCGCAGGTTTGTCAGTTTACTGTTTAGCGTTACCCTCTTTAAATACGCATTACCCCCCCCCCCCGGAGGGGGGTTATGTGAGTGGTAATTCGGGTGGTACTGTGCCGCTGGGACACTGGAACACCAAATCTATACGCCTGGTT
The DNA here is from genome assembly GCF_958299795.1 of Porites lutea. Lineage (NCBI taxonomy): Eukaryota > Metazoa > Cnidaria > Anthozoa > Scleractinia > Poritidae > Porites > Porites lutea. The sequence goes on along the minus strand of NC_133213.1, from coordinate 14,853,626 downwards.
CAGCTGAATTTTGCTACCCTATACTAAACTCATCTTCCCAAATCCTTCCCTTTCCAAGAGTTGCTCTCTGATTCCTATTACCCCCTATCACAGACTTAGCTACTTGAAAACTATACCCTATAAAGCGGCACATATATCATATCCCATATATGGCTATACATCCCTGGGGATTAAGTTGCCTAAGCATTCAACCCACGCTGAGTTCGTTCATCACAAATTTTAAAGAATACAGAGAAAAAAACTTTTTTTTCTTTCGTTTGAGTGGGGAGAAAAAGAATATGATGGTTTTTTTATAGCTGTAATAAAAGCATGTCTTTTACCTTTCTCCTTAGTAAATTAAAGCCTGCTAGTTAGTTAGTTTATAGTTCAGACTTTCTGACGCTTTTATGTTGATTTTCTCCACCTCTTGACCAATAAAGAGTACAACTGTTTGCATATTAGATAATTTACACAATTAAACAAATAATTATAAAAAAAATGGCGGAAAATTTCTGGTACGTTTCGCAAAAAAAAAATGAAATAGCCAGTACTAATTACTGCCCAAGACTATAAAAAAACCCGGATGACAACTACTTTTTAAACAATATCTGATGGACTACACATCACTGAAATTGCCCCTGTATTTGACAAAACTTTATGGCATCGTTCGAGGTAAGCGCTTCACACTTCGTTTTTATTTTGCATATTTTATATATGCACATCTCGCACGTGCGAAAAGAAGTGTCACATTCTGATTGGTTGTTTGTTTATAAACTTAAGACTAACCCACGAACCCTGCTTGGATATAACTATAGTTAGTCTGTATTGTTTTGGATCACCGCGGCGTAAATTTTCTAACTATAGTTAGAGCGAACAGAGAAGCGGTCACATTACCGAAATAGCTAACTATAGTTATCCCCGTCTTCACTATAGTTAGTTGCCCAGATGTGACCGCAGCCATTATTTCTCAGCTGTCAGTCACATTATAATTCTTAACCAATTTCCAGCAGCCAATTTTAACTCATCCCATGGTCTTGTCAGTCTTTTGTGGATTTAATTTAAGAATCTTTTATCGATGAGCTTTAATAACAACGTTTTTAATTTCACATCACTCAGGATACCGTTCATT